>NC_061121.1:49569094-49718840 GCF_002878395.1 Capsicum annuum
CATACCTAGTTTCACCTAAATCAACTTAGGTACTATCACTATCCTAACATTAAGTTGATGAGAACTTATTTCAACTCAGAGTGATCGATTGACGACTCGGGTTAGGATGAACGCAATACAAACGCCATGCAATTGCAAAGACTTGATTGGATTAGTAGTTGACCCTGTGAGCTCACTCATTCATCCCTAGTTCCACCTAAATCAACTTAGGTACTATCACTATCCTAACATTGAGTTGATAAGAACTTATTTAAACTCAGAGTGATCAATCGATGACTCAGGTCAGGATGAACGCAATACCAACGCCATGCAATTGCAAAGACTCGATTGGATTTGTAGTTGACCCTTTGAGCGCACTCATTCATCCCTAGTTCCACCTAAATAAACTTAGGTACTATCAATATCCTAACATTGAGTTGATGAGAACTTATTTCAACTCAGAGTGATCGATTGATGACTTGGATTAGGATGAACGCAATACCAACGCCATGCAATTGCAAAGACTCGATTAGATTTGTAGTTGACCCTACGAGCTCACTCATTCATCCCTAGTTCCACCTAAATCAACTTAGGTACTATCACTATCCTAACATTGAGTTGATGAGAACTCATTTAAACTCAGAGTGATCAATCGATGACTCGGATCAGGATGAACGCAATACCAAGGCCATACAATTGTAAAGACTCGATTGGATTTGTAGTTGACCCTGCGAGCTCACTCATTCATCCCTAGTTCTACCTAAATCAACTTAAGTACTATCACTATCCTAACATTGAGTTGATGAGAACTCATTTCAACTCAGAGTGATCGATCGACGACTCGGGTTGGGATGAACGCAATACCAATGCCATACAATTGCAAAGACTCAATTGGAGTGGCAGTTGACCCTGTGAGCTCACTCATTCATTCCTAGTTCCACCTAAATCAACTTAGGTACTATCACTATCCTAACATTGAGTTGATGAGAACTCATTTCAACTTAGAGTGATCAATCAACGACTCGGGTTAGGATAAATGCAATACCAACGCCATACAATTGCAAAGACTCTATTGAATTTATAGTTGACCCTGCAAGTTCACTCATTTATCCCTAGTTCCACCTAAATCAATTGCTATAAAATCTGTTGCAACAAACGACTAAGCTGTTGAAAATTTTCAAACAGGTACATATTTGTTGCAACAGATGACATATCTAATTTAATTATCAAATAGATATTTGCATCTGTTGTGACAGATGACTGAGCTATTAGAAATTTTGAAAAAAATATTTATATCTGTTGTAATAGATGACATATCTGATTTTATTAATTATCAAATGAATATGTTCATCTGTTGTCACAGATGACTGAGCTTTTGAGATTTTTAAACAGATATTTATATCTGTTATAATAGATGACTGAGCTGTTTAGATTTCTAAACAGATATTTATATATGTTGCAACAGATGATATATCTATTTGAAAATCTTTGTCTCTCTTTTAATTTTAAAGGAAGAAGCTTCTGGTCCGAGTAGATAATATCAAGTAGTAATACTTACTACTAAAGATGGTAAAAAATATTTCTTGGATATCTCAAAAGTGAGTTCATTGAGCAGTCTTGTCTTGTCTTTTCAATGTCAATAGTCTTAGTCTTCCTCGTGCCCCTTAAATTATTAATGAAATTAATGAATATTGAAAACCACTACGTCTACGTACACAATATATCTATAGAAATTATCTCATCTCTTTCTTCAGCTGCAGTTTATTTTATTCAACTCTCATCTTTTTATCTCTCCTCTTTAGGGTCACAACCTTTTTTCTCTCTTTTCTCTTCTCTTCTCATAAAGATCTTTTCAGATTTAAACCCATCCATATTTTTTCTTAACTTAAATTTTTGTTTTGATCCCCTTTTTGATATTGAGGTATGATTCATTATTGCTCTTTCATTCTTGTCTTCTTCTTTGCATGTTATTTACATCTATTTTTTTATTTAATTACTATTTACCCATATCATATTTATTTAAAAAATTTCAAGGAACTTGTAAGTTTTGAATAAATAATCTGAGAATTTTTATTACAATATGAGAAAAAAGTCATCTGTTGGGAGAAGTTTAAAAGCCTTGTTGGCAGTATCATTTTTTTGTATGTGTTTTGTTTGTTTCATTATTGTTTATGCAGTTATTGATATTATTGGTGAGGTTGGCGTTGTTGGAACTTGTGGTATTGTTGATGGTTCTGGCATAAAAGATGTTGCTTCTTTGTTGTTGATGATGTTGTTGGAACAAATACTGTTTCTTTTTTGTTAATGTTTATGCTATTGTTGATGTTGCAACAGATGGAGAAACTGTTGGAACAAATAAAACCACCAGAAAGGCTGGTTTGATGTATTCCATCAGACTCCACATCTGTTGCAACAGACTCCACATCTGATGCAATAGATGGACAGTGTTCTTTTTGTGACATTAATTTTTTCCTCTTCTTTGTAGATATAAGGAACTGACAGTTGATCAACTTTTGACGGACTATCTCAAGAGGCTATAGTAAAGATGGGATCGGAGGAATAAACTGCTTGTAGATGAAACCACTTCATATGTGAGAGGTATGTATTACTGATAATGTTATCGTGGACACACACATAGAGTGCACTGATTTTGTGAATGATATTTTTACTGATTAGTCATAGATCATTCAAACAAGATGTCTACAATTTTACAGTTAAGTTTGGTAGGTCCGAACTGATAAGGCTGAGGGACCATGAATATGGTTCTAATAGCCTATTAATATTTAATGTCGGTTGTTGCTCATGTTTATTTGTCAAGCATTGTGGAGGGATCTAATTTTTGTGTCATTGTAAGGAGATTCAATAGCGATTGGACTAACTTTTAGGGTGCATTGAACCCTTAGAGGGCCTTCGAAGCTTAGCACTACATCTAATAAGAATGGAAAACCAATATATTTATTGTCCTGGCCAAAATTTATATGGCTAGGTTGCTCACTTGGGGTGATGATTTTATGCCAGAATGTGTAGTAGGAGAATGCTTTCGAAGGAAAATGGGTGATTGATGAAAGACTATATCATCTGAGAGCTAATTGAAGAAGAGACATAGGGTAGAAAGTAACTTCTAACGAATCTGGCCGGTGGAATTATCTTAACAGATGCAAAATCTGAATCAAGTGCAAATATAAAAGTGTATCCGATAATGTAATTTCATCTGTTGTGTCTCTGAAATAAAAACAATGCAGATGGACACTTTGCTAGGGAGCTGCATGGTCAGGATTATCACCTAGATAGAAAATAGAAGAAGACTAACAAAGAAGCCTCACGGGCATCGAGGGTAGAAATGATGTATAGCAAGTCTAGAAAACTTATGCCAACAGCAACTACAGTTAAAATAAGGAATCTAAGCGAAGGCGGTAAATTTCTAAATTTTAAATTTCATCCCATGCCTTCTTGTTTGTGTTTTCGACCAGGTCTACTGTCGTTGACTTAATCGGAACCACAAATAAGATTGAAAGGCAAATAGAGTATCATTGCTTCCTTAGCAATATGGTTATAATTGATTGTGTTTTCTTGCCTTAATATGCTTTCAACATTCCTTGGAGAAGATCAGATGTTTGCTGTAGTATGTGAATCTCAATAATTTTCAAGTTTGCCTCCAGCTTGTTGATTCTGTATTCAAGCTGTTCGTTGCTCTCTTCAAAGTTGGTAAAGAGTTTCTCGTCTCTTGTGATCTCGATTAGGAACACTACCTTCAAAGTTGTGGCATTCTAGAAGCCCTTCAGAACACTTTTTTCAGAAGCCTTAAAGGATTCATGGAGGGTCTCTGTGTTTGTTTTAGGTCAAAATGTGTTGATGCACGTTAAAGCTATGGTCCCAAAAGTTGAACAACATACTTTTATCTAGAATTGCTCCATGCATCTTGCTCAACCAATTTGATAAATTAGTAAGAATGGAGTTACGTAGCGTGTGATCTAAACCGGCTTTACCAAGCCTATCAAACATTACGTAACTCTAAGCTCATTACTCTATCCAAAAAAGTATAACCGAGTTAGTTTTCCATTCTTGTTTGATGCAGTACGAGGCTTCAAGGGCCCTCTAAGGGTCCAATACATAGTTAAGTTAAGTCCAATCGCTATTGGTTCTCTTCAGTGACGATAAATATTGATCTCTTCTCAAAACTTGACACGCATAAACACAAGCACCAACCGTCAGTAATTCGTAACAGGGTATCTGCACTATCTTCATGAGGTCCTCAGTTTATCAATTTTGAACCCATCAAACTTAATGGTACAATGCAGGATCTTGTTTGAATGATCAATGCCTAATCGGTTAAAAACTCCATTCACAAAGACAGTGTACTTTATGTGTGTTGTTCGGGTAACCTTATTAGTAATACATACTTAACTCCCACACATATGATAGTGGATCTATCTGCATGCACCTTATTCTTCCTAGCCCATCTATGGCTTAAATTGAATAAACAGATGACTAGCTTATTACAATAGATGACACATCTATTTATATTGTCAATCAATTGGAGATATCTGTTACGAGAGTGATCAACCTATTGCAGAAATCAAATAGATATATACATCTGTTGCAAAAAGATTGCCAGTATGTTGTAAGTTATCTAACAGAAAGAATATATTTTGTAACAGATTACCCATCTGTTAGATTTATTTTAAAGCAATTTTCTTTTCTTTTTGAGATATAATAATTTATAAATAGGTCCCTTCTTACAAATATGGATGATCCAGATTCGTACAAGAATATTCATATCGAGTCCTTGCGTGAACTTCAAAGGTAGTTTGATTAATGAACTCCAGAGAAATATTTGGCTGACTTCGGAGAAAGGCTGTCGGATGAACGAAAGATGTCAGATTGACAATAATTATAATAGTAGTAATAATAATTAGGTAATGTTTTTTATTTTAGCGATTATTTTCCTCCTTTTGTATATCAAATCTACCCAAGGGATTCAAAAATCTATGAACATTCATTTCATTTTGTTGTCGACTTTGAATTTTTAATTCTTATTTAGTATTTAATAATAATCATTCTATTTATTTCTTGTTCTCAACATGTCGACGGTTAGTGGTAGGGATTGAGCAGCAATTTGTGTCAACAGTTAGAGGTTAATCTACTACGACAGATCGATCATATGTTGCACCTGGTAGTTATTAATAAAAAAGGGCTATTGTTGTTATTGAGAGGGTGAAAAGAGAAAGACGTGACTCGAAGTTTCGATTATTCAATATGAAAAATGTTTCGTAAATAAATAATAAGGAAATAAATAATAAACACAATTTATAATCACAATTTTAATAACTGATCATGACTTTTCACCATTTTTATTTTTGAATTTGTCTTTTTAAATTATTTATTATATAATAAAATGATTATTATTTTATTAAGCAATTTGAAAAGGTATTTTTTAATTTATAAAATAAAAAAGTTAGTAAATTTTGATTAATGATATGATGATATAGTTATTTTTTTAAAAAAAAAAGTAGATTATATGTTGCAACAATTAAATTATCTGATGCAACCTATATCGAGTCACAACTCAATAAAAACAGTTCTTGGAAAGAACTAATTAATAATAATAATCTGAAAAGTCATGACTTATCACAATATTTCTTAATTTAATTAATTCATTACTTTTCCCATTAATAAAAAATATAATTAATAAATGGAGATGAACAGTTAGATTATATGTTGCAACAGATATGTTATCTGATGCAACATATTTTATATTTGTTGCGACAGCTAATATATCTGTTGCCACAGATGTGTTATCTGATGCAACAGATATAGAATCTGTTGCCACAACTCTATAAAAACGGTTCTTCGAAAGGCTAATTAATAATAATAATCTGAAAAGTCATGACTTATATCACAATATTTATTTTCTTAATTTAATCAAAAATTTAATTAATGTATGGAGGTGAATAGTCGCGCCTTTTTGCCTCTCATTCAAATTCAATCCTTTATAAATAGGTTCGTCCTTACTTAATCGTTCATTCAAATACACACTCTATTTATTTATTGCATCTCGTCTTTCAAATTACACTCTAGAAGATAAGATTATGGCTGACCCAGTGTGGGACATTACTTTTCTGTAAGGCGCCGTGAATGAACTTCGGAATCAACTTCGTGATCTGCAATGGGAATTGGGAGAAGTTAGATCAAGAATGCTCCGCGAGATACGTAGGCTGAGGAGGGCCTTGCTACTTCCAGTTGAAGATTGGCCGGCTGACAATGATGATGCTGATAATAATAATAATAATAATAATAATAATAATAATAATAATAATAATTAGACTATTATTTTTCTTTTAGTCTATTATATGTATTTTTATTTGTTTAATAAATAAATTATGTTTGATCTTTGACGTTTTAATCCATATTTAATTTTTATTCTGTCTATTATCTTCTCAACAAATATTTCGACGATTCAACGTAAAAAGAAATAATTTAGAATCCAGTAGCAATAGCAGAATTTATCTGTTAGGTTTGTGGCAGGGGTTGATTTGTGTTGTTTCAAACAGATTAATCATTCGTTGCAACAGATAATTAGTTTGGTGCAACAGATAAATATTCTGATGTAACAGATAATTAGTCTGGTGCAACAGATAAACATCCTGATGCAACAAATAATACGTCTGATGCAACAGATAATACGTTTGATGCAACAGATTACTCATCTGATGCACCAGATGATTGATCTGTTTAAATTGTAGGCACTTGTATTGGATTCATAATCGGGGTTCTATCCATTGTTGGAAAAATAGAGTGTACCCAGATGACAAATACGAATAAAAATCATAATTTTACTTACCAAAGTAACCTATGAAGTAATGACAAAGTGGAAAGTGATGTAGTAAACAAATTTTGACCTAAGAAATTGATCAGATCGCAGCAGTAGCGCTGTACCAACAATAACAACAACAAAAACAAATGGTCGACAAGAAGAAGATGAAGCAGAAGATGATGAATAAAGCAGGAAAAACAGAAACAATTAACAACAAAAATCACTAAGAGAGAGAAAACAACAATGGATGAGAAGAAAGATAAAGACGGTTTTTTTCCCTCCGTTTCCCATTATTTTAGGTATACATTAGGATCAAAGTATAAATTTAAGAACTCGTGGGTTATTTTAAAACTTCCCCAACTTTCTTAATACATAATAAAGTAATTGTTACCTTCAACTAATATTTAAGACTTATGTCACCTACACCTCATTTTAAAACTCTTTTGTCACCTGTGGCCCAACCCCCTAGCTACTCCAACTTCTCCAATTTATCACTTCCATCCTATTAAGTGCCAATCAACTTACAATGTGATGTCAATTTACAATATGCCCTTAAAATCCTTTTATCAATTATCAATATGAGTATTCTATACCGATAAAATAGTAGTTGTACATTATTGGTTAGAGAATTAAAATCAATTTACCAATTAATCATGAAATGTAATGGTCTTACATATAATTTTTGAATGTACACAGAAGTAATTCGCAAGATCATGCACCTCCCTTTCCTACTTAAACGGAAAAGGATGCAATTGGTTGGTCCAACCTATTTTTCAAATAAACAACTCACAAACACTCCCTTTATTGAATTTATTGCTAAAATGTCGATATTAAATCTGAAACTCTCAAAAGATAGCCAGTGACCCCAAAAACAAAAAAATTACGTTTTTCACATGATCTCCTCTTATAGCTACATAGATTAAAAAATCTAACTCTTATTGTATGTATGTACACACACACACTAGTATAACTGTACGTGCCTCGCATGTATAACGTTTGATTATTTAAAATTAAATAATTTTATCTATTGCGGAGATTTTTAATGAAATGTAAAAAATTCTAGTCACTTAAAGATCCTTCACACTTTTTTTTAATTATATATAAGAGAGAATACCAATTTTTGGTAGTCCTCACAAGGCTATTATAGTAACTTTCATTAATTTTTAATCCTTTAAAATTGTGACACATTGGATGATAAAGATGAAGTAATTTTATCTTTTTTTCTTTCCATATGAACATTTACAATTGGTGCATATGTCATTAAATAAGAAACTATTATTTAGTTTTTTCTTGTAATTTCTATTGTTTAACTATTTTCTATTTATTTATTTTTGCAAAAAAAATAATTAGGAGTATAGGAAGGAGAATTAAAGAGGAGATTACAAATTAAATAGTTACCAATTAAGTGAAAATTCAAACTCTCAATCAAATGAACTAGTCAAATTCCTCTGTTGTTTAGCTAATCAGTAAATCATTCTTAGAGCTTTCGTTATAATGTTTGTTTCTCATATTTACATATTATTTGATCAAGTCAATTACAAAATATAAACATCAAATATTTAATAATTAATTTTTTACTTTTACTTCATGCTCTATGAATCATCTTTCAATGATATTATTTATACAAGATTTTGATAATAGTTATCCGACAACAAGACCTAAAAGCTTTAATTTTAACTTTTTTAATTATTTTTTAATCAAAATTGATTATTTAATTACTTTAAAATATTAAAATAGTCTTAACAAAATTAATATTTTATATGAGCTTTTATTTAACGTGGTTAAAAATTATACGCTCATAAATTCATAAAAATGCTAATATTTTTCAATTTTTATGATCTTTGCGAATTATAATTATTTTATATTATTTTAAATTATATTATTATGCAAAATATCAATTCACTTGAGTTTGGACCCAGGCTTAGCGCGGGTCATATAAAACTAGTTTATGTAATAATGTAAATATAAACATATATTTTAGTGTAAGCACGTATATATTTTACCACCACAAGTTTCAAGTGGTTGATGGATCATCACTTTTGCGTTTGTCATGCAATACCTTTTACCTTTACTGCCAGAAGCTAAGAGAGACGTATCAATTTGAATCATATTTGTGGTACGACTATTTTTTTCTATATTTAAAACCTTTCCTTGTTTTAAAAGTCAAATCTTTACAAAATTATTGATTACATTTTTATTGCGTACTTAAAATTTTTAAAAAAACTTGATACTTCTTAAATTTTTCTTAATCTAACGCTTTTATATTTATTTCTAAATTTTTCAAATCTTCTTAGAATCAAATTTAGTTTATTTAGAATTCTTAAACTAATGGAAAAAGTATTAGTTGTCATTAATTCTGATGACTTCTAATAAGAAAAGGTTTTATCATAAATATATTTAATTAATTTCAACTCTTAAATAGTAGGAAAAAACTATAGTGAAAAGCCGATTTGTCTAAAGCAAAGACATTTAATGAAGGGTAAAAAGTTCAAATAATATTTCTAAGACTCTTCACACTTTTAATATTATATATATATATATATATATATATATATATATATATATATTTATATATATATATATATATATATATATATTATAGATTATTTATAGCTATAAATTATAGATCATAGATACAGATGTAGATATATATAACCTTGGTCTAATTAATAAGCTATACACATTATACGCATCCATTAATTTACCGTACTTTTTTGCTGTACTATATATACTTGTCAGCAATTGTGCTCCCTAGACCGCTATCATATAGTTAGGTAGGGACAATAAGTCTGCAGTGACGAGAATCTACAGATAGTCATTTTCCACTTCCAATGAATTGCTCCCTAAGTTATCTTATCATTTTATATTAGCGGAGTACATACACAATTCCTCAAAATTATTTAATTTTTTCACTTGGACACTTATATTTGGCCTTGAACATATTAAATACTTTATTTTTGTAAAAGAATATGTCAATTGACATAATCTACTGAAAAAAATGATGCAGTGCATGTACTACACTAAATTTGCAAGCGTGTTTTAAATGTATTTATATTATAGTAAATGTCTATATAGATAAGATCTATCAAGATCTAATAAGATCTATCAATCTAGTTGATATCTATCAGGATTTGAAGTATCTGTCTTTTAGTCAGAAACTAGGAGTAAATTTTCCCTATAAATAGAAGGGTTTCCTTCATTGTAAATCATCCTCAAGGATCTCAATAGAATCCCGAAATAAGAATTACTCTTTCTTTCATCTCTCTATTTCTTCTTGTTCTTGCTTTATAATTTCTTGTTCTTGCTTTTATATTTCATAACACGTTATCAGCACAAGACTTTACCAAACAAAGTGAGATTATAAATCTAAAGGTAATTTCAAGGTTAGTAATTCCTAATGTTATCTGTCTTTGCTACTAATAGTATAATTATTGTTAGATTTGAGAAAAAATAATTGGTTTGGAACCATTTATGTTTAAAATTTCTTTTCCAAGAACAATATTTTCAAAAGGGATGATAATATGTTGGGTTCAAGTCCTATTGATTTATGCCTAAAACACCTTTATATGGATAAGACGTTGAGTTTGAATCTCAATGCACCATATTGATGATATTATGATGGCTAAGGCAAAACAATGGATATTTGGTGAAACCTATCTCATTAAATATGCTCCATTCCAAGAAGTGAATGTCGTAGCAATATATGATAAGTCTGAAAGATGACAATTTGCTCCATTCTTGAAGTGAATATGGTAGCAATATAGAGAAATTCTCTCTATCATATTTATGCCTGATTTTTTCTTGAAGTAGCAATATCATGAAAGAGGTTATAAGCTATCAAAATTTGATAGGCTTAAGGCACGATTATATTTCATTCCTGGGGAATGAGAAGCTTATTAATGCAAACTTGTACTTGATTGTGATGATATCACAACCCACCTCCGAATGAGGCAGAATAATTAAGAGTTATTTTGAAATCTACTTCTAAAGTAGTAAATCTGAAATTTGTTCATGTAATAATAAATCTGAAATTTACTAAAGTAAAAGGTACATGTCATGGTAAACTTGGAGTTTGCTAGAATAAAAGTTCATAAATTGGCATGAACAATTGCGACATCACAAGGATGTGCCTAGTGGGTATTAAGCATATATTGAAGAACTCAAAAGTTCTTCATGAACTTTTAGTGTTGTTTGTTCTCATGATAAGTTGGTTGGACTAACTAATGTTGGAATTTGATCCCTCAAAATCTAAAAATTATAAAGGTGAATAGGGGTCCATTCACCTTTCATGTGATTTGTTAAGATGCATCGATATAAGATGATCACTTGCACGTTTATTGTCAACCTACAGTTTGACATTCATAAAGGTGCTTTCTCAATAAAATTGAGTGAAGAGCATAACTTTCAGATTATGAAATCAAGACAATTCATCTTGATGATGATAGTATCACATTGAATGCCTTTGATAAATAGCTAAACCATTGCTAATGAGAACAAAGCTTCATGTGTTGATCTGAAATATGATATGTTGCATAAAATAACACTCGTATCCATTAGACCAATAAATTATGATTATTTCTTCCCTCTCAATTGGTTTAAGGTCAGGAACCAACTATTTCATCTAATAATTTTGATGTACGATATACGATTAATGAATACCAAGATCCACAAAGATGAAATCCTCAAAGAAGATGAACAATGCATGTTAGTTTTCCTAACATAAGAGGAAGATTATACGCAACTATGAAATATGTTAAGAATTATCACCAGATCCTCATTCAAAATATAATTCAAGTCAAATGTCGAACGCATCTCATATTTAACCTGCAAGTTCTTCTATTTTATGTTCATAAAGGACAAAGTCTATGCATGCGTGAAGCGTGGTAGACCAATCTGTTCCAAATGAAATAATTCTTGAAAAAAATGAGGAGCAAATAATCATAATAAGAAGGCAACGTGCTCTTGAAGAGCCTACGACATAACACTTCATGAAATCTTATGAGAAGTTCAGGTACCTGAAAATAATGAAGTGATGAGATCTCAAAATATTATGTCACATTGTGAACCGATACAAAATGATATATCATTAACAATATCTTTGATACGATATTGACGCAATATTGTTAAAGATTACGAGAATCTGAATTCTGCGTTTATTTAAGCATGCTGACGTAGAAACATTTATCAAGTGACATGAAAGGATGCATCTTAGTAAGCATAACACTTATTTGATTTGCAGTCCAGACACTTGAAGATGTCACACATATTTATATTGTCACTTGACAAAAATTCATATGAAAATTTCTAAAAGATTCAAAATGCCTGAAGCATATAAAATTTCTAGAAAACTTATTTATTATCCTTATAAGGGATAAATTGATGGTTTGAAAATCATTAAAACTCTTGGAGAGTTTTCAGAAGCAATAAGATTATTTGTTGAAATGCGAAACGTACCGAATTGGATTGGTCTTGAAGTACCATATTTTAGTCTAATTGGTGTACTAATGTATGTTGCAAATACTACAAGGCCTGATATAGCCTTTTTAGTTAATTTGTAGCAAGATATAGTTCTGCTCCCATTAGAAGACATCGAAATGAGATCAAACACATGATTTTATTTTATTCTAAAGCTTGCAATCTCAATCTTGTTGGTTATTTTGATGTTGGGTACTTATCTAACCCGTATAAAGTTTGATCTCAAATAAGCTATGTGTTCACATGTGGGGAGGTTGTCATATATTGGAGATATACAAAGTAGTCTACTGTAGCCACTTCATCGAACTATGCTGCGATAATAGCTATTCATGAAGCAAGCCAAGAGTGTGTGTGGTTGAGGTCCACGATACATATCATCCATTAAAATATGATTTAAAATGTGACAAAGTACCCATGATTTCTTATGAGGATAATGTAGCATGCACAACACAACTTAAGGGAGGACTCAAGCAGATAGAACGAAGCACATTTCGCCAAAGTTTTTCTATATACATAAGCTACAAAAAGAATTGTGATAGTAACGTGCAACAAATTCGTTCAAGTGACAATGTGGCTGATTTATTCTCCAAGTCTCTTTCAACAACAACTTTCAATAAGATGGTGCACAAGATTGGAATGCAAAAGTTCATTGATGTTCTCACTAGGGGGAGCAAATACGCATTGTACTCTTTTTCCCTTTCAAGATTTTGTTCCACTGGATTTTCCTTATAAGGTTTTTAATGAGGCAGCCGAATTGCGTATTATTAGAGATGTGTACTCTTCTCTTCACTAGATTTTTTTGTCGACTGAGTTTTTTCTTGTAAAGTTTTAACGAGGTACATTATCTATCAATTAGACATTCAAGGAGGAGTGTTATAAATGTATTTGCATTATAGTGAATGTCTATAAAGATAAGATCTATCAAGATCTAATAAGATCTATCAATCTAGTTGATATCTATTAGGATTTGAAGTATATGTATTTTAGTCAAAAACTAGGAGTAAATTTTCCCTATAAATAGAAGAGTTTCCTTCATTGTAAATCATCCTCAAGGATCTCAATAGAATCTCGAAATAAGAATTACTCTTTCTTTCGTCTCTTTATTTCTTCTTGTTCTTGCTTTATATTTTCTTGTTTTTGCTTTTATATTTCATAACAAAGTGTGAGATGTTAAAACTTTTTAGTTTTTAATTTTTTCCTACTTAAATCTTTTTCAACTCCAAAGAGGCTACTGAATTTTTTGTCAATTTGCATATAGGAGTAGTTGATCGATATGTTGAGATCGACATGAATGGAAAATTCAGTATATGCAATTCATTCCTTAGGAAACAATTAGATAGAATCATCAATGTCACAAGCACTTAAAGAAAAATCTGAGCTATACAATATATTTTATAACTATAACAACTATACTAATACTCTAATTTTAGATCAACAAGGTGAATTATTTCCATACTGTAGTGAATGGTGTTGGATATTTTTTCAGTGGCGTTCATGGATATTTATGAAATTCGAATTGAAATTTACATTGAAAAAACCATTGTTAAAAAACTTGAAGGATTCAATTTTGAGTTAATTTCGAATATGAAATTTAATTGGATTTTATTGTAATAAAAAAAAAAATTGATTCCAGATGAAATTTGATGGTATAAATGCCATGATTAGAGATTTACAGGAGAGGAAGACGGTGAAAGTGATGGCGGTGATAAAATGGAGAAGACATTGGCTCATTTTTTTCTTTTCATGTGTCTTTTTCTAATTATTTTTTGAAAAAATTTAATAAAAGCACAACTTTAATTTGAAAATTACTAAAAATCCCTTCAGTTTGAAAAAACTTTAAATATCCCAACTTTTATTAAATAGGTTAAAAATTGAGATACTTCCTAAAACACTTTTTTTTCAGTTTTAACTTTACCAACTCTTCCTATATTAATGGCTACAATAACGCCAAAATTTTGGTCACAATTTTATCCCACAATTTTCCTTTCTTCTTCTTCTTCTTCTTCACATTTTTTAATTAAGGTTTTTTATTTACCTAAATTCATCTTCACTTTCTTCTTATTATGTTCAATGGTTTTTCTCAAAAATTAAATTAAACAACATCATATCTCTTTAGCTCACCTGAATGATTGTTTGAAGTTTCTTGTTAAAGACGATGATGTTTTTTGTGCTCGAGTTATGGGTAAAGTTACTATTTCGGCGAAGAAAATTATCTCCGATGAGGTTATTTTCGACTGGTTTTTCATTATTGGTACTTCAGGGAAACATTCTAATCCAATAATATTTTGTTGAGCGAAGAAAAAAATCAATTGGAACCTTCGATAAAAGATGATACAGTGACCAACGGATTTAAAGTCATTCATCTTTTCGAGAAAGAAAAAATCCAACTACACTCACCTTGGTAATACTCTCCAATCATCAAGTTACTAAGGAAAAAAGTTGTGCATCATTATCTCAAAACAAAAATTCAAGATCTATGCAGACCTTCAGAGCAATTTCTTGTATATGTTGTTCTCTATTTTTGTTTTTGTATGTATCTCTAGTTCTTTAAGTTTTAGTGACATAGACATATTAAAGATACATGTTAGTGAACTTAAAGATATATATTGTGTATGAGTTTGTTTTGTATGTATCTCAAACTACTTTTTGTTTTGATTAAAATATTTATACCAAAGATACATATTTTGTAGAACAACAGATACATTTTAATCTTTTGTATATCTGATTCTATATTACTGTGAATTTATGTATCTCTTGTTATTTCAGATCTGGGTAATTTCAGGCTTAAATACATATTTACGCATACATGATACTTTTTCAATATCTTGTATCTATTGTCATCTGTTTAAGTTTTATATGTTTCTCTTGTTTTTAAGTTTTAGTGAAATCACCATACTATTTAAGTTTTATATGTATCTCTTGTTTTTAAGTTTTAGTGAAATCACCATACTAAAGATACAATTAGTAAGCTTAAAGATACATATAGTGTATGAGAGCTATGTTATATTTATATGTATCTAGCATTATTTTATTTTATTTTATTTTAATATTTTTTTTTGAATTAAATTATTTAACCCTTGTACGTTATATCGTTAATCCAGACGCCGGAATGACGTAACAACACTGATACA
Source organism: Capsicum annuum (assembly GCF_002878395.1). Taxonomy (NCBI): domain Eukaryota; kingdom Viridiplantae; phylum Streptophyta; class Magnoliopsida; order Solanales; family Solanaceae; genus Capsicum; species Capsicum annuum. The sequence continues at coordinate 49,584,494 of NC_061121.1, forward strand.
TTCATTGCAATTACTTCAAACAAAATCAATAAAAACCAATAAAAAAATCGTAGGAATCGTTTATAACTGAAAACAAAATATGAAAGAATTTTTGTTTAAAAATGTGGAATAACAAGAGATACATATATATATATATATATATATATATATATATATATATATATAAGAGTGTTATGGAGAAAAAGACTCCAAAGTCATTACTGACAAGGACTCCTAATTTAAAACAATTGCACCACTCATCAAGTAAAGTCCTAATAATAAATAACTATATACAAATAGACATTTACTCGAACACCTACGTTACATTATCCTTACATAAAGTATATCACCAATAAAGACAAAAAAGAGTTATTTGGTTAGTGTCTTTATTGAGATTCTTGATGTCACTTATCTATTTGTTCATGGGTCGAAAACAACTAAAAATATTATGTGAAATTTAGCGTCTGTTTGTACTTTTTAACATTCTTCTTTCCCTTTTTTTTAAACAAGAATAATATTAAGGAAAAATTACCTAAAAGAATTTGTAGGATGTAGCTCACGTTAGTTATATGTATTTTCAACGACAATATATTTAAAATTAAGATGCATTTTATCGTACAAAAAAAAATTAACGAGAGATACATATATGTACAATCATGCACAATATGTATCTTTAACACTACTGTATTTTTAGTATGCTGATATTACTAAAACTAAAACACCAAGAGATATATATATATACACAACCCGAACCAGAGATACAAGATGAAGGAAAAATGTATCTAGCTGACCAAATATTTATCTCAGACTACTAAAAAAAAAAAAGAATTATCAATTTTACGTTACATGTATAATTGAATAAACAAGAAACAAATAACTACTTTTGTAATGTTAAACAAGATATAAATTTTTGTAACGTTAAACAAGATACAAATTTTTTTTGTCAGATCTCTTTTTGCATAAATAAGTTACAAATCTTTTTTGTCAGATCAATTGCAATGAATGCTCAATGACATACCATGCCATAACTGAAATAACAGTACACTTATTCTTGTAGATTTGCCCAACCTTAACTTCACTATTTTTGCAACCTGTAATGATCTTGTTCCCCTTCATATCGAACAACGACAACGAAAGGGGTTTGGATGATTATGGTATAATATTGTTAATCCAAATGGCGGAATGACGTAAGAACACTAAAATATTCATTGCAATTGATGAAATAAAATCAATAAATAAATAAAAAAAGAGGTCCTATAATTTTTTTTTTAATGGAACGTATGAACTTTCATTGCTATTGATGAAAGAAAATCAACAAATAAAAAAAAAGAAGGTTGTATGAATTTTTTGGGTGGAACGTATGAACTTTTTACAACCTGAAAACTGATTATAGAAAGGTTCTTGTTTAAAATGGTGTACTAACAAACTAATTACCATATATCGTGAGATATTACTTAGTTTTTACTATAATTAGTTAAGTTAATTGTTATATTAATATTTGTTTAGCTATTACATTCCTTAAAACATGCTCATTAATTTAACTAATCCCTTAAAACATACTAATTAGTTTAACTAATACATGTATTTGTAGGACTTATCTAACTTATATGTATTTTCAAAGGCTAAATATTTTGATTTAATAAAATTTGAAAAATAGTTGAGATTTTTAGTAAATACTAGTAAACATGTTGTTATATATATATATATATATATATATGATTATACTAGTACATAAGTAAGTCATTCTACTATTTAACTATTGAAGAAGGTGCTTCAAGCAATTCTTTTCAAATAACCTATGGATTACTTTAATAAATTTCGCGTCCATTCACTGACTTCGCCGCAGCTTGGGGCCCCTTGCTTTGTCCATTCACCATTGTAGGGGCTGCTGCCCCTGGACCTCCACAGTCAAACCCACAAACATAACAAGTATTTAATTGAAAATGAAAAATAAAAAAAATATTTAACTAAAGTAGAAATTGAAAAAAAAATTGTAGTTCTTTAAATAAATTCACTTGAAAAAATTGATTTTTTTCCTTTTTGTGGAAAACCATTAGTATTTCACTTAACATTACTTTTCAAACAATTTTTTCAGAAACAAATTATATTTGCAAATATCAAAATTCAGCTAACTAACAAAAATGGGAGGAAGAGTGATGGGATCACCATGGAAGAACATGTTAATGCCTAGTGTAGGAATGGTTATTGCAGTTATAGCCACAGTTACAACCATGATTCTTAGCAAAATAGCCATGTCTAAAGGACTTAGCAGTTTCATCATTGTTGTTTACTCAAATTTTGTTGCTACTCGTCTCTCATCCTTCTTCCTTTCTTCCATCTTCATCTTTATAACCAGGTTCTTCCCTTTCATCTCATTAATCATATCAATTATTGTGTTTACTCATTTATTTCATGTAATCACTTGAATTCTTGATCTATTGATTGGAGTAAAGGTGTCTTTGTTAAATGATTCTTAAGGTAGAGCCAGGATTTTGGATTTTGATTAGATAGCTTATTGGTTTCTTGATTAAATCACTTATAGTACCTATTAAGTGATTTTTTAACACAAATATATGCTAGCTTTTGGTCATAGATTTTCAAATATTTTTGACAAGATATATTTGGGTGAAGATTTGAGTGAAATTTCACCTATGTGTTGACCATAATTTGGGAAATTTATTTCACTTTTAAAAACTTTTCAAAAATGGAATTTGGCCAAGATGTTAGTTTTTTCTACTATTTAAAAATTTGAATAATGTACCAAATATATTTGTCAAATAATAACAAATTGTATGATCAAACACTATTTATCAAGCTGTTTTCTCAAAAACTACTTAAAAAGTTTATGATCAAAAGGATCTCATATAATTTGAACCATAGCTACTAGGTTCTCCATTGAATCTGTAGGTCGAATAGTAGCTCCGCCCCTATTGGTGGAAAGACATAGTGATGAATACTAATAGGGAGGACTGCAATTGTATACATTAATCGTTGTTCATGCATCTTCATACTATTACAATTATTTCAAACTAGTAACCAAATCTTTTGAAGGGAAGAACAAATAGAAAAGGAAGAAGGGAGGGAGGTTTCAGACTTAATCCAAGCAATTAGAAAAATAATGAGACAGCCTCATAACATAAAATCTAATACTATGATATATCATTTCTATATATAGACATCATCCCAATTTGCATATAACCTTTCTTTAATCAACATTCCAAATATAATTTGTCAGATTTTCAAATATATCCTCTATCATGGTTATGTTTGTTACAGATATTATTGTCTTTTTATATAATCTTAGACTTTTTGAGAAAGTAATTTTTCAAAATTGAATACATTCAAAAAAATTATTTTCTTATCATTATACGTGTCAGAGTTAAATTTATTCCAAATTTTGATTTATTCAATATTGAACCCCTCATGTTCTCTACTACATCCCAGCATGACATGCTGTGGATTTGGTAAGTGTAGTACGAGAAAACGTCATAAATAGTCCCTTCTCTATATGAGCAGGTCTAAAATAGTCTCTTAATAATATATTTAATAGTTTTGATTCTTTAACTATTTAAAAACTTAATAAATTTAATTTTTAATTATTTTTATCAAATTTGATATTTACCTATTTTAATATAAACAACATAGAAATTATACTAACGGAATCCTATCTCTATGAGATTCTCTCTTCCTGCTACTTTTTCCTATGATTTTTTCATTTCCGTTATTAACTTTCTCTGATCACTTTCTTTAAAATGTGCGGACCATATCCAAAATTTTCATTTTGCATATTACTTTATTCAAATTATCTTCAATGGTAATAAAAGTTTGTACTTGCATCGAACTTTGTTGCTATTGTTGTCTTTCCCGAAACGTAGCACATTCAAGCCATTAGCATCAATAATATACTTCCTTTTATTAGAGCTTGTCTTCTTTCCTGAAAAATATTATTATGGATTGTTGAGGTTAGTGATTTTTTTGACAAGAGGAATTTGTGGAAAAGACAACAAAAAGAGAGAAATAATTGAGGAAATGAGTTACAATTATTAATATAAATTCTATGTTGTTTATATATAAAAATAATTAAAAATCAAACTTGTTAAGTTTTGAAATAGTTAAAAAGACTAAATCTAATAAGTATATGAAACTATTTTAGACCCACTCTCGGTTAGGGCTGTTTATCGGTTGAATCGGTTGGATAATTATGCTTAGTGGTTCGGCTTATTGGTTATCGATTTTTAAATATACTAATCCGCTAGCCACCCAATAAGATAACGGTTCGTTCGGTATCGAATTAGCAATTCACGGACGGTTTTCGGATGGTGTAACGGATAAATTTAAGAGAGAATGAAATATCGAGCAATTAGGTAGTTCTTCCGTTTCTTCGCCAACTAAGTTGTTTATATACTATGATTGATCTATTTATCAGTCTTTTAGACTTCTTGAGTTTTGTTCGTGTAGTTATTTAATAGGTTAAAACATCGAATCAAATAAGTTTTTTCTTCTGGACCTAAAATGTATGTAGAAACATTTTTAATTATTAGATTGACAGAAAAAATTAAAACTTTAATATTATTTGAATTTTTAGGTATTATATCAAACTTTGTGAAGGACAAATTTGAGTTGTTTCATTTTTATTGCGGTACTTTGTGTTGTCAAGAGTAATTTATATTTTGGTTTAAGAATTAATTTCAAATTTTCTTTATATTTTAGGAAATCTGACAGCAATTTATGATTAGATGTCACAAGAAGTGACATGTTATTTTTTAAACTAAGAAGGGAATAGAATAATAAATGAAATTTTATATGTTGGATTGACAAAAGATACTTATATATTTAAGGGTAAAAATATAATTATAATAAATCTTAATGGGTTAACGGTATACCCGATAAGGAAATTGAGTAATCCATCTCCACACCAATAAGCCATTAATTATAAAATTTTAATCCGTTCTCCAATCATTAATCCGATAATCCTTTATCAATTAACCAATAAACTAATTTTACAGTTGAGTTAATGATTACGGTTCAATTTTCACCAGCCCACCATTTATGGCATTTTCTCGTGCAGCACATTAAATTAGTGGAGTAGGAATGAGCTTTATCTCCTTTTGACTTTGAACAATTTTTTTTTTTTCAATGAGCTACTAAATACTTTTTCTAATTGAATTAGATCGAATATTCATTTTAATTTTGAACTGAACTAATTTTCTTCTTTAACCCTTTTATTTGTAGATCAGGGCGCCAACCATTGACCTTCTCGGTGATTTGGAGAATCCTTCTACTTGCTTTAATTGGGTAATTGGTACTACTATTAATTTTTTTTTATTGTCTCATCGTAAAGTGCTATTAATTTCTTTGTTTCAAATACTTATCATTTTTACTAAAAATAGATATTTAATAATATATATTATTTTAAAAAGAAAAAACTTATTAACTGATCATGAACGTTATTTGAAATTTATTAAAAGACACTTAAATTTTACGGTCGATCTATTACCTCACCAATGTGCTGATATAGATTATTGTGAATAGGTCATTTTGAATGATTTTAAGTCTATGCGTGTTGTCACACATTTGACGCGCGTAAAATATATCAACTTGACTGCAACCACCAATTAAAAAAAGCCACATGTGATTAAATCTGTCAATTATTTAAAATTCCTTCTTCTCTTCTCTTTAAATCACCCAATATTCCCCAAATCTCCATTGTTATAGTCATTGGAGCTTTGAAATTTTTTTAAACTCTTTTCGCAAATTCTTCTCAACAAAATCAGCTTTAATGTAAGATGTTTTCAATTATGTTCTAATCTCTTAACGAAATCAGCTTTAAAAACTTTAATTTCATTTTAATTTGCTTAAAGCTTTTGAAATCAAATTATATTTTGTAATTAGGTTTTAAGGGAGATATTTTTATAATGTCAAATACAATCTTGAATTATTTGTAATGACGAGAAGATCACATAAATTAGTAATGGCGATATTAGTAATCAAATGCAAATATCAAATACCAAATATTTATAAAGACAAAGAAGAATCATCTTGATATTGAGAAGAATATCGATATTTATAATGTCAAATATCCTTTATTTCCTTTCCTTTTTCAATGGTGGTAATTTGAGTATTTAAATTTGAATTTAGATGAATTTGATATTCATAAACTAGTAATGGTAATTTGACAACTACTTGATCCCCTTACAGTGAAATTGGTGATAGCAACGATCGTGAGAGTTGGACGACTATGGTGGAGAAACTTCTACAGAATATGTGAAGAAGAAAGGAAGAAAAAAATTTTTAAAAAAAAAAGAAGAAAAGGAATTATCTAAAAAAACATGGCCATAGTTTCTTAAAAAAAAATTAAATTAATTTGACACGTGTCAAATTGTGATTGTTACATCAATTACACATTTTTAATATAATTGGTGTTGACTGAAAAGGAGGTACGAATAATACTTTAAAGTTATTTGAGGGGGTAATAAGACCTCCAGACGAGTCAATAAAAGAGAACTAACTTCATTTAGACACGAGCTCTCGGTGTACGTTTAGCGCATCCTGCTAACGTGCACTGTTAGCTGGAATCGATGGCAAAAATAAGGTCGAGGTCGACCTCCGAAGGATCAAGAAGTGTCGGGAAAGCAAATTAAGACTCCTGGGTTAGCTCTCACGGAAGGAAAGAGGGTCTCGTGAAGAAATTTCAGGCGGTTCAACTGAATTAACAAAGGGGAAAGGAACACTAACTCACAATTCCACCGTCTCACCGTCCCAACTATATCCTAGCCCTGTAAACATGGAGCAAAACTCACCAATTGGGGATTATACAACAACTGTAGTAGTAGTCAAAAAAGGAGAGTTCCCACAGAGTTTGAACCATGAGGAAGTCCCAGACCCAAAGCTGGCCAGGGAGAAGCAAACGGTGGAAACAACGGTGGATAAGTGGTCAGGTCTTTTCTCGCAGAATCGCAACTCAATTAATGGTATACCCTTATCTTTTTTTCCTCCTGTGGTTGTGAATAAAAAGTTAGCAGTACAACTAGAGAAGGATGAAATTGAAAATCAAACTAAGGAATGGCGAAATGCGCTTATATTGTATTCGATGGGGGAAACTCCAAGCTACAGTTACATGCAAAATTATATTGCCTGAACTTGGAATAATGTTGCTAGCCCTACATTGTATTATCACGTCAAGGGGTATTTTGTGGTGAAGTTCAAAACAAGTCAAGATAGGGGATGATATTTTATTTTCAAGTCCATACATAATGAATAGAGTGCCTGTAATCTTGAAGATGTGGACTTCAAAATTCAATTTTCAGGAGGAATACCCAAAACAATTCCACTTTGGGTTAGGTTTCCTAACCTACCCTTGAATTATTGGGGGCCAAGAACTTTGAGCAGAAGAGCAAGCATATTGGGAGAACCTGTGTCTGCGGATAAATATACTAAGAACCAAACAAGGATTTCCTTTGCTCGGGTGCTTATCGATATGGATGTTACATAAGATCTCCTATTAGAAGTGGACATTATAGAACCCCCAGGAGAGCACTTTTCACAGAAAGTTGAATATGATTGGAAGCCATTATTTTGTAAAAAATGCTTGAAGTATGGTCATGTGTGTAGAGAGACCACTGGTAGAGGAGTGGCTAATCCCCCTAGAACTGAACAAATATGGAAAGTTGACCAGTTAAAGGAGGTGACAAGGGGAAGAAAGATGGTTCAGCAATGGAGAAATAGGAATGGCTATCCAGAAGTTGCAACAAAGGCTACTGAATTAAAAGAAGTTCGACAGACTGATGTAGCATCAGAAGAACACAACTTTCCCAAAGACAAAGAAGGTCAAGACAATTCCTCATCATCACCCCTTGGAGGTATGGGGAAAATATCATATTCAGAATTGATGCAACAAAATCTTGCTCTACGTCAATAAATCAGTGAAATTTTAACTCCAAATTAATTTATAATCTTATCCAGGGAGAAGGTGGTACACTTGGGATTTGTAAGTCCTCGGAGAGGGATTATCCTAACAACTCATTATGAATTAGCTAGTGTGAAATGTTAAGGGGCTTAACAAACCTCCTAAACAAAGGGAGATAAGTAATTATATAAAGAAGCATAAGGTATGTTTTGCCGGGCTACTAGAGACTAAAGTCAAGGAGCAAAAGTTTCTATCCTGCCTTAATAGAGTGGCTACGGGGTGGAGCTATGCAAATAATTACATAGAATCACCTAATGGTCGTATATGGGTACTATGGAAACCAAGTGAAATAGCAGTTACCATTCTAGAAATACATAGACAATATATTCACTGTCAACTCACTGGCAATAACTCAGATTTTTCTATTGAGGTTACAGTAGTTTATGGAAGTAATAGAAACATTGAAAGACATGGGTTATGGACAGGGCTATCTAATATAGGCACCACTACAAATAATCCATGGTGTGTTTATGGCGATTTTAACACACTTTTGTTGGGATTTTATTGGTGGTCAAGCGGTTACAGATAATGAAATTAAGAATTTTCAACAGTTTATTGACACTTATACTCTGACTGAAAGGAAGGCTACTGGTAGAATATTTACATGGACAAACAGGCACGTATGGAGCAGAATTAATAGAGCTATATGCAAAGACAAGTGGATGCTAAAGTATGGTACTGTTACTGCACAATTTAAGGAGAATTTTTTTCTGACCACTCACCAATACATCTTAATATTCCTTGTGTTAATATCTTGAGAAGGAAGCTGTTTCAATTTCTTAATGTGCTGGCTGATGATAGTCAATTCTTACCTATTATAAAAGAAAGTTAGAGCAAACATATTCAGGGCACTTATATGTACCAGTTCTGGGAGAAACAACAAGAGTGCAAAGAGCCTTTAAAGAGTCTGAAGCATAATGAAGTGGGTAGTGTTGAATGTAGGATAACCAAATCTAGAGAAGAACTGTTTGCTAATTAACAGCTCTTTACAGCACAACCTAGTAATGATCTACAGGTAGCCGAAAAATAGGCTCAGGTAGATATGACCAAATGGCTCACTATTCAAGAGAACATCCTGTGGAAAAAATCAAAGGTTCACTGGATAAAGGCCGAGGATGGTAATAATAAGTACTTTTTCAACTTAAAGTAAGGGCTGGTTCTAATGCCATAACTATGTTAAAGGATGTCAATGGTAATAGTCTACAAAGGGGTACTAATATAGAAAAGGGGGCAGTTAAATACTACAGAGGCTTGATGGGTTCTGCGGCTACAAGAATTCCAAGTATTGATCTACAACTAATGAGAAGAGGGCCTAAAATCAGTATACAACATCAAAGGGACATGTGTGCATCTGTCACTAGGGAAGAGGTGAAAAGAGCCCTTTTTTTCCATTAATGATAATAAAGCACTGGGAATAGATAGTTTCAATGCATATTTTTACAAGAAGGCATGAACGGTTATCAAAGAGGATCTTTTTAAGGCAGTTCAAGAGTTCTTTCAATGCAATAGATTACTCAAAGCAATAAACAGTACTGCAGTCACTTTAATACCTAAAATCTCTCATCCTGAAACAGTGAGAGACTTTAAACCGATAGCATGCTTCTCTACTGTCTACTAGGTAATCTAAAAAATTCTCACCACTAGAATACAAGGAGTGTTGGATGGGGTAGTAGGCCAGAGTTAATCAATTTTTATTTCGGGCAGGATCATATCTGACAATATTATCCTAAGCCACGAGCTTGTTAAAGGATACACTAGGAAAAATCTTTCTCCCCGATGTATGATCAAGGTGGATTTGCAAAAAACATATGATTCTATGAATGGCATTTTATTGAAAAGAAGCTTAAGAAGATTGGTTTTCCTAGTAAGATGGTGAAATGGATCATGATATGCATAAAAGCTATAAGCTATACATTAATTATCAATGGTGCTTTGTCCAAAACTGTTCAAGCTAAGAGAGGTCTAAGACAGGGAGATCCACTTTCTCCTAATATTTTTGAAATAGTGATGGAGTACCTGAATAGATGCCTACAAAATCTTCAAGGAGAACCTAATTTCAACTATTACCCAAGATGCCAGAAATTGGGAATACTTCATCTTTGTTCTGCAGACGATCTCCTAATGTTCTCTAGGGGTGATGATACATCTGTACAATTGCTAAAAGAAAGGTTTGAGATGTTCTTAGTAGCTTTGGGGCTAAAATCAAACTTAAGCAAAAGTTGGGTGTACTTTGGAGGTGTAAACACCACCACTAAATAGAGAATCTTGGACATTTTAGGGTATGAGTTAGGAGAACTACCTTTTAAATATTTGGGGATTTCACTATCTACTAAAAAGTTGACTGTCCTACAATGTAAACCACTAGTTTAAAAAGTTACAGCTAAGATCACTACCTGGACGGCTAAAGTTCTAACATATGCAAGAAGGGTCCAGATCATAAAGGCAGTCCTATTGGAGTCAATTATTCTTATTGCCAAATAAGATTATGAAACTGATAAAAGCAGTTTATAGAAGTTACCTTTGGAGTGGAGAAGCTACAATTACAAAAAGAGAACTAGTAGCCTAGGATCAGGTATGTTTACCTAAAGGTGCAGGTGGTATGAATTTGCTAAACTTACAACTCTAAAACACTGCAGCTTTATGCAAACTGTTGTGGGCGTTGAGCATAAAGAAATATAGGTTATGGATAACTTGGATCCATTCATACTACATCAAATATCAGAACCTTGAAAACATGGTTATACCACTTCAAGCTTCCTGGATGATGCAAAAAATCTGCACATGAGAAGATTCTAGCAAACATTAGGGCATCCTAGAGCATTTTTTCAGCGAGGCAAAATTAGTATAGCTAAAGTGTATTTATAACTGAGATGTGAGGTTCTTGATGTAGATTGGAAGAATTTAGTATGCCATAACTGTGCAAAGTCGAAGCAGACATTTATCTTGTGGTTATAGATGCGAAGGAGGCTACGAACAAAAGACTTGTTGAGAAAATGGGGCATACCAGTGGCTGAAACATGTCTGCTATGTAAAGAGGAACCAGAAACTGCAGATTATTTGTTCTTTGATTGCCCTTTTTTGCAACTCTATGAATTGCAATTTTGGCATGAAAAAAATGGCAAAAAGGAATACTACAGTGGCAGGAAGAGTGGAAATGGGTGGATCAACACTCATGAGGCAAGCACCCTAGAGGGGTTATCATGAAGGCTAGTTTTGTTGCAGTCATCTATTCTATTTGGCAAGAACGAAATCAACGAATATTTCAAAAAATGCAAAAACCAGTAGAGATGCTCCTCCATCAGATAAAACTTAGCTTATGTGGTTGGAGGAAATAAGAGACTAGCTGATTATATAGAAGAGTATTAGTAGACACTTAGGATTAAAGTTCAGAAAGATTAAGTAGCTAACTGGTTTCGTTTGAGAAGAGGATAATAGGTTTCTCCCTCTTGATTTTGTAAATATCTCACTTGGTAATTAATAAAGTATTTTAGTTGCCAAAAAAGACCTCCGCAAACTTTAGGTATTTTTTTGAAAATTCAGAACAACTTTAATGATGTCTTTATGTCCTTACCTTTTTAAAAAATAAAGACATAATTGAGTACATTTTTATCATTTACCCTTAGCACATTTTTATTTATTGAAAAGAGATCACACTTTTCATTAACTAAAGAGATTAAAGAGAGATAACTAAAAAAACTAAATAAGGGTATGACAGTAAACATACATAATTTCTTAAGGGGTAAATTAAGGGGCGTACAAGTTAAAATGTGACAAAATAGTTAGGAGCGAAGGGGGTCTTTAACTTCAAATTTTGCATTGCCTCGAGAGTAAAATTACTATTTCCTTTATTTTAATTTGTTTGTCTTCTTGACACGAATAAATTAAAGAAGTCTTTTAAATATTGTAATTTTAAATAAAAGATATGTCATGTGCCAAAATATGTAAAAGGTTGGAACTAAAAATTTACTAAAAAAGAATATCTTTGTACAAAAAAAATAAAAAATAAAAAATAAAAAAAAGTAGTCCAAACAAATCCAAACGAAGGGAGTAATTTTCTTGTTTGGTGTGTTTAGGTGCTTTGGACAGATATGTGATTATGTTGGTATAAGTTATAGCTCTCCCACACTTTCCACAGCCATTCTTAACCTTATTCCAGCTTTTAGTTTTATCCTTGCCATTACTTTCAGGTATCCATGCACACTCTCTCTCTTTTGCCAAATGTGAAAAATGAAATAATTAATTTACCATTAAAAAATCATTAGAGGAAATGATCTTTTAAACTTTCATGTTAAATTGTTACTTCTCTGTGTTTAAATTTATGTAAATTTATTTGATTAGATACAAACATTAAAATAGAAATTTATGAAAATTTTAAAACTTGTAATTTTAAAAATATGAAAAGTTTTGTGTGGTTATAAGATTTGTGAAATTTATGATCACAAACATATCTTAACATTTGTGAGACTATAAAAGCTTGTCATTAAAAATTGAATGCAAATTTAAGTTAACTCGAATTAAGAAAGAAATAAAGTCACCTATATTAAGTGGAACGATTGGGGGATATTGTATATGAGGTAGTAACAGAAAATACACAATGCATACCCAGCCAATTGAACTTATTAAAAAAAATTTTATCTAGACACTTAGGGTGTGTTTGGTATGATGGAAAATATTTTCCTATTTTTCCTTGTTTGGTTGTAGTAAAATATTGAGAAAATATTTTTCAAGATAACACATTTTTCTCTATTTGAGGAAAAATGACTTCCCTCATGAACCAAGGGAAGTCATTTTCTGGAAAATGACAAATGTGACTTATGCCCCCACCCCCGCACCTCTTCCCTACCCCCAACAACACTCATATTCACATGACTCAAAAATTTCATATTTCTCAAAAATTTACATTTTTCGAAAATATTTTTCACCGTGCTTTGTTTTAATTTTTCACTGCTTGAAATAAAAAATAGTGAAGCCCGAATTTTTTTCTTTTTCAATGTTCGTTGAATGTATTGTTACTTTCATATGTATAGAGGAAGACTTACCTATGTTACTTTTGCTAATTGCATATTTCATTTTATCATAGATGTAACTTGTTTCACAAGGTTTAATAAGCTTGTCGTTCCGTTATATTTCTATTGCTTGTAGTATCTTGAGATTGTCCTGACAAAATATTAAAAAGTGTCTCCTATATTTGCTAATTAATAGTTTTTTAAATTTAGTGATTGTAATATTTTAGTATTCGATATTAATATTATTTGCTATGCTTAAATTAGTTCTTACAAATTGTTTAGTTGCTAGAGACACTGATATACTAGTTAACAGTTAGTAGTATTTTCTAAAAAATATATTTTCACTCACCAATCAAACACTAGAAAATATTTTTCTAAAAAATATTTTCTACTCGCCAACCTAACACCATAAAATATTTTTCGAAAAATATTTTCCACTCACTAACCAAACATGAGAAAATAAGTAGAAAACCAACTTATTTTTCAGGAAAACATTTTCCATGAAAAATATTTTTCATCATATCAAACACACCCTTAGGGGTTGTTTGGTAGAGTGTATAAGATAATATTGAATAGGGTGTATTAGTAATATTGAGATTAGTAGTGCTGAAATTAGTAATACTGAAATTAGTAATGCTGAGGTTATTTTTTATGCAGTGTTTGATTTGATGTATTGAAGACAATATGTATTGTTATATTTTAAAAATAATTTCGTTTGTTTACAAAAATACCTTCGACATACTTAACTTTGTGTATTTTCTTTGCAAATCTTTATTGTTCTTTTTTAAAAATAAAAAGTAATCAACAATACAACTAATGACTTACTTTGGAATTGTAAGATTTAATCATTCACTTGCAGATTTTTTTTTTTTTGGTTATCTTTTCTTAATTTGTTGATCATTTATTTCTTGTTCCCACTTTGTGGTGTTCTTAAGCCTCTGTCTGGATGGTGGTTTCCCATAGTATGGTATGGTATGGTTATCATGGGAACCATGTTTGTTTTGATTGTTTGTCAAAAGGCATGGTATAGTATGGTATTTTTTCATGGTTTGATAACCATGAAATCCCCCAATTTACTGAACCACCAATTTGGTGGTATCCCATAATTTTTCTTTCTTTTTTTTTCTTTTCAACTATGCCCTTATATAATTTTATTTAATACTATTTTACTCTTACCCTACATTACTTATTTTTACCTTTTCTGCTCTCTATTTCTCTCTGCTCTTTGATGCGTTACTCTTCACTGAGTTTTTTTTCTTCCTACGCCTTCTCTTCTTACGCTCGTCCTCCAGGTATGTTTTTTAAACTTAACTGCTTATTATTTTCTTCTTGTGCTCTTTCAACAGAACATTGGCTGAATTCTTGATGCCTCAATATTATGTTACATATTTTGTATTCCCCTTTTGGGTTCTTCTATAACTGAGTTAAGTATTTTATTTTTTGATAAAATTTATCATATTTACCTCTCTATCAAAGATGTTGTTGAGTTCGGATTGGTGTTTGGACCCGTTCTTATTATCACCATACCCCTGCTGCTGGGTCATTACTATACAATACCACATAGTTTAACCAATTACCTCTAAATACTCATATAGAAAGAACTATAGGAATCCATATTTTGGTAGAAAGCTACAAAGGCAATGCATGAAAAGTAGTCACCTGAAATTTATAAAACACCAAAATAAAGGGAACTATCTCATCTGCGATTTTATTCCTAATTTGTTGTATATCTTGGGCTCTGTCTGACTATTCAACGCTAACAAAAAGGAGCAGTTTGATGCACTAAACTTTCTCTATGTGCATGTTCTGAGGAAGGTACCATTAGGCGTTAAATTCCGTGATAGTTTGAAAGTGATATAATTGATATCAATATATATAAATTAAGTCCTACATAAAATATATGTTCAATTTCTTGACATGGCTGCAGGGGCTTATTGAACAATCATAACTAGACTCCTTTAATTATTCTTTTTATACACAATTCAAGAATGACGTAGAAAATATTATTGAAATAGAAGGTTCAATTGGTATTGATACCCTAGAACTGGATGAGAGACAACCAGCCATATTCTCAACCTCTTTGAGACCTGAGGTCAGCGAAAAAGTAACCATTCACACTTGTCGTGGAGAATTTTTGCACGACCGATGCAATTACCAGGGCCTCAAAGATTGTGGCTGAATGTAGTGCCTTGCTAAGGAAATGAGCATCGGGTCTCATTACCCATAATAAGTTCTTTCCATTCACCTTTTCTTACCAGTGTTGTTAGTTTTAAAGTTGATGAATTTTTTTTGTATTGAGATCAAAAGAGAGAGCAGAGAAGACTGTAAATTGGTATGCCACAGTGAATGCCCTCATAAATGACACCAACAACTTGGATCTCTAGTTTGTACCCTTTTCTGTAATGTAATCAGCAGATTTTGATGTGATTGTTGAGTTTTCCACAATCCACACCAAGGCTGGAGAAAGTTAAAATGCATTCTCAGCACAAAAGTATGAAACTGATAAACTAAAAACTAGCTTACTAGTTTTCCCACTTTGCAGGAGACATAGCTAAAAACAATTGAAAATTTGATATAATGTTATAGAGAAGTAAGGAATAGTAAAACTTAAGTCTGACAAGAAGTAGCTGTTTTATTCTATTTTCATTTTATAACATGTTCATTTATCAGCACACAAAATCTGAATTTAACTTTGCACATTGTACTAATTTGTCAGATTCACTGTAAATAAAAAATAATAGAACTGAAAACAGACATCTTTGTTTAAAACAAAAGTTGTAGAACAAAAGATAAAATTCACACATCTGCTTGATTTGCTTCTTTGGTTATTGGTTCCTGACCTCCACCAGAAGCACCAACCAAAATGCTTAAGATAATACAGGTGAACTAATTTCTCTGATGATAGGTTTGTCCTTTAAAAAATTTGAAGCATCATATAAACTGTGATTGTATTTGCAATGCATATACGTTGATTGAATTATGTAGGAAGCAGATAAAACACAGAATTAGTCCAACATATGATTGAAAGCCAATTTTTATCTATGACTATTGTAGTTCTCCAGGTCATCAATTAAGTCTATGAAGTTCATGGCCAAAAATTAGTTCCAAGTTCTCGAATTATATGATGAATGATTTTATATATATGATTTTCTAACAATCAGTTTGAAAATTTACATTTTTTGACTTCTGTATTTGCATTTTATACGGATTTCTCATCAATTAGGTAGAAATTCTGCATTGATTGTTATAATTTAAAATTTATAATAATAAAAGGTATTTTAGTAAAATTACCCGTTACGATACTGTACCATATCATCAAACCAAACGTAAAAACTGTTATTAAACAGCAGTGAACAATACAATCTATCCAAACATTGTATTGTACTATACTATACAGTACCATACCATACTGTACCGTACATTATGAAAACATGGCAAACCACCATCCAAACAGAGTGTAAGTTGGAGGGAGGTAAGTGTAACTTTTGAATAAGACAATAAAATCATTGTTAACATAAAATTGTGTTTCGAAGAATGTTAAAGCTAAGAAAAAAATATTTTTATTTTTGATATATCTTATTTACAAAATTGAAGCTTGTATGCAATCATGAAATTTATTTTCAAATTTTAACCAATAAGTACTTTTTAGGTTAATGGAGTATTTTTTTTTATGACTAAACTTATTTGGAGGGATATTATCATCTTGATAAATTGAAAAGAAAAAACTCACATTGAATAAATTAAATTTTTTTTAGAAAAAGTTTAAAAGACTTTGAAGGCATTTTTGTCTTTACTCATATTTATCCATAGATTATAATCCATGGATTACTAATCCCACCAAATTTGGTGTATTAGTTATACACCTATAATATCGGGTGTAGAACTAATCCAGGTATTAATTATATATTGCTTCAAATTTACTATCAAACAATGTATTAAATAATATCACACTTCATACATGAATTATCAAAATAATACATGCTACCAAACGGCTCCTTATATTAAACCCTATATATACCTATTGAACACTTGATTTATGTAAAAATTATGCCTATTAAACATCCGAAACGATTAAGCCGAAATGTAAAATGCATGTATTAGATGCAGATAGCATAAAAAAAAACAAGAAAAAATTACATATATAATGACATATTTACTAGTATTTACTAAAAATCTCAACTATGTTCAAAATTTCATTAAATCCCAACATTTAGCCTTTAAAGATAGATATAAGTTAAGTTAGATAAGTCCTACAGATACATGTATTAGTTAAACTAATTAGCATGTTTTAAGGGTTAGTTAAATTAATTAGCATGTTTTAAGGGATGTAACAGCTAAACAAACATTAATATAACAATTAACCTAACTAATTATAGTAAAAACTAAATAATATCTCACGATATATGGTAATTAGTTTGTTATTACACCATTTTAAATAAGAAACTTTCTATAATCAGTTTTCAGGTTGCAAAAAGTTCATACGTTCCAGCAAAAAAAATTCATACGACCTCTTTTTTTTTTATTTGTTGATTTTCTTTCATCAATTGCAATGAAAGTTCATACGTTTCATAAAAAAAATTATAAGACCTCTTTTTTTTTATTTGTTGATTTTCTTTCATCAATTGCAATGAATATTTTAGTATAGTATTCTTACGTCATTCCACCGTTTGGATTAATGATATTATACCATAATCACTCAAACCCCTTTCGTTGTCGTTGTTCGATATGAAGGGAACAAGATCATTACAGGTTGCAAAAATAGTGAAGTTAAGGTTGGGCAAATCTACAAGGATAAGTGTACTGTTATTTCAGTTATGGCATGGTATGCCAATGATCATTCATTGCAATTGATCTGACAAAAAAGATTTGTATCTTATTTATGCGAAAAGAGATCTGACAAAAAAAATTTTGTATCTTGTTTAGCGTTACAAAATTAGTTATTTGACTCTTATTTATTCAATTGTACATGTAACGTAAAATTGATAATTCCATTTTTTATTATTTTTAGTAGGCTGAGATACATATTTGGTCAACTATATACATTTTTCCTTCATCTTGTATCTCTGGTTCAGGTTGTGTATATATATGTATCTTTTGGTGTTTTAGTTTTAGTGATATCAACATACCAAAAATACAGTAGTGTTAAAGATACATATTGTGCATGATTGTACATATATGTATCTCTTGTTAATTTTTTTCTGTACAGTAAAATATATCTTAATTTTTTAATATATTATCATTGAAAATACATATAACTAACGTGAGATACATCCTACAAATTTTTTTAGGTAATTTTTCCTTAGTATTATTCTCGTTTAAAAAAAGGGGAAAGAGTATTGTTAAATATATACAAACAAACGCTAAATTCCACGCAATATTTTTAGTTGTTTTCGACCCATGAACAAATAGATAAGTGACATCAAGAATCTTAATAAAGACACTAATCAAATAACTCTTTTTTGTCTTTATTGGTGATATACTTTATGTAAGGATAATATAACATAGGTGTTCGAGTGAATGTCTATTTGTAGATGGTTGTTTATTATCAGACCTTTACTTGATGAGTGGTGCAGTTGTTTTAAATTAGGAGTCCTTATCAGTAATGACTTTGGAGTCTTATTCTCCAAAACACTCTTGTATATATATATATTGATGTAACAAAACACTCTTATATATAAATTAGGTATATATATATATATGTATCTCTTGTTATTCCACATTTTTAAACAAAAATTCTTTCATATTTTGTTTTCTGTTAAAAACGATTCCTACGATCTTTTTATTATTTTTTATTGATTTTATTTGAAGTAATTGAAATGAATATATCAGTGTTGTTACGTCATTCCGGCGTTTGGATTAACGATATAATGTACAAGGGCTAAATAATTGAATTTAAAAAATATTAAATTAAAATAAATAAAATAATGCTAGATACATATAAATATAACATAGCCCTCATACACTATATGTATCTTTAAGCTTACTAATATGTATCTTTAGTATAGTGATTTCACTAAAACTTAAAAACAAGAGATACATATAAAACTTAAATAGTATGGTGATTTCACTAAAACTTAAAAACAAGAGATACATATAAAACTTAAACAGATGACAACAGATACAAGATATTGAAAAAGTATTATGTATGTGTAAATATGTATTTAAGCCTGAAATTACCCAGATCTGAAATAACAAGAGATACATAAATTCACAGTAATACAGAATAAGACATACAAGAAATTAAAATGTATCTGTTGTTTTACAGAATATGTATCATTGGTATAAATATTTGAATCAAAATAAAAAATAGTGTGAGATACATACAAAACAAACTCGTACACAATATATATCTTTAAGTGTACTAACATGTATCTTTAATATGTCTATGTCACTAAAACTTAAAGAACAAGAGATACATACAACAACAAAAATAGAGAACAACATATACAAGAAATTGCTGTGAAGGTCTGCATAGATCTTGAATTTTTGTTTTGAGATAATTATGCACAACTTTTTTTCTCAGTAACTTGATGATTAGAGAGTATTACCAAGGTGAGTGTAGTTGGATTTTTTCTTTCTCGAAAAGATGAATGACTTTAAATTCGTTGGTCACCGTATCATCTTTTGTCGGAGGTTCCAATTGATTTTTTGCTTCGCTCAACAAAATATTATTCGATTAGAAGGTTTCCTTGAAGTACCAATAACGAAAAATCAGTCGAAAATAACCTCATCGGAGATAATTTTCTTCGCCAAAATAGTAACTTTACCCATAACTCGAGCACAAAAAACATCATCATCTTTAACAAGAAACTTCAAACAATCATTCGGGTGAGCTAAAGAGATATGATGTTGTTTAATTTGATTTTTGAGAAAAATCATTGAACATAATAAGAAGAAAGTGAAGATGAATTTAGGTAAAAAAATACCTTAATTAAAAAATGTAAAGAAGAAGAAGAAGAAAAAAAAAATTGTGGGATAAAATTGTAACCAAAATTTTGACATTAATGTAGCCATTAATATAGAAAGAGTTGGTAAAGTCAAAATTACAAAAAAAGTGTTTTAGGTTGTATCTCAACTTTTAATATAAATTAATAAAAGTTGAAATATTTGAAGTTTTTTCAAGCTAAAGAAATTTTTAGTAATTTTCAAACTAAAGTTACGCTTTTATGAAATTTTTCCTAATAAAAATTGTTAACTGGAGGTGCATTTTGTTCCCCTAAATAGTTTCCCATGTAAAATTATGTGTGCTTTCATTAATTGTTTTATCATAACAATATTATCAAAGGAGTTGTTAAGAGTATATAAACTACTTATATAATGGTGGTACAAAAGAAATAAAAGAAAATATTGGTGGGGCTATCTTATTCTTTATTCTTTAATTGCACCTATAAAATAAAAGAAATTAATTACATAAGGTTGTTGGCAGAGTGCTTTAAGGTCCTAATCATTGACGAGGAAGAAAATTAGGGGAAAAAGACATAAATAGTCATTTTGCTCAAACAAATGACATCTGCATGACCTTTGAATTTAATTGTTCAATTAATAGCGTGGTCTTTTCTTTTATGGCTCTATCTTTACTGTCTTTTCTTTATTTTATGTTTTTTGGTTATTTTTTTTTTATTGCTATATTTAAAATGCTACTACTTTTCTTTTGTTATAAATGTACCATATATAGTAAATGTCTACTTTACCAGATATATGAATATCTATTTTATTATATATTGTGTATGTCTATTTATGAAAAAGTTGCAAACCCCAAGGTTAGTTTTTCCTTATAAATAAAAGAGTTTTCCCACATTGTAATTCATCCCTCTCTCTATTCTCTCTACTCTTCTTTTTTATTCTTTAGTTATTTCATAACACATTATCAGCACGAAACTCTACTGTCTCAAATTTGAAGGCTAAGACTAAGGTATTATTTTTTTTATTTCTTTCCTTTTCCATATGGCTAACAATCTTATGAAGTGTGACTTCGTTGCCCTTCAAAGTTCGGATAAGAACTATATTTCATGGGTGTTGGATGTTGAAATCCACCTAGATGCTATGGGTCTTGGAGATGCCATAAAGAATGAAAATACAACATCTAGTCAAAATCGTGCTAAGGCTATGATTTTCTTGCGTCAACATCTTGACGAAATTCTGAAAATTGAGTACCTTACTACTAAGAATCTACTCGTATTGTGGAATAGCCTAAAAGAAAGGTTTGACCACTTAAAGATGGTCATTCTCCCGAAAGCACAATATGAGTGGATGCATCTAAGATTCAAGACTATAAGTCTATTCATGAATACAATTCTGTCATGTTCAGAATTTCTTCTCAATTGAAACTATATGGAGAGACGGTCAATGATAATGATATGATGAAAAAGACGCTCTCTACTTTTCATGCCTCGAATGTGCTATTACAACAGCAATATCTAGAAAAAAGTTTCAAGAAGTATACTAAACTGAGTTCTCATCTTCTCGTGGCTGAATAAAATAATGATTTGTTGATGAAAAATTACGAGAACCGACCAACTGGATTTGCACCATTACCTGAAGTGAATGATGTGCACGCTCACCATGCTAGGCGTGGAAAAGGTCGCAGCCCTGGTCGTGGACATGATCGTGGTCGTGGTCATGATAACCAAGAAAGAAACCCTATTCTGGGTGTTAATTATTCATCGAATAAAAAAAAGATGAGAAACGTGAAGCAGTTAATTATTTTTGATGTGGTGGAAAAGGACATTATTCACGTGACTGTTGTGCTCTCAAGCACTTGGTTGATCTTTATCAAGTATCACTAAAGAAGAAAGAGAGAAATTCCGAGGCTAATTTTCTCTCTGAAAATGCTGTTGACATCACAAGCTTAGATGAAACAGATTTTTTTGAGCACCCTGAAGGAAAGATTGATCACTTGATTGGTGATGGTTCCGTAAATATGCAAGAATGAATGATTTTTAATTTTATTTTATTTTTATTGATAAGAGTTAGTGAATAAAGAATCATGTAAAAATAGTTATTTGCATATGAGTATTAGTTTTTGATTAGTTCAATTATATTATTATAATTTATTATTGATTGAATTTCAATTTGCCATTATTTATTGAAAAAGAAGAAGAAGAAGAAGAAGAATGAAAACAGAAAGAATGAAAAAAGGGTGATTCATTAATAAAAACAAATGTAGGCGCAACAAAGATTAAAAAAGAGTGATTGTTGGCTGGCAACCAATGACCCCGCCTATGCCATTCATTTTTTTATTATATTATATTCTTTATGCTCCATACTATTGAATTATAATAATATTATTTCATTCTTTATCAAATATAATATAATATAATAATATCATATTGTTTGCATGTTAACGTTCTGAACAAAATACATTTTTCTTCTTCTTAGTAAACTATTAAAACTATTGAAAAATAAAATACTAAGCTAAGCTAATTACATACTAAATAGGACATTTCTTTTATTGCTTAGTAAAGTATGATTAACAATTTCTTATAGCATAAGCTTTCACTTTGTACAAAAATTTAATATATATTTTATTTGATGTATGTCATTTTATATGAAGACATGGATAATTTTCAAAGTAAGCAGTCCAACTGCGAGGATATTTGTTTGATTGATTCTGGCACTACACATACGATATTCAAAGATGAGAAATATTTCTCTCATCTAACCACGGGCAAGATTAATGTTACTACAATTCCTGGTAGTGCTAGTTTGATTGAAGGCTTCGGAAAAGCCATTGTAATCTTGCCCAAGGGAACTAAACTCATCATGAATAATGCTATGTTCTCTCCCAAGTCTCGAAAAAACTTGATGAGTTTTAAAGATATTCGTGAAAATGGTTATCATATCAAGATAATTGATGAGATGAATCTTGAATATCTTGGTATTACTAAGAATGTCTCTGGGTAGACATGTGTTATTAAAAAGTTCCGTGCTTTATCTTATGGCCTGTATTGGACAAAGATTTATGCAATTGAGGCACATTCTATAGTAAATCGAAAGTTTACTAATTCCAATACTTTCGTACTTTGGCATGATTGTCTGGGACATCCTGGATCTATAATGATGAGACGAATCATAGAAAATTCAAATGGACATCCATTAAAGAACTTGAAGGTTCTATCGAATGGTGAATTTTCATGCAATGCTTGTTATCAAGGCAAGCTGATTGTGAGGCCATCGCCAATAAAAGTTGGGATTGAATCCCTCACGTTCTTGAAACGCATACATGAGGATATTTGTGGACTCATTCACCTACCTAGTGGGTCGTTTAGATACTTCATGGTCCTAATAGATGCTTTTTCTAGATGGTCTCATATGTGCCTTTTTTTATCTCGCAACTTGATATTTACAAAATTATTGGCACAAATAATACAATTACGGGCACAGTTTCTCGATAATCAAATTAAGTCTATTCGCCTTGATAATATTGCAGAATTTTCATCTCAAGTATTTAATTACTATTGCTTATTGATTGGGATAAGAGTGGAACATTCGTACCCCATGTCCACACTCAAAATGACCTTGCTGAGTCATTAATTAAACGCCTGCAGTTGATAGCAAGACCATTGCTTATGAAAACTAAGTTGCCCACTTCTGTTTGGGGTCATGCAATTTTGCATGCTGCAACACTTGTTTGTTTTAGACCGAAAAATTATCATAAATTTTCTCCGTTGCAATTGATTTTGGGTCAAGAGCCTAATATATCTCATTTGAGATTTTTTGAGTGCGGTGTTTATGTGTCTATAGCACCACCAAACCGCACCAAGATGGGCCCCCAAAGAAGGTTAGGAATTTTAGTTGGGTTTGAATCACCCTTCATTATTTGCTATCTTGAACCATTAACGAAAGATATGTTCACTGCTCAATTTGCAAATTATCGGTTTGATGGGATAGTTTTCCCAAAATTAGGGGGAGAAAATAGTGACATCAAAAGAGAAATTTATTGGAAAAATTCATCGCTATCTCATCTTGATCTAAGTGTTTCTATTTGTGAGCAAGAAGTACAAAAGATTATTCATCTGCAGAAAATTACAAATCAAATACCGGACGTATTTACAGATTTAAAAAGCATCACTAAATCACATATTCCTGCAAAGAATGTCCAAATTTGAATTGATGTCCCTAAAGGACCATCCACTAGTGTCATAGATAATGAATCTAAAGCACGCTTGAAGCGTGACAGACCATTAGGTTCTAAGGATCTAAATCCTAGAAAAACATGGTCAAGATGACACTAAAAAAGATCCTCATATGAAAATTCAAGATTTGAGCAATGTTAATATTCCTGAAGGAATTAATGAGCCTGAGACTCAAGAAAATGAGGAACTATCCATAAATTCAAGTGATGTTGAAACTAATTTGAATCGATTTAAAATAGTAGTGGATTATGTCTTTGTATATAATGTTGCAACAAAAATCATGCAAGACATTGAAGATCTTGAACCTCGATCTGTCACAGAATGTCGACAAAGAAATGACTGGCCAAAATGACAAGAAACAATTCAATCTGAATTGAATTCACTTGCCAAACGTGAAGTTTTTGGACCTATAGCTCAACACCTAAGGGTGTTATGCCTGTTGGCTATAAATGGGTTTTTGTGCGAAAAAGAAATGAAAAAAATGAGATACAAAGATATAAAGCACGCCTTGTTGTGTAAGGATTTTCACAACGGCCTGGTGTCGATTATGACGAGACATATTCACCAGTTATGGACGCAATAACATTGTGTTATCTTATTAGTTTCACAATCTATGAGAGAATTGAGATGAATTTGATGGATGTGGTAACAACCTATCTATATGGATCACTTGATAATGATATATACATGAAAATTTCTGAAGGATTTAAAATGCCAAAAATATATAGTTCAAAGCCTCGGGAAATATATTCCATTAGATTGCAAAGATCATTGTTTGGTTTGAAGCAATCTAGACGCATGTGGTATAACCGACTTCGTGAATATTTATCTAAGGAAGGTTATACGAATGATGAAATTTGCCCATGTGTTTTCATAATACTTGTTGTTTATGTTGATGACATAAACCTTATTGGAACACCACTAGAGCTTCAAAATACAATTGATTACCTAAAGAAAGAAGTTGAGATGAAAGATCTCGAAAAGAAAAAGTTATGCCTTGGTTTGTAAATGAGCATTTGACAAACGATATTTTTGTCCATCAATCAGCCTACATAGAAAAGGTGTTGATACGATTCTATATGGATGGGGTACATCCATTAAGTACTCCGATGGTTGTTTTATCACTTGATGTGAATAAGGATCCATTTCGACCTCAAGAAAAGAACTCCTTGGTCCTGAAATACTATATCTTAGTGCAATTAGTGAACTAATGTATCTTGGAAATACTACAAGGCCTGATATAGCCTTTTCAGTTAATATGTTAGCAAGGTATAGTTCTGCTCCTACTAGGAGACATTGGAATGGGATCAAACACATATTACGGTATATAAAAGGGACTACCGATATGAGCTTATTTTATCATAAAGATTGTAGTTCCGATCTTGTTGGTTATGCTGATGCTGAGTACTTATCTGACCCACATAAAGCTCGGTCTCAAACAGGCTATGTGTTCATATGTGGGGGTACTTCCATATCTTGGAGATCAACAAAGCAGTCTATCATAGCCACTTCATCGAATCACCCTGAGATTATAGCTATTCATGAAGCAAGCCGAGAGTGTGTATGGTTGAGGTCCATAATACATTTCATTCGAGAAAAATATGGCTTGAAATGTGACAAAGTACCTACAATTTTATATGAAGATAATGCAGCATGCATAACACAACTTAAAAGAAGATTTATAAAAGGAGATAGAACGAAGAACATTTCGCCAAAGCTTTTCTATACATATGAGCTCCAAAAGAATAGTGATATTAATGTGCAATAGATTCGTTCAAGTGACAATGTGGCTGATCTATTCACCAAGTCTTTTCCAACTGCAACTTTTAAAAAGATGGTGCACAAGATCGGAATGCAAAAGTTCAAGGATGTTCTCATTAGGGGAGTTAATACGCGTTGTACTCTTTTACCCTTAGGAGGTTTTATCCCACTTGATTTTCCTTGTAAGGTTTTTAATGAGGCAACATATATGCGTATTATCTATCAATTAGACATTCAAGGGGGAGTGTTATAAATGTACCATATATAGTGAATATCTACTTTACCAGATATATGAATATCTACTTTACCATATATTGTGTATGTCTATTTATGGAAAAGTTACAAACCTCAAGGTTAGTTTTCCCCTATAAATAAAGGAGTTTTCCCACATTATAATTCATCCCTCAAGAGAAGAAATAAAAATTACTCTCTCTATTCTCTCTACTCTTCTTCTTTATTCTTTAGTTATTTCATAAGATCTTTCAATTGTTTTTCACTACCTTTTTGTTTGCTTTTTCTATGTGGGCTCCTTTATCTTTTTAAAAAAATCTATTTTTGAATTGTTGCTTTATTTTTTAACAATCAAATATTTTTTTTAAAAAAATGTGTTTTTCAAACATAATTAAAAAATTTGTGGCATAATTTTTTCTTTTAAAAAAACAAAGCAGTACAAAGAAAAGAACAATAATTGAAGAGTAGATTTTTCTTAAAGAAAATGAAAAGAAGTCAATGATTCATTTTTATATAATAATGATACAATTTTTATGCACATCCTATACATACACATATTCTATACAAGAATGATACAATTTATAGATAAATCATATACAAAAATAATATTTTATACAACAATTATACAATTTTAATGCGCATATTGTATAACTTTTAGTTGCAATTGTTATCAAGATACATATTTTATACAATAACGATATAATTTTTATACACATCTTA
Organism: Capsicum annuum; assembly: GCF_002878395.1. Lineage (NCBI taxonomy): Eukaryota > Viridiplantae > Streptophyta > Magnoliopsida > Solanales > Solanaceae > Capsicum > Capsicum annuum. The sequence continues at coordinate 49,611,292 of NC_061121.1, forward strand.
TCTTGTTTCGATACATATATCGTATATACATACATATTTTATACAATAATCATACAATTTTTATACAATTATATTTATTTATTTATTTTTTTACAAAACAAATTTCTTATCCCACGCCCAAAAAAATAAAAAAAATAAAAAATAAAAAGAGCAACACTAAGTGGGCCGACTAGCCAAGGTAGCTCAAAACTGAAATGGCCATTTAGTGAAATTAGTTGGCCCTACTGGCCCCTCTATGTCCAATGGTCCAAACGTGGGCCATTTATTTTGAGATGGACCCGCAGGTGTCTTTTTCCCAAAAAATTATTGGTGGGCTTTGACAACTAAACGTGCTTAAAGACGAAAACAATTATATTCAGAACTAAGAAAAATTAGAAAAGAAAGCGAACGTATATAATATAAAATATATTGATTATTATAAAGTCGTGTCAGTAATCAAAGATTTTGATTTTGAATTTTGATTTAAAAAAAATTCTTAATAGGAAATGCTACCCTCAAATAAACCTTATCTTGTGCTAATTCAAGTTAGTTGAGCTTCAATCAAGTGAGAATCCAAAAAAAAGTTGTACTAGAAATGGTGGAACGAAAATGTGTATTAGATATAATACTTATGTTTTGGAGTTCGGAGCCTAAAGGACAAGTTTTTTCATTTAAAATTTCGAAGGGACATATGAAAATTAAAAAAAAAAATAAAAAACGGACAAGACAAACACCTTGTCCATTAAAATTCAATATCGTCAGTTACCTGATAAAGTGTAAGGCGAAAATATAATTTTACCTTATAAGGTAAATGGAGTCACTTACCTTATTTGACTGATAAAGTGGAAAATAAATTTTCCTAGGAAATGAGTGTTCCCTTTATCTGGATGATGGGACTTACTTGTAAGTTGAATATGGGCTCTCACCTTGTAAGGTAGGATCTCATATTTGCCTTGTAAGACAGATCTCATGTTTGCCTTGTAGCAACTTCAAAATTTGTTGCATGGTGCTATATAAAGAGTGTAGATTTCTTTTATTTGCATCAATCCTAATTTTTTTGTCAAAGTGCATAACTCAAAATATTTATTGAACCTTATTCATTTTTTACTTCAAGATGGATGATAATAAGGTAAGAGTAAATTTACATTGGAGTAGTGAAGTTTTGCATGATGAGGATCAATATTCAAATCTGAAGAATTTTGACTTACTCGAAGATCAAACTCACTATCCTTGGTTCTTCGATAATAGGAGAATGTTCAACAGACGCATACATGTCAAGTGTTTGTAGATTAAGGTGCTTACCAAAAATTTCAATGATACGGAGAAATAAAGATAAAGAATCATCATTTCAAATTGGGGTTTCACCAAATAAAGGTTGTCCATTTGACATAAAATAATTTGTATATTGACCAACAATAACCACATCATCTTTCGGATTAATAATACCCATTTTACTCCTAAACATGCAAAACATCATCATCCTAATGTAAATATACTCTTACCTTATTATCATCCATCTTAAAGTAAGAAATGAATAAGGTTCAACAAATATTTTGAGTTATGTACTTTGAATTTTTTAGGATTCATGCAAATAAAAGAAACCTATATTCTTTATATAGCACCATCCAATGAATTTTGAAGTTGTTACAAGAAAAACATGCGATCCTACCTTACAAGACAAACATGAGATCCTACCTTATAAAGTGAGAGACCATACTCAACTTATAAGTAAGTCCCATCAGTCAGTTAAAGGAAATACTCCTTTGCTAGGGGTATTTATTCCCCATTTTATCAGTAAAAGGGTAAGGTAAGTGGCACCATTTACCTTGTAAGGTAAAATCATGCTTTCGCCTTGCACTTTACTAGGTAATTGATGACGGTAAATTTTAATGGATAAGGTAAGCACAGGTGAAACTTTTTATTTTTTATTTTCATATGCCCTGTCGAAATTTTCAAATGACTAAATTTTCGCACCGTGCTTCATTTTTTATCTGTCTTAAAAAAATTCAATTTTCATATGCCCCTTTGAAATTTTGAATGAAAAAACTTGTCCTTTAAGCTCTAGACATCACATACTTAAAGTTGTTTCAAAGAGAATAAATGTCAAAATTAAATAATTTCTACACAGGTTACTCCATACAGATGTAGTCTTGTAGTAGTTTAGACACTACACCAAAAAAAGATATTTAGCGATAATTAGTTAACGACATCAGTTTAATCACTACAAAAAAATCTACATTTAGTGACAGACACAATTCATTGCTAAACAAATTATTTTCATCGCTAAACTAGTTTAGGACGGATCAACGATGAATAAAATTTTGTTGCAAAGTTGCGTGTTTAATTCCATCACAAAAACAACAACAAAATAATAATGGCATAATATCGTTTGTGTTATGGAACATGGTAAATGTTCATGTGTCCAAATTAAGTGACTTGTGTCACTATTCTAAAAGATTCAATATCAAAGTCATCCATCACCTCTTTTCTTAGGATAAGATTCCATCTTTTTACTTGCCTATAAATAGCCTATATTTTGTGTAGAAAATGTGATGTTGTGAAAATATTAATAAAGAAATTCTCCCTGGATTCATCATTATACTTTGTTACATAGGTAATTTTATATCACGTTATCAACACGAGTCTCTACCATCCCGAGCAAATACATGTAATAAAGGTTAGTATTTATTTTCTTAAATAATGTTGAATATATTTAAACGCGAATTTGTTGCTCTAGATATATCGGACAAAACTTACATGTTCTGATCACTAGATGTCGAAATACATTTGGATGCGATGGGTCTAGTAGACACCATTAAAAAGAAAAATCAGGCATCAAATCAAGACAAGGCTAAGACCATGATATTCTCCGTCATCATCTTGACGAAGGTCTGAAAATGAAATACCTCACAATTAAGGATCCACTTATATTGTGGACTAATTTAAAAAAAAGATACGACCACCTGAAGATGGTCATCCTTCCAAGGAATATTATGAGTGAACTCATTTGAGGTTACAGAACCTTAAAAATATAACTGATTATAATTCTGTGATGTTTAGAATTAAATCGCAGTTGAATTTATGCGGAGAAAATATAACTGATCACGATATGTTAGAGAAAATATTCTCTACTTTTCCTGCCTCGAGTATACTCCTGCAAAGACTTAAGGATGTCTCATTAGGAGGAGTTAATACGCGCTGTACTCTTTTTCCCTTACGAGGTTTTGTCCCACTGGATTTTCCTTGTAAGGTTTTTAATGAGACAACCTATACGTATATGGTTAGAGATGTGTACTCTTTTTACTTCACTAGATTTTTTTTCACTGGATTTTTTTCTAGTAAGGTTTTAACGAGGCACATTATCTACCAATTAGACATTCAAGGGGGAGTGTTATAAATGTATTTACATTATAGTGAATGCCTATCAAGATCTATCAAGATCTACTTTGATATCTATTAGGATTTGAATCATCTGTCTTTTACTCAGACTAGGAGTAAATTTTCCCTATAAATAGAAGGATTCCTTCATTATAAATTACACATCAAGATCCATCAAGAGAAATAAAGAAGTCTCCCTCTTCTCTCTCTATCTATTCTTGTTGTTCTTTATTTATATTTCATAACAACAACAATATATTCTATTATGGTAAAAGACTTTGCTATGAAGATTTAAAATTTGTGATTAATTTATGTTTTAGTCTCATAATAACAATCCTTACATTTAGCTACGTGTAGATAGTTAAGAATTCATTCATTCTGCCATGAAATACATAAATTATAGTTGCATTTAAATTTGCTATGAAAAGTGAATATATAAAGCCATATATTTTACAATTATATATAGCTACAAAAATTAGTTGCTACAAATTTAAGAATATTTTTATAAATATTATTAATTACAAGAATTTCTATGATATAACTAAAATTAAAAAAAAAAATTCAACAATTTCACTTCTACAAATTAAAAAATCTTCTACAAGCTTTGTCAATAAAAAAAGTTGCATAATATAGCTACAAATTCATTACATAATATAGCTACAAATTCATTTTTGAGATTCTAAAGCAGCTGTCAAATTACTAAAAATTATATTTTACAATTTTGAGAGTAGTCATAATATATAATTCTTTTGAGATGCATCTTGTATGAGTTTAAAGCAACATAGTCTTCTACTATCTCTTATTATGTAGTCTTCAAATGCACCTCAACTTGATCGACATCCGTCTTAATTTATCGCTTATATGCTCTTATTCCATTAGTATATCTATCAATAATAGTAAAGTATTTTAGCACCAAGAATGTTAATAACAACTAATTATATATGCACATATGTAGAACTTCAAGGAGAAAAATATATTTCTTAGGTAATTCTTTTACTAAAATTTTTAACAAATACAAATAAGAAAAATGCAAAGTAATCAAACAAATTTGTAGACTTTTTTAAACTTCTTAAAACATAAAGATATGAATTTCAAATTTCAATACAATAACAAAAACATGTTCAATGTAATTTCATAAGCAGTAAATATCAATTTTTAAATCCACACGGACATAATATTATCTTCAAATTAAAAAAAAATATATACAATTAAGTGCAATACTCATATTGTGAAACTTACTTTATCTACTTAGAAAATTTCATGTTTCAAAACCTACTAAAGAAAAATTAATTATTAATCAATTATACATCATAAAAATTCAAAACAAATCAAAAATTGAAAAAAAATGGTTAGGGATGCAGAGCATGGAGGGAGGAGAGGGAAAAGAGAGTGTTGTGTGTTAAGTGGGATTAGGGTTATTTAATAAAAAATTAGGTTTTAAAATTTTGGTGGAAATTTTTGGACCTTTGCAATTTTTTATTTTTTGGGGGAGATTTTGGATGGATATAAATGGGAAGAAATTTTATTTGTGAGGCGGCTGATTTTTTTTTTTTTGGCCAATTAGTTTTTGCTTTTTTTTTTTGGCCAATTAGTTTTTTCTTTTCTTTACCTTTTTTTATTTTCGTAAAATTGTTTTTCTTTTCCTTATATACTAAAATGTATATATATATATATATATATATATATATATATATATATATTCTTTTTTTACAAATGCTATTAGAGTTATGTAACTAGGGGCTTTGAGCTAAAAGTGATAAAAGAGTTTGAAAATGAGGTGTAGGTGACTCAAGTCTTAATAATTGAGTGGAGGTGATAATTATTTTATTATGAATTAATAAAGTTGGGTAAGTTTGAGAATAACCCACAAGTTTTTAAATTTATACTTTGGTCCAAATGTTTGCCTAATATAACGAAAAACGGAGGAAAAAAGGCACATTTCTCTCTCTTCTCGTCTATTGTTGTTTTCTTTCTCTTAGTGATTTTTGTTGTTCATTATTGCTGCTGCTTTATTCATCATCTTCTGCTTCATTATCATCATTTTCTACTTCATTATCAACTTCATTTTCTTCTTGTTGACCATTGTTGTTGTTGTTGTTGTTGTTGTTACCACTACTGCTACTATTTGACCAATTTCTTAGGTCAAATTTTATTTCGTACATCACTTTCCACTTTGGCATTACTTCATAGGAGACTTTGGTAAGTCAAGTTATGATTTTTAGTTGAATTTGTCATCTGGATAACTGCTATTGTGCTGTTTTTCTAACAATAGATAGCATACGAATATAAATGCAACATAAAAGTCATCTGTTTAAATAGATTAATCATTTGTTGCGAGATGAGCCATCTGTTGCAATGAAAGACTTATATATTGGATTCATGTTTATGGTTCTATAGTGCCGTGACATGAATAAAATAAATGGGTCATTTGTTACAACATATGACCCATCTATTGCAACAGATTAGTTATATGTTGCTATAGGATAAATATTTATTACAACAAATTAGTAACCTGTTACAACAAAACCTGAACTCGATTCTAACAGACGTGTCATCTATTGCAACAGGGTAAATATCTATTGCAATAGATTAGTAATCTGTTGCAATTGAACCTGAACTTAATTCCAACAGACCCATTGTCTATTGTAACAGGTAAGTCATATGTCGCAACAAGTTAATTATCTGTTGCAATATGTCACTCATCTGTTGGAATCATCTTCAAAAGTTCTTTAGTACTATAGCATCTATCCCAATAGGCGTTTCACCTGTTGCAACAAATGTATAGTCTGTTGCAACATATGATTCACTTGTTACAACAGATGACTCGTCTATTGAAATCAGCTTCAGGAGCGTAACATGAATCCCAATAGGTAAGTAATTTATTGCGACTGATCACTTACCCGTTGCAACTTATTTTTCACTTGTTGCAACAGATTACACATCTATTGGGATTCATGTATGGCACTATGAAATTACTATTAACTTTTTTAACAAATGACTTTATTTAGGTACCACTAATGGAGGGATCAATAATAATAGGAGTGAATTGTCATGATCAATGGATCGAGAGGAGCAATCGATATGTATGGCGTTGGAAAAAGGATGAAATTCTAGAGACGATAGCTATGACAATCCAAAGTGATATTTCATATGATGATTTTGTGAACTTAATCATCAGCTATTGTGGACTGAATTGTCAACTAGAAGAACTCATCATCAGCTACATGCACAGCTCCTTTGGAAATCAAAGGGTACTACCTTTCAAGATAATCGATCAGGTTCGGTTGTCTACTTATTTTAGTGATTCATCCAGACCGGTGTTAAGGGTGTATGAGGTTGAAAAAAAGAGAGAGATTGAGAACCAAAATGTAGAAGAAGAAGAACAACAAGACATCTTTGAATATAGGTTGGATGATCTAGACATGAATATTCCAGATAATGATCAAACACCTACGCCCGTTGATGCGACCAATATGGTGGGTAGTTTTTCTCGATCAACACAATCTGGAAATCTTCAAGACAACGAGATTGGCTTTTTCAATGGAACGTCATTCAAGGACAAGTAAGAACTATATACTACTTTATTTATTTCTTGCTTGAAAAAAGATTTCAGAATAATGAAGTTGATTAATTCGAGTAAAGTCTTTTGCTATAAATGTGCTAATCCGAATTACAAGTGGTGGTTGAGAGTGGTGAAGTACTTGAGTTCTGATAGATTCGTCATTCATAAACATGAAAAGTATCACACATGTGGTTTTGAGCACATCTCGGGCCAAAATCCTTATGCCACATCAAAGGTCCTCGGTGAATATTACAAGAATAGATTCCCCGATGGCAAAGGCCCTTCTATAGAGGTTATGGCCAATCAAGTCCTTACAGAATTGGGTGTCCTGGTCACTTATTGAACTATATATACGATCATAGGGATTGCCAAGGACTTGGTTAGGGAGACACATAAGCATGGGTATGTAGTCCTCGATGGCTACCGTTACATGCTTGAGTCCACAAATTTCGAAAGACGACGTTGCATTTTGATGAAAATGGAAGGTTCAAGTATTTTTTTGTATCCTATGAAGCTTGGATTCAAGGTTTTCGATATTTGAGAAAAGGCATAGCTGTTGACTGTACCTTCTTGAGGAGCAGGTATAATGAAGTTTTGCTAGCGGTGGTAGCACAGGATGCGGAGAATCACATCCTTCCTGTCACTTTTTATGTAGCTGACAAGGAATGTGATGCCTTTTATAGATTTTTTTTGAACAACTGCGAAGCTGCATTGAAGATACCGAAGAGTTGTGTTTTGTTTCGGATAGGTATCCAAGTATTTCAAAGATGGGTTTAATTTTCTTCACTTCAGTTTACTTTGGTTGTTGCATCAAGAATCTTGGAGAGAACATTTGGACCAACTTTCATAATGGAAGGGTCGTGGCTCTTTCTTGTAGAGCAGCTAAAGCATATAGTAGAGAGGAGTTTTTAGACCATTTCAATCAAATAGAGGATATGCATCCCAAGGCAGTAGAACATCTCGTACCTGTCGGTTTTGAGAGATGGAGCTGGGCATTCTGTCCAGCAAACCTACATTCTTATGAATTTAATGTCTTGTTAGAGTTACAATTTTAGTATGATGTCGTACTAAGTGATTCTTTTATATAGGTACAATATTATGACGTCAAACATAGCTGAATCGATAAATTTATTGTTTGGTGAAGAAAGAGAATTTCCCATCAAGGCTTTGTCTGAAATAATATACAAGTATGGCCAATTTTTTAACAAAAGGCGTGTGGAGTTCAAGGACGCAGGAACCCCATTGGTTCTAGAAGTGGAAAAAATAATATCAACGAACATTAGTCTGGGGAATAGGTTATTATCTCATCAAATAGTAGATTACAAGTTCAGTATCAACGATCATGGTGATGTTGCGACAGTCGATCTTCGAATAAGATCTTGTATGTGCAGAGTTTTTGATTTGGACAAAATACCCTGTCCACGTGCCATGGCATTACTTCAATATAGTGAAAAATATGAAACTAAAATTTAGGAGAACTCCTCTCCAAATTATTTGATGAAAAATATACAATGGCATATAGTGGGCATATTACTCCGGTGCCTCCTGAAGAATCTTGGGTTATTTGTGCAGAGCTTTTGGGGAGATTAATACCTCCTCCATATATTAACCCAAGCACTATCAAACCGGAAAGAAAGCCATATAAGAGGAGGCATGGAGTTAGAGAATCATTTTCATCAAGAAGAAACAAGTGCTCCGTGTGTAAGAGCGCTGACCACAAAAGAACTATATGTCTAGATCATAATCCACCATGATCGTTGTAATCGTAAAAATTTGTGTTGTTGTTTGTTGTGGACTTTTATATATTTAAATCATTATTGTGAACGTAAATGCTATCATTTATTATATATAAAATATCTTTTTTAATAACTTGTGCATCAATAAAAAGAGGCAAAACATGAACTAAATACAACAGAGTACAAAATTATTTTCAACAGATTAACCATCTGTTGCAACATATGGATATTAGATAGAAGAACACAATACAGTTCATCAAATTGGAATATTTTCCTCCAACAGATGGATAATCAGTTGACAGAAACCCAACCGATGACCAATCTATTCCAACATATGGTCCATCTGTTGAAAGAACTCAAAAGCCAAAATTGCTATTGCTAATGGATCCAAAATTGCTCTTTACCTCCAACCGTCTGCATGTTAAAATGTATGTTTAGAAGAAGAAATAGACAGAATGAAAATTGAATAAGAATTAAAAAATCAAAGTCGACTAAAAATAAACTTTTCATTAAATGAAAAATAAAATACATTAGGTATAGATCCGATATAGAAAAATTATAATACATGCGTTAAAAAAACACATTCTAATTATCATCATCATCATCATCATTATTATTGCCAGCTGTCCAATCAACCGACAACAGCAGGGCCCTCATCATCCTCCGCATCTCTCTAAACATCCTTTCTCTGACAGCGACCAACTCCCTCTGTATGTCATTAATCTGCCTCTAAAGTTCCCGCATGGTGTCTCGCAAAATAGCAATGTCCCAAATAGGATTACCATATCTAAAACATGCATGAATTGACAAAAAATGTAAACACAAAAGTAAAGAAAAGAGTCTGAATGTAATACAACGTATACTACCAACAAGTAGATTTACATAGAAAAAAGCTTACCTCAACGAAAAAGGAATATGCTCTTTGAATAGAAGTGGTTGAAGATATATATACGAAGAGAAAAAATACAAGAAATAAATAAAAGTGGATTAGAATGAAGATTAAGGAGGGACCTATTTATAGAGGATTGAATCTGAATGTGTTAGGAAAAAAGGCATGACTGTTCAACTCCACTATATTAATTACACTCAAACTGCTGGCTTTTTGTTTTCTGTGAAAATTTATGATTTTTCTTTTATATTTAAACTTCTCACCATTTGAAAACAGTTTGAGACTTAATAACATCAGTTATTGTTGATATGTTGCAATAGATCGTCCATCTATCATAACATATAACCCACTATCGCAACAAATTTACAATATGTTGCAACAGATGATCCATATATGCAATAGATGAGACATCTATTGCAACATATGGATTATTTGTTATGACTGATGCACCATCTATTGGAGAAGATATTTTTATTTCTTCTAATAGTTGATTCATCAGTTATACCAGTTGGGGGATTTGATTCATCAGCTATTTTGAATGTGTTAAACAAAAAGTCATGACTATTCACCTCTTTTTAATAGTCATCACATACCGAAATTAATCCAAATTGGTGACTTATTACATAAATATATTTAAAAATAAAAAAGGTGAACAGTCACGACTTGTAGCACTTGTTTTTTCTTGACGGGCAAGTAGTCATTTGACATTAAAGATGGTTACCCTTTGAGCCTCTGTAGTATTGTACACTACTTAACAATGGGAAGTAAATATAAAAACTGTCTAACATTGATGGGGTAGTAAGAATAAGGTGCGTGCAGATGAATGGATCTGCTTTCATGCATGGGAGTTATGTATTATTGATCAGGCTATCGTGAGAGACACACATAAAGTATAATGATTTTGTGAATGTAGTTTTTTATCGATTAGACATTGATCCTTCAAATAGGATCCTGTATTTTACAGTTTAGTTTGATAGCTGTGAACTGATAAGGATGAAGGGTTCCAAGATGGTGGTGTCGATACTCTATTTCAATTTAATGACAGTTTTGCTCATGCTTTTGTGTTAAGTTTGGAAAAGGGTTTTAAGTTTTTAGCGATAGTGTAAATATCCAATAGTGATTAGACCGATTTTAATGGAACAATGAACTTTTGAAAGGCCTCCGAAGCCTCACACTGTAGTAAATAAGAATCGAAAACTAATAGAATTTCCCCTAGTCCAAATTTATATGGATGGGTTGCTCGAGGAGACTATTATACAACAGAAGGTGCTTAGAAGAATACCTGTATGGGAAGGGAGAGAAGGAGAAGACCATATATCATCTCAAACCTTGTTTAAGAGGAAACATAGGGAAGCAAGTAAGGAATTTTTAGTGAACCTGACCAATGAATTTGATTTGATAGATGAAAAAATTGAATGAGCTTTAAATGTAGAAGTGTTTCCAATTATTAAAATCCGTCAGTCATTCTTGAAAAAGAAAAATACTCAAGAGCACTGGAGCTAGACACTTTGCTAGGGACTGTAGCTAACGAGTGTGGCCTCAATGAAGACCCATAAAGTGCAGGACCAAAACTCTAAGGAAGTATCTTGGTGAGCACAGAGGATTGGTATGATTTTCAGTCAAGAATGAAACCTGAACCAACAACTCCAGAAGTAAAAATAAGAGAAGCTAAGGCGTCAATTTCTAAAGTATAACTTTCATCCCATGCCTTTTGTTTATGGTTCTGATCAGGTCAATGGCAGTAGAATAAAAAAGGTCTGAAGTTGGCCAGAAATCCCATGCCTTGTTGTTTCCACTTCCTTTGACCAGACTAGAGCCATAAACAGAAGGCATGTGATGCAAGTTTAACTTGAGAAATTAACACCTTAGCTTGATCCATTATTTTTACTTGAGGAGATGTTGGTTCAGGTTTCGTTCCTACCAACAATCATACCACCATCGGTGCTCGCAAAGCTGAAACCTTAAAGTTCTGGTCCTGCATTTTGTGGGTATTCATTTAGTCCATGCTAGTTAGTTTTAGTCCCCTAACAAAGTGCACAGCTGCAATCTATTTCAACATTTTTATTTTCAAAATGGACTGATGGATTTTTATTTTTGAATGCACTTTCACATTTGCAGCTCATTTAATTTTTTCATTTTTCATGTCAATTTCATCAGCCAGTTTTGCTACACTTTTCTTCCTACCTGTGTTTCTTTTTTAATCAGGTCTGAGTTGATATATGGTTTTCTCTACCTCCCCTTCCCGCCCAGGTATTCTTCTAATCACCTTCTGCTATATAATAGTCTCCTCAAGCAACCCATCCATATAAATTTGAACCAGAGCAATAACTATATTCATTTCTATTCTTGTTTGCATTAGTGCGAGGCTTTGGAGGCCTTTTAAAAGTCCATTGAACCCTTAAAATCAGTACAATCACAATTTAAATATTTACACTGCCACAAAAAACTTGAACCCTTCTCCAAACTTGACACATAAATATTAGCAAAATCTTTATTAAACTGTAGCAGGGTATCAACACCACTTACTTGTTTATTCAACCTAACCAGTTTGAACTTAACAATCTTAACTGTAAAATGACATATCTTTTTTGAAAGATTAACGCCTATTATGTAAAGAACCAACATTCAAAAAATTAGTGTACTGGATGTGTGTTTTCACGATAGTTGATCAGTAATACATACTTCCCACATATGAATTGGTTCTATCTGCAAGCAACTTATTCCCCCAAACCCATCTTTACTCTAGCCTTTAATACTGGTCAGGAAAAAGTTGATTAAGTGTCACTTCCTTTTATCTTCAAATAAGAGAAAAACATTTGATGTTAAACAAGAGAAGAACAAAAAGAACGTTATAAAAGGGTAACACAAAATTAAATGAATCAACAGATGACCCATCTGATGCAATAAATTCCCCATCTGTTCAATCGATGAGTCATCTGTTGCAATAGGTGACACATCTGTGGCAATAGATAGATGACATATTTCAATTGATGGGTCATCTGTTGGAATAAATCAAACCAGCCTTGCTACTGATTTGATTTCTTCCAACAGTTGCTCCGTCTGTTCTAATAGCTAATTCATTAGTTGCAACAGTTGAGAAAACTATTGCAACACCACCAACAACATCAACAACAAAGAAACAACAGCACATGTTCCAACACCATCAACAACACAAACACCACATGTTCCAACAACACCAACATCTATTTCTCAATAAATAGGAAATTGGTAATGGGTAAATCAATAATAACAACAGATGTAAATATCTAATTTAAATAACATACAAAGAAAAAGACAAGAAGGAAGGAGCAATAGTGAAACATACTTGTAATGTCAAAAAAGTAAAAGGATCAGAACACCCATTACAGTCGATCAAAGATATTGGGGGGATCAATTGAGATTCGAAAGGATCCTTATCCTAAAGAGGAGATAAAAAAGAGGCAAAAAGGAGATGATTATGATTATCCTAAAGGAGAGAGAAAGAGAATTCTGAATCTGAATAAAGAAGAAAGATGAGTTGAGTTAATTTATGGCTGAAGGAGAGAATTTTAGAGATGGATTTTAAATATTCATTAATAACTTTTGAGGGGAACGAGGAGACGGTGACATTGAAAAGACAAGATAAGACTACTCAAGGAGGAGATTTTTGAGTTATCCAAGCAATATTTTTTACCGCCTTAGTATTTTATCTTTTTTTTTTATCTCAGGCATGATATTAGGAAATTTATTTAAAATAATAATAAAAAGATCTTAAAACATATAAGTCATCTGTTGCAACAAATGATAATTTTTGTTTGAAAATTTTCAATGGCTCAGTATCTGTTGCAACAGATGATAATTTCTATTTGAAAATTTCGAATGGCTCAGTCATCTATTATAACAGATGGCAAGGCCTATTTGATAATTTATAATAGATAGTTAATCTGTTACAATAGATGGAAATGCGTAATTGATAATTTACAATAAAAAGTTAATCTGTTACAATATATGACTTAATCTGTTTGATAAATTCCAACAGATAAGTCATCTGTTGCAACAGGTTAAACATTTATTTTTATACAATTTCAATTGAGTTCGTTCAACTACAACTTCAATTGATTTAGATATATCTAAGGATGAGTTGATAGGGTCAACTACAACTTTAATTAAGTCTTTGCAATTTCATGATGTTGGTATTGCGTTCCTTCCGACCTAAGTCATCAATTAATCACTCCGAGTTGAAATGATTCTTATTAAATCATTATCAAGGTAATACCTAAATTTATTTATCTAGAACTAGGGGTGAGTTCATGGGGTCAACTATTACTTTAACTGAGTCTTTGGCAATTGCATGATGTTGGTATGGAGTTTCTCCCGACCTGAGTCATCGATCGATCACTCTGAGTTGAAATGATTCTTATTGACTCATTATCAAGTTATTACCTAAATTGATTTAGCTAGAACTAGGGGTGAGTTCATAGGGTCAACTACAGCTTCAATTGAGTCTTTGGCAATTGCATGATGTTGCTATTGCGTTCTTCCCGACCTGAGTCGTTGATCGATCACTCCGAATTGAAACAATTCTTATTAACTTAATTAATTATCAAGCTAATACCTAAATTGATTTAGATAGAACTAGGGATGAGTTCATGGGTCCAACTACAACTTCAATTGAGTCTTTACAATTGCATGATATTAGTATTGCGTTCCTCCCAACCTGAGTCACCGATCGATCACTCCGAGTTGAAATAATTCTTATTAACTCATTATCAAGGTAATATATAAATTTATTTAGCTAGAACTAGGGGTGAGTTCCTGGGGTCAACTACAACTTCAATTGAGTTTTTACAATTGGATGATATTGGTATTTAGTTCCTCCCGACCTGAGTCATCGATCGATCTCTCCGAGTTGAAGAGATTCTTATTAAATCATTATCAAGGTAATACCTAAATTGATTTAGCTAGAACTAGGGGTGACTTCATGGGGTCAACTACAACTTTAATTGAGTCTTTACAATTGCATGATGTTGGTATTGCGTTCCTCCCGACCTGAGTCATCGATCGATCACTCTAAGTTGAAAAAATTCCTATTAACTCATTTTCAAGGTAATACCTAAATTGATTTATATAGAACTAGGGATGATTCATGGGGTCAACTACAACTTTAATTGAGTCTTTGTAGTTGCATGATGTTGGTGTTGCATTCCTTCCGACCTGAGTCATCGATCGATTACTCTGAGTTGAAATAATTCTTATTAACTTAATTAATTATCAAGGTAATACCTAAATTGATTTACCTAGAACTAGGGGTGAGTTCATGGGGTCAACTATAACTTCAATTGAGTCTTTGCAATTGCATGATGTTGGTATTGCGTTCCTACCGACTTGAGTCATCGATCGATCACTCTGAGTTGAAACAGATCTTATTAACTCATTATCAAAGTAATACCTAAATTGATTTATCCAGAACTAAGGGTTAGTTCATAGGGTCAACTACAACTTTAATTGAGTCTTTGGCAATTGCATGATGTTGGTATTGAGTTCCTCCTAACCTGAGTTATCAATCGATCACTCTGAGTTGAAATAATTCTTATTACCTCATTATCAAGCAAATACCTAAAATTCACCAGTGTTTGAGTTGAACTTAATACACTTTATTATGATGAGATGGTAAAAAATTACGTATATCTTTTATAATTTAAAAAAATAATTAAGATCAATTTGGATCAAATTAACATTTTCAAAACTTGTCATTCTTTTTCAAAATACAAATCAACCCATACAAATCATCCATTTGCGGAAAAAGCATTTCATCATTTCAAATCTTAAGTTCTCGCTCTTTTCTTTCTCTCTCAATAATACAGACAACAACTACTCAATAAATTGCTCAACCCTTCACAACAGATAATTTTCTTCCTATTTTTGACCACATAGGTGTTATTTTTGACTTCATTCTTACTTGTATCCATCATTTTGTTTGTCTTCATAGGTAATAGAGTTCAAAAAGAGTTCTATATTTGTTACCTTTTTCTAAAAATTAGGGCTTTTAAGTTAATGATGAAAAAGAAAAATTTTAGTTGTATAATCTTTGAGAATGAGTTTACAATTTTAAGTTTTGATGGTAAAATCATTGGAAGAACCCGAAAAAACCCTTATTTTTGTTGCAGTGTTCCATTGACTATCGTGGTATTGGTGGTGGTGGCTATTAGTGGTGGTGTTAGTAGTTGTGGTGGCTGTTAGTGTTTATGGTGGTTGTTGGTGGTGTCGGTATTGGTGGTGCTGTTCATGTATTTTTTAAAATTTATGCATACATCAATTGTAATGTAATTTTTGTTTTTCTATTATCTGTAGGTAAAATATGTCTCCCTAAAGAAAAGAAAGTAAAAGTGGATCAACTTCTGACCACCTAATAAAAAAGGCTATAGCACAGAGGGATTCAGAGGAGGTTCTTGAACAATCTCAGCCAGGGAATAGTGAAGCTGAGAAAAGATATGGAAACAACGTTAAGGGAGATGAACAAGGGTATGTAGATAGTGATAAGGAAAGATGGTGATGAGGAAAATAAAAGTGAGGAGGAGGAGGAATAAGATAAACAAGAAGAGGAGGAAGTAGAAAGTGAGAAAGAGGATGATCATCAACACGATGATAACGCATTACCAATAAATGGATTGTACTTGAATATCAGTTGGGGAAACCTTTTGATAAATTTAGGAAAACTATGAAGAATGAAAACATAAATGGATTTTTTAAGAAAAGCTGCTTTGGACATTTTCTTGAGCTTCCTGAGGACTATATTTCCCATTTCCAAATGAGCATGGTATATGGTCTTCTCAAGCGTAAGATCAAGTATGTGGGAGATGATAAAGATTCGAAGGAGGGAAAAAAATATGGATAAAATTTGGATCAACTACTATGGCATGCCAGTTTGTTTTGGCTTGAAAGAGTTTGCCATACTGACTGGCTTGAGATGTGATCATCCAGAAGAACCTCTCACCAATGAAACACCGTACAAAAGGTCCAAGGCAAGAAAGAAAACCAAACCACACCATCAAATATAAGGAAGGCATTGGACCAACGACCACCTACCAAAACCAACAAAAACAAGGAAAATCAAATGGGTTGTTGGACATTGCTGGACGTGGGTACAAAGTCAATAAGTTGATAGAAAATCTTAAGGATAAAACCATATCAAAGAAGTCCAAGGAGAAATTGTGCTTAGTTTAGTTTGCTCATTTCGTTATATTAGCAAGAGACGTCTACAAAGTCACAGAAGATGATTTGTTGAAGCTTGCTAAGGATTTTGAAAAATTCAATAATTATTCCTGGGGATATGATAGCTACTACTTGACTGTCAAATATTTACTGACCAAACTATCCCCAACGACGATCACATTATATGGATTTTATTAGGCTTTCATGGTAAATTTAATCACTATTTGTTCACGCATCCATTAATTTATATTGAACAATTATTTTCTTGCCTCCTATTTGTAGTTTTTAGTCTTAGGAATTTGAAGCCATTCCTCACCTTTGAAATCAGGTCAAGGATTACCCGGATGAGGTTTCTCGTCCAAGGATCTTAGGTGGTTGGCTGCAAAGAGCAACATAAGAATTAAGGAGGCTAATTTTTTAACCCTACAGATGATGCAGTATGTCTTCTTTCAAGTAAAATAATTTTACTCAAAGAAAGATATTTAAACAGATGTGCCATCTGTTGCGATAGATGGGTTATCTGTTACAACATATTACACGTCCACTACAACTGGTACAATAGATAGGTAATCTGTTACGACAGAAGATTCTTATTTCGCATTATATTACCCATCTGTTGCTTTGGTTTTCTGAAATCAACTCAACAGATTACCCATCTACTGCAAATTATACAACAGATTAGTAATCTGATACAACATATTGTTAATCTGTTGTGACAGATAGATCAACTATTGTGACAAAAAAATTATCTGTTGTATAAGTTGTCTATGTTAACATGTAACCCAATTGACTGCAAATTATTATATGATTTAAATGTATCTGTCTTTTTTTTTATAGATTTAAATGCAACTGGTACAACAAATGAGTAATCTATTGTGATAGACGATTCATATTTCGCATCAGATTACCTTTTTATTGCTTTGGTTCTCTGAACCTAACTCAACAGATTACCCACCTACTATAAATTATGTAACAAATTGGTAATCTGATGCAATATATTGTTAATCTGTTGTGACAGACAGATAAACTATTGCGACAGAAAGATCATCTATTGCATAAGTTGGTTGTGTTAACCTATAACCCAACTGACTGTAAATTATTATATGATTTAAATGTATCTATCTTTTTTTATAGATTTAAATACAACTGGTACAAAAAATGGGTAATCTGTTGCGACAAATGATTCATATTTCTCATTAGATTACGCATATGTTGCTTTGGTTCTCTAAACCCAACTCAACAGATTACCCATCTACTATAAATTATGCAGCATATTGGTAAACTAATACAATATGTTGTTAATCTATTGTGACAGATAGATCAGCTCTTGCGATAGAAAGATCATCTTTTGCATAAGTTGTCTATGTTAACATGTAACCCAACTGACTGTAAATTATTATATGATTTAAATATATCTGTCTTTTTTTATATGTTATTCATCCATGGATCATGCCTACTAAGCAGGAGTTGGGGATGGATTCTATTATTACTCTAGGTCTTGTTGATACAATAACAAACCCAATGGTGGAGTTAATAAAGAAGGAATTGACTGGAGCAACAACCATAAGAAGAGTATTTAGGCAAGGTCAGCCTAATATTGAGGCTCTTCAAGACCAACCTACTGTAACAGATCTGGGTGCTTCTTTTGAGGGTGTTGCTCGTGTAGTTATTGATGTTGGTGGCGCCATGCTGATGCTGTGGCTAGTCGTGATGATGAGCATGTTGATGCTTAAGAAAAAATAAATATATTTGAAAATACCCCTTTCACAGGTCCCTCTCACCCCTTTTCACCCTTATGTTCTCATTGTAAATGGGAAGAGTGCAAGGACAGCCAGGATAAACTCTTTAAAAAAAGAGGCTATCGCTAAAACTGTTGAGAAATAAAAATCTAAAAGGGGCGTCATACCATCCAAGAAGGTGAGGGAGCCATACACTCCTACAGTGGCAGTTGAGAGGAAGAAAAAAGAAATTAGCCAAGTACTCTCCAATTGGAAATAAAAAAATTACAACTCCTCCCCCTCCAAAATTTATGAAAGTTCAGGGTTCATTCAAGAAGGTGGACATATACGTGGAACTTAGCATCAAAGAGAAAAGGGATCTACGATGGGCCAAGAATGCCACGCAAGGCACATAAGATTACCCCATCCATACCTTTTCCGCCTAAGACTTCAAGAGTATGACAGATATGCATATGCATAATATGGATAGGGTAAGTTTACTTTTCCTAACCTAGCCTTCTAATCTACTTCATGAAGAAGAAACTACACAACCGATGTGTCATCTATTACAACAGTTATGTATTCTGGTGCAACTTATGGTAGTTCTGTTGCAACATATTACCCATCTCTTGCAAAAGTTGCGTTAGATGGGTAATTTGTGAATAGATTCAGAGAACCCTCTGCAACAGATTGTAACACCTTACATTTTTCGGACTAGTTTTTGAACCGTCGTTCTTACGTGTATAAGTTATAATCTAAATAATTCCCATATGAATATAAGTTTCATGATCTTTATCCTTGTGTTTGATGTGATTTCGAGGTGAAAAATGTTCATAGAAATGACTTAGAACAAAGTTAAGCTAAGATCATTTGATTCGCCCAAAATTTGGTATTCGATTCTACAAGGGTCTACTTTAAATATGTATAACTTTTGATATACGTAAAATTTTTCAGCTCAATACCCACTAAATTGTAGATAATTGAATCATATTTCAAACGATACCAATTTTACCTATATTCGATACCCGAGTGAAAAGTTATAGCATTTTCCGTGTGAGGCAGTAAGCTGCCGCGATTGCACTGCTCGGCGGTAAGCCTCAAAATCGCAATCTGAGTTACGAATTTTTAGTTAAATGAGTGAGGGGAAATCGGGTCTTTTCCCACCTCAAACTAGGTCATAAATACACGATCTTAAGCCTCCATCGGGGCATTATTTGCCCTCATTATCCTATTTTACTCTCAAGAACAAACCCTAATCAATCCTCTTCAAGAACAATCAAGAATCAAGCTTCCCAATTCAAGAAAGCTTTCAAGATTTTGTTTCTTATTCAAGATTTAATATTTTAAGGTATGCGGGAGTTCATCCATGGGTCCTCTTTCACCCATGGAATCCAAAAACTCTTTTATTTTAATTAAAGAATGAATTTTTCATTATTATGGTATTTTGTATGTTCAAGAAAGATTGAATTTCATGTTTTCATGGTGTTTTAAATTTAATTCAGTCCATGTATAATTCCATGCAAGATTTTAAATTTCTCATGCTATGAATTTGAATTTTCCATGCTTTATTCAAGTAAATTCCATGATAGATCCTAAATTCATGATGTTTAGCAATATTCCTATGTTTTAAATTCATGCCTTTCACATGTTTGATGAAATTCCCATATCATGTTAAGTCAATTTCAAGATGAATCCCCAAGTTATTAATTTTGCCATATAATTCTATTGTTCACCCTTGTTTAGGACATTCTTACGTTCAAGCTATGAACTTTACATATTTTGATGAAATGCCTATGTCCTATTTCAAGCGAATTTCATGTGAATTCCTAAATTCATGATTTTAGTTATGTAACCATGCTATGCTCTCATGTTTAAGATATTCCCATATCCAAGTTCATGATCCCCATATGTTTGGAGAATTGACCCATGTTATAGTCTCAGTTACAGTCTTAGTTATAGTCTCAGTTCAGTATTCAGGTTTGCTTGACCATAGCGTATAGTTATCAGCTATTCAGTTATCAGTATTTCAGTACTTTAGTTTACAGACTATTTCAGAATCATGTTATATGCTTGGTCTTGCATTCTCAGATAATACAGTTTTCATGTATTCATGCTCAGTTATCTCATGTTTCTTAGTCAGTCCTTAACTCATATGCATAATACTCAACAGTTTCAATCTAGTTATTCATACTAAGATAGTTCAGTTTTACATAACCAGTATTTAGCTATCAGTCATTTAGTTAATCAGATAAGTTAGTATGTTTATGCATTCGTGCTCAGTGTGATTGTATATTTAGATCCTCAATTTATGTCAGTCACCATCACGTAGTTTTATACCTAGTATTCATATAGTATCCATGTTTTACCATATCCTAGCTTCAGTTCTACTTATGTCATTAAAGTAAAGTTTTACAAAAACTAAGTGTAGATATTCACCATCTTATCAGAGTATGTTTTTCACTCATACTCTAAGATGTTTTCAGCTTTTAGTTTATTCCAGCCTATTGGTGAGTCTACTTACACTTAGCATGCATGTTTTAAGATTACGTATGAAATCAATTTTACTTATTGCATTTACCCCTACATACTCAGTACATTCCAGACGTACCAATCCACATATACATCTGTGTGGCTACATTGTTTCATAATATAGGTACCAGTTGTAGCCCGCATATCACAATCAGGCAATTGTAGATTCTAGCCAGCAGGTGATAAGTTCTCCTACTTCGGGAACTCCAAGCTGTTTTAGTTCATGTACAATTTATTTATTTTCATGTGTATTGATTTGTGGTAGTTGGAGGCATGTCCCAGCTATCTATATTCAGTATAGTAGAGGCTTCATAGATGTCAGTCAAAGTCAGTCATTAATTTCAGTTCTTCTCTCAGTTTTAATCAGATTGTAAACTTTATTGGTATTGTACTTATTCAGATTATGCCATGATTATGTTTCTGCACAGTAAACTCAGTTATTTTATACATTATAAATCAGTTTCTCAATAGCATGCCAATTCATAGGTTAGCTTGGGATCACTTGTGGTTCCAAGCACCGTGTGACGACTAGGGAGTAGTCTCGGGTCTCTACACAGATGGACCATCCATTGTATCTTTCCACTATATTTTCATTCTTTATAATTACTAACCTATTTAAAAATTGACTTCTTATATCACAATAAGTTAAAGAAATTCTCTGCCTCTTGAGGGGCAGGCAATTAGCTTACTCAGAGGCTTATGATGCTGCCGATAGAATAATGAACCTCGACTTCTACTAGAATTTCAAGGATAGGTAAGATGATCTCAGTAAGTGAGCATCAACACATGGTGGTACGAGATTTTATTCGTTTGTTTCTGGGTTCCATTGGGATGAAGAAATGATAAAATATGTTAGACGGGAGAGAACAAATCCACACGGCAAGATCTGTACTAGAGCAAAGAGGATTATTGGAGTCATGAACGTGGATGACATATATTATAGGGTTGTTAAGATACTACTTGAGGATGGAAAGATCAAGGTTTATGACTGCAACTTACCTGCCTTAGACGAGGCCGAATTTTTTACCTATATGTAGCCACTGTTGGAGTTGTTTCTCATCTTGTTGAGGTAGAGTAAACTGATGGATCATTTGCCATCAAAGTGTTAATGAAGCAACCATGGGATTTTTAAGGTCGAAACAAGGACATGGGCCTTCCAAAAAATAAAACCGGTGCCGTGTGCGGGTCGCACGTGCTTGCACACATTGAATATTTACTGACTGACACAGAAATGGCCTAGCCAACGACCTTTCTATGCAACAATATTGTGGCAAACGTACAACAGGTCTGGGATTATGAGGTACTAACTAGACGCTTGGAGCCTATGTATAAAGAAGAGCCTATGAAATAATAATTTTTTATTTCGTCACTTCACTTTACATACGTAACTATACATGTAGTGGCAATTTTTTAATATTTTACAACAATTATGAATGAATATCCTTGTGCTCAACAACACCAAACCAGTAGCAAATACAAATACACCACTATGAAAATTTCAGCAATTAGGCTTGAATATCCATGTGCCCAACAACACCAAACCAGTAGCAATAACACCAACAAGGTAGTATTTTCTTGCTCGATTTTGCTTCTCTTCAAAAGCCTTGACTTTCTTACCAAAAAAATCCAGATTACACGATTTGCTTGTGAAAGGTGTCGTTCTTTATACCACTCAAAGTAATCACATCCACCCAACTTCTATAAAAATAAGACCACAATTATAAAATAATTACAAGTTAATAATTAATCAATTAAATAAATAAAAAATATTACCTTTGAAATCTTACAAATAAAAAATCAACGATCTGGATTTTGTTGAGTCCAAGAAGTCTTCAACAGAGCTTCATGACCACACTTACAATATCAAAAATTTTTATCACAAAAAAAAGTCGAAGGTGAGCTAGACATTGTCAAGCTCAGTTGGAAAAATGAAAAAAAATATGCAAAAAAATCAAATACAAATAATTTGAAGAATTTGGATAGAGAAAAAAAGATGATGATGAAAAAGAAGATTTGAGAATTTAGGATTAAATTTAAGAAAGAAGATAAATATATAAGTGGGAAAAATAACTGTTGGGGGGAAAATCAGACGCCAATTTAGCAAAAATGGGGGTTCAACGAGCCTCGACTGCGTGAATTACATGCAAGCTACCAAAGTGAAAGATCACTGCAACTTTAGGTGCTTGTTGATGGGTTCTGCCTTTTTTATTTTAAGTCACTTCACTTTACATGTAGTGACAATTTTTTATGTCTAATGAAAGTTGAATTTTTTATAATGTAACAGATTGTCCATCTGTTTTAACAAAAATTCTACCTGTTCTGACAGATAGTTTATCTGTTGCAATAGATTGGTCATCTGTTGCATTATGTCGATGTTTTGTTGCATTATATCTATGTTTCTATCTAAAGTCTATCTGTTGCAATAATGGAAAGACCTATTTGATAATTTCCAATAGATTACCTATATGTTGCAATATATGTATAAATCTGTTTGATATTTTCCAATAGATATGTCGTCTATTGCAACAAATACATTATCTATTGCAATATTTGAATCTAGTAGTCCATTTTAATTAATAAGTTAAAATCTAAGGATAAAATAAAATTCATAGACAAAATAAAATAAATCGAAGCCTGCAGAAATTACATGAAATAAATCAACAAATAAATAAAATGTAAAAAAATTGTTATGGGTATAGATCTTAATAAATAATTCAATAATTTAAGTTTTGATGCCAACAATTCCTAAGGAGAGGTGAGGTTATGATACGATAATAATCATGGATATGGATTTAGGAGCGTGTGTGTTGGACCCGAGCCTTGACATGTACAATTAAAGTATAAAAGAGGCCCAAAATGCACCTAAATCAGCCCATAAATTACACTAGATGGGTGCCCACTCTTTGAAGGGCCTTTTGATCATTTTAACTTATATTTTGTAATATCTATAAAAGGAACATTATAGGGTTTTTGGACTTAGATTTTAGATAATATGTAAGTCTTGTATGACTTTTGAAACACTAAGTCCTCTCTCTTTTGAGGCAAACCGAAACTAGGAAAAGAAACTAGTGTGGATTCACTAGTGATTGTGTTTGCTTGGAAACGTCGATGCTTGAGAGGTGGAATCCGATCTAGTGTCATGTAAGAGATAGGTTTTTATTATGTGTAGTGTTAAGGGTCCAAGAGTGGAATAGGCTCTTGGGTTCTTAAGATTATACCAATCAATTGTCTATCTATCTATCCCTTTTCTTTTATTGTAATTCTTGTTAGAGTTGTTCTAGTTCTTGTAAGCCATGACTTGTTGTCCTTGTTATAACATTGTTGTTGTTCTTCGTGTCCTTCATTTTCAAGTTGTTAATATAGTTTGGTAACTATTTTGGTGTTAAAACACATCGTTTATCACATTATTGTTGTTGTCATTGTTGAATCCGAGTGTGGTCACCAAAAGAGGTCCTCGGTTTCTTAACTAGTGGACGGATTTTGGTGTTTGTTTCGTACTTCATTGTTTTTCTTGTATCAGTTTATTACTTTGATAGACTCAAGCTATAAAGATCTACTAAATATTGACAAGTTGTTCTTCATTTGGTGCTATGGAATTCGGTTTTGGTCATCAAGGATCTTTAATATTGCTTATGTACGATTTCTGCATTTTTGCTTCTCCGTATTTCCATTAAAAGAGCAGCATATTAACAATGTTGTTCAGCAGTAGCTTCTACAGTGACATCCACCTGGAAAGTCAAAATTGGTCAATGCTAATCACAGATAAAAAAATGGAAAAGGATAACTCATCTGCTTTACCAAATCAAATAGGTCTTCCTCCTATTTTAAATTATCCCAAACAGATTATATTTCTGTTTCAATAGATGGATCAACTGTTGGGAAAAATTATAACATGAGGAATACCTGTACGATAATTTCCAATGGATGAACCATCTATTGCAACATATGACTCATTTGTTTGAAAAAACTGAAACAGTAGGAAGTCTTAATTTAATTTGTCCGAACAGATGACCCATCCATTGCAGCAGATAGGTCATCTGTTGGTACAAATAAAAATGGTATGTAGAGCTATTTGATTTGCTAAAATAGACAAGACATATATTGCAACAGATACTGTATCTGGTGCAACAAGTTAGTCAACTGTTGCAATAGATGTATATATCTGTTTAATAATTTTTAGCAGATATGTCATCTGTTGAAAAAAATATGTGTCTGTTTGTTAGTTGTAACAGACGATATAGATTCACCTTCGTCAGATCGTTTTGCTCTTCTGTGGCCCTTGTACATTGCTCAATTGTACAACACATGGATAGAGGAGTTGCAATTTTGCTTTTTTAGATGCTTGATAATGCCTTGAAAAATACTTTTCTTCTCCTCTTAGCCTTAATACCCAATGGAGTGGATGGATATAAAATCCTCTTTAATGGAATGATACCCCTCTTAGATGTCAATTCCTTTACAGAAGCAGTTAATGCATTAATACCATTAATTACTACATCATGTTTCACCTTGCAGTCTTGACATTTGCATGTAGAACATTTGCTAGGAGAGGAAAAATCTATATAACCAGTATCATCATACTCATAATGGTTATTTTTAAAATTGTAAGAGGAGCATCATTATCACCAACAGCAGCACCATTACCACCACAAACAACTCCATCACCACTAAGACCATCCACAACAACAACAAGCCCACTCTTCAAAATTATTTTTCTTGTGATGGTTGTTGCTCCTAACAATTCCATTTTTATTCTGCCAATGACCTTATGACCCGATAAAGTTTGCACAGACTGTAAAGTAAGAAAAATGACATCTTCAACTCTCGATTGGTAGGAACAAGCAAAGGATGCACAATCTAACATAAATCATTACATATATTAGAATGATGCTTAGATCATTAAAAAAATTATTAATTAAAATAAAAACTTAATTATAATTATACTTACTACATCTTTCGGAGATTTGAAGAGATAATTTTTTTTGCATTTTTATTAGTTTTGGCTGACAACTATCTCAAGATTCTTGGACAAGAAACTTATTCCTGATAGTTCACTTATTGTTTCAAATAAGAAATGGCTTCAAATGCCCAAACCTATAAAATAACTCCAATAAATCAAAAGCATTATTGAATAAAAAATGAATCATGTCATAATAAAAGAAATATTTACCATGAATATCCATAGAAAGCCATATAGGTTGACTGTCCTTGGAGTTAACAGAGTCAATAAATATTTGATAGTTAATTTGAAGCTTTTATAACTTCAAGGATAACTGTTAAATGCATCAAGATCCTTGAAGAGCTTTATCAAACCATGTGGTTTGTTGTTGTTAACGTCTCTCGCCCAGAGAACATTATCTACAAACCAAAAAAAAGCACAATGATTGCTTGTGACTCTTTGAAATTCTTTTTCCTTTCAACGCTTCTATCAAATTTTTGTTTTTGAAGCTTAGACCAACAATGGACACCAGGTCATCACGATCACTCAACTTACCTTTGCCTTTTTTGGGTGTGCGGGGTGCTTTTTATAGGTTAGAATAGGTATAACTTGAGAAGGAGATGGAGGATAATATTTTAGTCCAGTAACTATAGCAAACTCCTTCCAACCAAAATAAATAGGCATGCCATAGTAATTTATCCACACCTCATCCATCTTATCTTTGTTTTCATATATAAACCTACTCTTGAGAAGATCATATACAATTTTCATTTGGAAATGAGCATTGTTGTCCTCCGACAAATCAAGATATTACTCGAAGCAACTGTCCCTAAAATAAGCATCTAATTTTTATTCTCGAAGTATTTTCAAAAGGCGTCAAAAGATTTTCTCATGGCTATCTCAGCCATGAAATCACCCGTTAAATCTGTGGTACCATCGCACTGCATTGTCATAAGATAACGATCAATGCTAAAGGTTTTGAACAACTCTTTGATGGAAGGGCTAATAGAATTTGGATCTTCTCTTTTGAAACATTCCCCTTCCCTATGTTGATCATCTTCTGCTCTTGATTGAGATAATGCTTGTAAAGCAAGCTCATAGAGTGATGGATGTAGCCTAGCTGCTTTACTTATTCCTTTACTTAGACTTAATTCGGTTTCTTTTCTTTTGAGAGCCATATTATATAAAATTAACAAGAACATAAAATAGATTATAATTGATTAATGTATCATTAAAAAAGAATAACAGCAAATCAAACATGTACAATAGTAAAATAATAGTTTCAACAGATCATACATCTATTGCACCAGGCAGGATATCTGTTGCAGCATATAAGCAATCTGTTGCAGTGGATGAGCAATCTATTGGAAAAAATAAAAATAGATTACTCATATGTTGCACCAGGTAGGTTATCTGTTGCTGTATATAATCAACCTGTTGCAAGGGATGAGTAATCTATTAGAAATAATAAAAACAAATCAATCATCTATTGCACCAGGTAGGTTATCTATTATAGCATATAACCAACTTATTACAAAGGATGAGTAATCCATTGGAAATAATAAAAATAGACCACACATTTATTGCACCAGGTAGGATATATCTTGCAGCATATAACCAACCTGTTGCAAGGTATGAGTAATCTGTTGGAAATAATAAAAATAGATCACTTATCTGTTGCACCAGGTAGGTTATCTATTGCAACTTATAACCAATCTATTGCAGCGGATGAGTAATTCATTAAAAATAATAAAAACAGATTACTCTTCTGTTGCGCCAGATAGGTTATCTGTTGCAATCTATAACCAACCTGTTGTAGCGGATGAACAATCCATTGAAAATAATAAAAATAGATCAATCATCTGTTGTACCAGGTAGGTTATTTGTTGCAACCTATAACCAACGTGTTGCAGCGGATGACTAATTTGTTGTTAATAATAAAAATAGATCACTCATCTGTTGAAACAAATCACTCATCTGTTGCCAAATGAGTTATCTGTTGGATCAATATTGTTTAGATTTCTTCCAAATAGAAGAGTCTGTCTCAACAGATGAATAATCTATTAGATTATTCATTTGTTGCATCGAATTTTCATTATTGCATTAGATTTTTATGTGTTGCATCAGATTTTCATCTGTTGCATCAGATATTTTATCTGTTGTATCATATAGTTCATCCATTGCATCAGATGGTGAATCTGCTGCAACACCAGTTTTATCAAGAAAAATAACAAATCAACCCAACAACACCAACACAACACACACACACACTAAGAAAATCAATGATGACAAAAAATCACCAACAAATCGAATCAATAGTTCGACAACAAGAACTACAATAACAACAAAAAATTATATTTCACACCGAAAAGAGTAGAGAAGAAATGCCAGAAATTAGAGTTTTATTCAGTCCAGATTTTAAATTTAAGCAAGAAATATTAAAATTGTTAACCAATACTAAAAGAGAAGTTGGCTCAAGTTCCTCTGTTTCTTCATAACTAAAAAGACATAATTTTTTACCTGTAAAAGAAGAAACGGGACGACGAAGAACTCGAAGCTGTTGTCGCCGGAGAACACTGCTTGTCACATCGATTAACGGTTGAAAGTCAAAAAAGAACTCGCCCAGCTATTTATCGCCGAAGCTTGAAGTCGCTGAAAATTGAGTGGAGAAATTTTGCAGAACTGTTGGTAGGGAGAGATTTGAGAGAGACTATATCGAGAGAGGAGAGAGACAGTTGATTTGAAAAGGAGAGAGGTGTTGGTTGATTTGTATTTTTGAAAAGATTAGAAAGTTTTAAAAATATTAATCAAGTCCACAATTATCTTAATCAAGTTTTCTAATTATGTTTGACCCTTTAAGTTGGTCAACGTTACCAATCCTTCATTCAAGAGTTAAATGAGACCTTTCCTTCAATTTTCTGATGTAACTACATAATATAACAATTGTACCTTAAAAACAAATATAACAAAGGAAATTATTTAATGAGAATATAATTTTTATTTTATGTTAATAGAGAAAATCAATGATTTATGTGAAATAAATATTATTCTAAATATTTTATTTTTTTTAAACTTTTTTCGCTATGATATTGTTAGTTTTTTTATGTACTCTGCTATTACAATAAATTCTTAATTTAATAATGTCTACTTAAACTGACGATTATTTTGTAATACATTTTTTTAGTTTGAATTATAAATACAATAATTATATGAATTTAAAATATTTTTTTCTACTATTGAAGTAGAAATAAGGTATGTATAAATTAGAGTTATATTTGTGGATGAAAGTGTATTTTCGACCTCAAAGGTGAAAGAAGGATATTTTAGGACCATTTTTAATACTTGAAGGATATTTTAGACCCTGTTTCACATATTTTATTAACTATGATATTATTTACTTGAAGGTAAAATATTAAACTAAAGAGCTCATTTAGATATTATGTTTTAAAAAAATTTAGTGAGAGGGATAGATAATGTACAGGTATTATAGTTCAAATTAGTTTTTTTTTTAAAAAATAAAATAAATTAAATAAGTATAAATTTAATATGTCAAAAAAATTAATAAAACATTTGTAATTATTATGATTCCTTAATAATGTTTGTTCATCGGGTGAATTCAAATATACTTATCTATAGTATATCTTCAATTGTTGATGTTTCTATGAATACTTTTTTGTTTTAAAAAAATAAATCATAAATCTAAAAAAAATGTACTTTTTATAAATCTAAAAAAATGTACTTTTTTAATACAATAAAGTATCAAAGTATAAATAAATTTCTTTACAACTTTCAAAAAAATTGATTGTATATATTTTTTTCAGAAAAATACAATTAACATTCAAAATAATATGTTGTAATAAGATAAAACATTAACTTGATATGTTTAAGAAGTTAACTAATAATAAGTTTGAGGTTATAAGTATGTACATTACTTTTTTTTTTTGTATGTTTGCTTTGTTATTTGAAATTTAATTGATTCTTGTACGCACCTTTATTTATTTCAATTAGATTTGAAATTTAGAAGTAAGATCACATAAAATTGAATTAAGTTGAAAGATAAACACCTCTAATTACATTCAATTTTTAAAAATATTATTTCAATACATTATATTCAAATCAAATAATAATTCTAAATATATATATTTGATCGGGAGGAAGTTTGACTGATACGGAGTTTTTTCTAAAATTTGGCATGATTAGTTTATTGAGAAAAACATAATCGAACATTTATCTGAGATATATTTAAGACTTACAAGCTGTAAAATTAAATTAAATCAATTGATTAATACCTTCAGTCACATCAGAGTTATAAATATATTATTTTGGGTGAAATAAGTTTAAGTCAAATAATAATTTTGGAAGTACTTGATTGGGATTAAACTTCAGTAAGACCAAATGAAATTATTTTTAAGTTCAATATAATTAGTTAATCCAAATTAATTAGAAGTTACTATTTATTGAGCTTATATTTAAAATTCACAAGTCGGCAAGTAGTATTGATTCGAATTAAACGATTAATATCTCTAATTAAACTAAATAAGTATTGCAATAACAAATTTTAGCTCGTAAAATCTAATAACTTACTATAAAATTTTATAATAATATTAAGTTTGTGGCATATCATTTAGTTATGATAAATAATTACTTTCCCATTCCAAATAAGTGGTTTTAACATTTTTTATTTTGTTTCTAAATAAGTTATGTTTTAAATAATTAAGAAGACATTAATGATGTTCTTTCAATTTTATCATTCTCTAAATAAAAGAATTTTACATAACTAAGAAATTATTAAAGAAACATGCCCTTCAAGGCATTTATCAAGGATAATTAATAAAAATATCTTTATTTTATAGAAATGGATAGTTTTATTAAGGGACAGACCCAAACTAAAAGTACCACTTATATAAGATGGAGAAAGTATAGTTATTATTAAGCTAATGATTGCCACGATTTTTTGAAACTCAAAGCCAAAATATTTATTAGCTATAATATTTTATTTTAAATAACCATTTTTAATGACTAAATGGTCACTACTGCTATGAGAAGTTCAACACATTACAACAATTAGTCATTAGCTACGAAATTTTATTATAGGAAAAATTTTATGGATGCATATTTAGCTTATTGCACTAATTTTTTGGAACTTGAAACAAAAATAATTTAGCCACAATATTTAATTTTAAACAATTTACAATGACTAGAGATTACTATTGCTACAATAAATTTCAATTTGTGGCAAAAATCAATAATTAGCCATAAATGTATGTTATAGAAAAAAAATATGGCCATATCATTTAACTCTTGTCACAAATTTTTATGACTTGAAGCTAAAAAAAAATTATTTAGCTATAATATTTTATTTTAAATATTTTATTGTGGCTAAAAGCTTACTATTGCTGCAATAATTTATATCACATTTCAAAAACTTATGATTAGCTATAAAACTTTACCATAATAATGAAGTTGTAGCTATTTAGGTAATTATTGTCACGATTGCTAGTAATTGTAGCTAAAATGATGAATTAGCTTTGTCAATTTAATTTTATGGCTAAGAAATTTTAAGAATTTTTAAATAGCTATGAAATTCAAAATGTTATAGCTATTACAAGTCAATAGCTACGATTTCTAAATTTATAGCTTAGTTTTCATAGCTATAGGTGTCTTTTGTTGTAGTGTCCTATACATAAGAGTGAATACAAAGTCTAATTTAATTATGATGAATTATACCTTAAATTCTGCAAAATAAAAAATCTTTCATCTCGTTTGAGATACTTTTTCAATTGATTCCTCTAAGATCTTATATATGCTTGAAAGAACGATATATATAGAGTATATTCCAACGGTGCCAGCCAGGACAATTTAGAATACAATATTTAAAAGCATACCACATATCAATGAAAATAAAAAAAAAATAATAGGACGAGAATGGACTAACCTTGTGGGAGAAACAGTGACAAGCGTCCTCTATCAATTGGTACGTCTGCACTCAACTTCGTCACCTATTATGTTGCGACGAGAAGATGTTATCCCACCTATTGTGTTGCTTTGATTTAAGATAACTGAAGATAATTCCAAATGACTGGGTAAAGTACGATCATGAGTTGATGCTTGAATGGGTATCACCAATGGCATACTACTAGGTCCTGATGTTTGAATTTGTCTGATTTTGTTTGGCGTACTTGAGGAATACCTGAGAGGATATGAACAGAAGGCATGTTTCACGAGTAGCAAAATTATTCCTACCTGAAGAGTTTCCTACACAACTTTTACTATCTCGACCTCTGCCTTGATTCATATTATTAAAAGAAAATGCAATTAATTTAATAACAAATTTATTTACACCGATTATGAAACTAGGAATAATAGCCCCTCAATCATCCAACCTTTCATACATCTAACAACGCTTCAGATTATTCATGTTCCTATTTAATATTAGAATGAACAAGATAATTTTTAAGATGGGTGTAGAGAAGCTGAAGAGTAGTGCAGAGAAGTTATTTAGTGTTTTTATGTAAAAGAGGACTAACTGGAGTTAGTTATACGATTTTAGAATTAGTTGTGAAACATGTGATGGGATAATTAGTCATTAACACACTCTATAAAAGGGATGACTACCACTTGTATGAGTCAGTTATCAACAATTCTTCATTCTTAAGCATTGAGAGTGAATGAAGAGTATGTGTTCCTTGTGTTAATTTCTTCCATTTTCTCCCTACTATATGTGGTAGATGTGGTATAGATTGTAGAAATTAACATGGTATTAGAGCATCTGGTAATGATTCCAAGCTAACCGAGCTCAAAATTTTCTCTTACTCATTAACAATTGAGCATTTGAGCTGCGACAATGGTTGAAATTCAGAATTCACAGATTATAGAGAAACCATAGGTAGATCCACAAACAAATCATAATTATCCACTACATTTGCGGGCATCAGATACACCTGGTGTGTCTTTGATTCCTTTACAGCTTACAGGCCCTGAAAATTAGGCAATATGGAGTCAATCGATGCCATTAGCTTTGCTAGTTTAAAACAAACTCGATTTCGTAGATGGAACCTGTGTGAAGAGTTCCTATAATGGAGTTGTTGCAATCAAATGGGAACGATGTGATACAGTTATTCTCTCATGTATTAGTGCAGTTGTGGCACCAAAATTATTAACAAGCATCATTTATGCTACAAGTTCGAGGAAAATCTGGAATGACTTCAAGGAAAGGTTTGATAAGCCTAACTTGACTAGAATTTATCATATATGAAAGGAGCTTAGTATGTAACTTAGGGTACTAACTCTTTTACTTCTTATTACTCTAAAATGCGTGACTTGTGGGATGAAATTGATGTTATGGTGCCTCCTCCATCGTGTGATTGTGAGGATCTGCAACCTCATGTTGAGCATGTTAAACAACAAACATTGCTTCAATTTTTGTCGACCTAAATGAGAGTTATGATCAAGTAAGGAGCTCTATTCTACTCAATAATTGTATTTTGAGTGTGAATCAAGCCTATGCAATGGCTATACAAGGGCAGAGTCAACGAAAATTAGCTCTTGTCCACAAAGGAATTGAGCCTTTAACCATGTTAGAACGGCAAAAACAACGTTATTCGAATCAAAGTAGTCAGGGAAGAGGATATAAACCTCAACAATCTCAAAGGAATCAGAATTTTTTTGAGGAAGAATCAACTCTCAGACACAGAATTATCAAGGAAAGAAATCAGGGATTGTTTGTGAACATTGTGGTTAAAAAGGTCATGGCAAAGTGAATTGCTACAGAATTGTTAGTTTTTATGCTAATTTCAAAAATAAGAAGAAAGGACCAGACGAAGGTTACAAAGGATCACTCGAAGGTAACAAACTCTATGCTTACAGTGCTGTGACTGAAGAAAGAAATGATGCAGTGAACAAGTAGGGAATCAATGGTATCTTCCTAGAGGCTATTTCACAAAGAAACAATATGATCAGGTGGTGCAGATGATGTCTTGACCGACATATACTTGTAAGGAGAATGCAGCTGTAGGTATGCATGTTTTACATACTGATGTTACATGTGATGAATCAATAATTGATTTTGGTGCATCTCATCACATAACACATTGTGCACAACTGCTAGATAAGTGTAGATCCCTGAACTATCATGAGTATAGTGAAGTACAAGTGCCTACTGAAAGCAAAATTAAAATACAACATGTTGATGATAACGTTGTTTTAGGAGGTTATATTCTGAAGAATGTTCTACATGTACCAAATTTTAAATTTATTTTGTTATCTGTCTCTTAACTAACCAAGGGTCTCCAATGCATAGTGAGTTTTTATCCTTATCTTTGTGTAATGCAGGCTCTCTTCAGTGGAAAGGTGATTGAGATTGGTAGACAAATGCAGACTTTATTTTTTGAATCATAATGTGACTTCAGTAATAAGTGCAATTGTAAGAAACAAAAGGAAGAAAGAACATATTCTTTGGCATCTCAGATTGGGCCATCCCTCAACTACTACTATGCAACACATTCCAATGATGAAGAATAATGAGGATATCATTGCAGTGTCTTAAGAATGCATGATATGCCCTTTAGCAAACCAATGCAGGCTTAAATTTCCTATTAGCAGTTCAACTTCTACTAATATTTTTTTAGTTGATTCACTTTGATGTATGGGGACCTCACGAACACCTTACATATGATAGGAACCATTACTTCCTTACTATAATAACATAATATACCTCGATAATAGTATTTAATAGACTTGAATAGTGATTTATGTGCCTAGACTTAATAGACAGAAGTCATTTTCTTCTTAGCTACTGGCCGTACAGTGCACGATTGACCCTTTTTCGACGACCACCTGAATAATTCACCGAATTTCAGCTTACAAACAACCTAAGGAGTGTTGGAATGTTGCTATTGAGCCAAGAATCGATTTGGAAATGTGGGACTGATTTTCAAGCTTTTTGTATGAAAATGGAAGAAAATTGGAGCTGAAAATAAGCGAAAATGGCTTAAAACAATAGAGATAATGTCACTTTCCGATGGATGCCGGAAAGTTGGATGAAAAATGACCGAAAAATGATCGAAAAATCGAGGAAATGACGCCAAAATTGGGTGGTTGGTAGTGGATTGGTTGAGAAGCTTTGGGATATTTTTTTTTTTAAAATTAATTATCCAATATTTATATTTTCGGACATAGAGTAAAGTGTAGTTTTTAAAAAATTAGGGTAGAAATGGAAAAGGGGCTAAAGTGTATATTTTGTAAGTTGTGTGCTAGAGTTATATTTATTTTTTGTGGTCCCATTAAAATGTCTATTTTTTCGATTAAAAAACTTGGTGTCTAAAAGTTAAAAAAGATTCGAAAAGTGGCCTTTTATCCAACTCCACCCACCTTATGCAACTCCTTCTGCAACGAGCTGTCTTTGGGTAAAAAAGCTCCTATTGTTTTTCCATAAACTTCAGAGGTGGAAAAGTAATTAAATAAGACGTTTTTAATTTTTTGAGTAATACTTCATCTGTATTAATCAATTCACACATTAAATTCATGAGAAAAATAAGCAAAATCTCTGAGAAGTAAAATCCATCAATTCATAAAACATTTTCACTGTAAAAATTGAAAACAAAAAATTCACATCTACTTCAATTATTCTAATGTGGAGACCCCAACACATTTGACAAAAAAAAAAAATTATCCATCAGAAAGTATATATTTCACTCTAACAGCTCATTAAACAATGTAAATGAAAATTGACTCTCATTTATTCTTAAATGCTTAAAGAGCTTCAAAAATTATTTTTGTGCACCCATTTCGTCGTAACTTAAACAAGAGTAGTGGAATTTGTAGAATTTTAAATAAAAATACATATCATAAAGGAAGAACGAGGAGATTTAGCATTACTCTCCTTTATTAAAATGTTTACACTACTATGTCGAGATATATCTTTTCAACTACAACATATAAACGTTATAATATAAGAAGCTCAAATTAGGAACCAAGCACTACTATAGCTATTAAAGTAATTCTTCAAACACTTGGTGAGCAAGAACTCTAAGGTTTGTTGCAATGATTTTTAACCACACTTACTTGGGGTTTTGGGCTATAGGTGATAAAATTTTTTTAAAATGAGGTATAGATAATACAAATCTTAATAATTGAGTGGAGGTGACAACGTTGGAGTCCCACATCGGTGGGTTAAAGGGTAATTGGTCTCCTTATATGGACTTGGACAATCCTCCCCTCATGAGCTAACTTCTGAGGTTGAGTTAGACCCAAGATTTATTTCTTTATCATTGTATCAAAGCCAGGCCCATCTTGTTCATTGTTTCCGATGTTGGGCCCCCTGTCTTATATTGTCCATGCTCCAGATGTCCAGCCTGGTCGTGTGGGGGTGTTGGAGTCCCACATCGGTGGGTTAAAGGGTTCTTGGTCTTCTTAGTCTTGGACAATCCTCCCCTCATGAGCTAGAGCTAGCTTTTGAAGTTGAGTTAGGCCCAAGGTCCATTTCTTTATCAGACAATTACTTAATTATGGATTAAGAAAGTTTGAGAAATTTCAAAATAATTCACAGGTTTTTAAATTTACACTTTGATCCAAATGTTAATCAATATAACGAGAAGCGAAGAGAAAAAAAGGCGCATTTTTCTCTCTCTTCATCTGTTGTTATTTTCTCTCTCTTCACGATATTTGTTATTCATCGTTGCTGCTGCTTT
Source organism: Capsicum annuum (assembly GCF_002878395.1). NCBI lineage: Eukaryota > Viridiplantae > Streptophyta > Magnoliopsida > Solanales > Solanaceae > Capsicum > Capsicum annuum. Next base: position 49,647,901 of record NC_061121.1, read on the forward strand.
ATTCATCATCTTCTGATTCATTATCATCATCTTATATTTCATTATCATCTTCATATTCTTCTTGTTGACCATTGTTGTTGTTATCGCAACTGCTACTCTTTGATCAATTTCTTATGTCAAATTTTATTTCGTACATCACTTTCAACATTGGCATTTATTTGAGAAGAGACTTTGGTAAGTCAAATTATGCTTTTTAGTTGAATTTGTCATCTGGGTATCTGCTAGTGTGTTGTTCTTTCAACAATAGCTAGCATGCAAACATCAATGCAATATAAGAGCAATCTGTTTAAACAGATCCATCATTTGTGGCACCAGATAAATAATCTGTTGCAGCAGTAGACTCATGTTGGATTCATGTTTATGGTTCTAGGCATCCGTAATATGAATCGAATAGATGGGTATTCTATTGCAACAGATTAATAATATGTTACATCGGATTAGTAATCTGTTTCAACTGATAAATAATCTGTTGCACCAAATTAGTTATCTATCCAACATATAAGTAATTTGTTGCAACAAAATATATATCTGTTGTAAAAGAATATTTATCTGTTGCAACAGATAATTATTCTATTGCAACAGATGAATAATCTGTTTCGAACAACAAAATGCAGCTTCTGTCACAAACCCAACAGATAACTCAACTCATATGTTGATCTCTTGCTATTGATACTGTATTTAAATTATTCTTTAATTGTAGACATGTCATTCGTTGAGAAAAAGAAATAGACAACATAAAATTAAATAAAAATTAAAATGTCAAATGCATCAAACATAAATTTTTTATTAAATAAAAAAATACATAGGTAAAAGAAAAAAAAGCTTAATTATTATTATCATCATCATTATTTGTATGGTCAGCCGGCCAATCTTCAACTGACAGCAGCAGCGCCCTCCTCAGCCTGCGGATCTCCCGCTGCAGGTCATGAATCTCCTTCATCTCCTTCTGCAGTTTCCGCATGACGTTTCATAAAATAGCAACATCCCACACTGGATCAACCATATCTAGAAAATTCATAAATTGACAAAACACACACGTAAAAATCAAAGTAAAAAAAATAAAGAATTTGAATATAATACAACGTATATTTACACAAACAAAAAAAAAACTTACCAAAGATAGGAAAAAGCTATCAAGTCCTTGAACAGAAAGTAGTTGAAGGTGCAACAAGAGCAAGGAATAAATAGAGTGTACTAGAATGGACGATTGAGTAAGGATGAACCTATTTATAGAGGATTGAACTTGAATGTGTTATGCAAAAAGTCGCAACTGTTCACCTCTATTTATTAATGACATTTCTTGCTTACTGTGAAAAGTTATGACTTGATTAAATAAAGCAATATTGTGATAAGTCGACTTTTCAGCTTATTATTATTTTTAATAATTAGTTCTTTTCAAGAACCGTTTTTATACTGAGTTGTGACAACAGATTATATATCTGTTGCATCAGATAATATTTGTGACAATAAATATATCATCTATTGCAATAAATAGATAATCTATTGCATCAGATAATATATCTGTTGTAACATATAATCTATATATCTTCTTTTAAAAAAAATTATCATCATGACATCCAAATTTTTTGACTTTTTAATTATATAAATTAATAAAATAAATTTAAAGACGTAACTGTTCACCTCCATTTATTAATGACATTCTTGATTACTGTAAAAAGTTATGACTTAATTAAATTAAGCAGTATTATGATAAGTCATGACTTTTCAGCTTATTATTATTAATAATTAGTTCTTTCCAGGAACTGTTTTTACATTGAGTTGTGACAACATATTATTTATCTATTATATCAGATAACTCATCTGTGACAATAGGTATATTATCCATTGCAATAATAGATAACATATTGCATCAGATAATCTATCTGTTGCAACATATAATCTATCCTTTTTTCAAAAAAAAATTATCATCATATCATTAATCCAAATTTACTTATTTTTTTATTATATAAATTAATAAAACAAATTTAAAAACAAGAATATTTTTGGTGAGTTTTTTACTGCTTAAATTTTGTTTATCATTTATTTCTTTATTGTTTTCTGTGAAAAGAAATGACTTAATGAAATCAAGCTGGTGAGTTTTTATTATTGTGACAAGTCATGAATTTTCAGCTTATTAAATTTAAATAGCCTTTTTCTCAATTTAAAAATCTAAGACACCTGGTTTTTAATAACCGTTTCTTTAATAAAATAATAATAATTTTTTATTGAGTTATGGCAACAGATTGTATATCTGTTGCATTAGATAACCCATCTGTTGCAATAGATATACCATCTGTTGCAACAAATCAACCATCTATTTTAGGAGCTTTTTTGATTTCTTCTAACAACTGATTCATCAGTCGCAACAGATGAGGAATTTGATGCATCAGTAGTGTTGTTTGTTTTTGTTTGTTGAATGTGTTTAGACAAAACGTCACAGTCACGACTATTCACCTTTTTCTTAACAATCATATCATCATATAACTTAATTAATCCAATATTGTGACTTTTTAAAATTAAATAATCCTTCTTTTATGGTTATAAATTATGTATATCATTTAGTTCCTTATTATTTATTAACGAACCATTTTTAGGAGAATCATAATGACTTTTTACCACCCTCTGTTTGCACAAGTACTCAATCCCTACCTCCAACCGTCGACATGTTGAGAATAGAGAATAAATAGAATGATAATTAAATATTAAATAAGAATTAAAAATTCAAAATCAACCAAACCAAACATATACATAGATTTTTGAATCTCTTATAGGTAGATCAGATATAAAAAAGAAAAATACATACGCTAAGAGAAAGAAAAAAATATAACTTAATTATTATTACTACTATTATTATTATCATTACTATTATCATTACTATTATTATTATTATTATTATTATTACTATTATTATTGTCAACCGGATAATTTTCATCTGGCAGCAGCAGGGCCCTCCTCAGCCTTGCTCAGAAGTCGGCCAAATCTCTTTGGAGTTCGTCAAACTACCTTGGAAGTTCCTGTAAGGACTCGATATGAATATTTTTGTATGAATCTGGATCAACCATGTTTGTATTATAAGTTTAGTAGAATGAACGAGTGAGAAGAAGTTGAAGGGACCTATTTATAAAATGATTGAATTGGAAGGGGTGACTTGACTTAGTCAAACAAAAAGCCACGACTGTTCATATCTCTTAATTAAATAAAATTGGTGACTTTTCGAACATGTAAATTAAAAAAAATGGATCTAAATTCAACATTTTATTTTTCTATTGTATTTCAGAAAGAAAAGAAAATTGCTTTAAAATAAATCTAACAGATGGGTAATCTGTTGCAAAATATATTCTATCTGTCAGATAACTTACAACATATTGACAATCTGTTGCAACAGATGGATATATCAGTTTGCTTTTCCATCAGATGTGACATCTGTTGCAACTTGATAGTCATTTGTTTATACAATTTTATCGAGAGCATTAGATTTTTCTAAACACTTCTTGTCCAAACTCAATTTTTGCTCTTGGATTGCTTCTCTTTTTGCTTGAAGGATGCAAAGAAAAAAAAAGAAGCAATCCAAGAGAAAAAATTGAGTTTGGCCAAGAAGTGTTTAGGAAAATCTAATGCTCTCGATAAAATTGTATAAACAGATGACTAGCAAATTACAACAGATGCCACATCTGTTGCAACAGTATAGAGCTCTTGATTTTTTGTGAGTTTGTCAATGAGGACCACTTTCTTGGAAACTTTCTTATAATACTCCTCTTGGTCCTTCTTAGCTCTAGGAAAGGTCAAGGAGAAGTATGGAAGGTTCTCTTTGAGTTTTTCTAAGGCAATTGCTCTCTCAACTGATAATCCAGTGCTGCAGCATATATGGATAGTGCAGCACTCAATGCAAAATAGTTTTCTGGTAGAAGCAAGTCTTGAGAAGACATAATCAGTAATCTCTCGATATCATCTTTTGCTTGAAGGTTGTTTGAGAAAGCTCCACTGAGAAACGCTTGATAAAAGTGAGCTATTCAACTATTAGGACCACATCTTCATTGTACATCAACACATTTTGACCTAAAAATATACATAGCGACCCTTTATTTATCCTTTAAGGCTTTTAAAGAAGGTATTTTGAAGGGGCTTCTACAGTGCCACAACTTTGAAGGTAGTGTTCCTGATTGAGCTCACGTGATATTAGGAACTCTATACCAAATTCAAAGATGGCAACGACAAAATTGAAGACAAAATCGGCGAGCTGAAGGCAAGCTTAAAAATTATTGGGATTCGCATACTACAGCAAGTCTCTGATCTTCTCCAAGGAATGTTGAAAGCATGCTAAGTCTAGAAAACACAATTAATTATAACCATATTGCTAAGGAAGTAGTGACACTCAATCTAACTTTTAATCAAGTTTATGTTTCCTATCAGGTCAACAATAGTGGACCTGATCGAAACCACAAACAAGAAGGCATGGGATGCAATTTAAAATTCAGAAATTACCGCCTTCGCTTAGATTCCTTACTTTAACTACAGTTGCTATTGGTGGAAGTTTTCTAGACATACTGTACAACATTTCAACCCTCAATTCCCTTAAGGCATCTTTCTTGTTCTTCTGCTTTTTTCAATCTTGGTGATAATTCCGACCACGCTACCTAGTCGCATCTCCCTAGCAAAGTGACCATCTATATTATTTTTCTCTTAGAGAGACAACAAACGAATTTACATTACTGGATACACTTTCATATTTGCATTTGATACAGATTTCTCATGTTTTAAGATAATTTCATTAGCCAGATTTGCTAGAAGTTACTTTTTACCTTATGTATCCTCTTCAATTAGCTCTCAGATGATATAGTCTTTCATCAACCACTTATTTTCCCTCGAAGGCATTCTTCTACTGAAACTTCTAGCGTATAATTATCACCCCGAGCAACCCAACCATATAAATCTGGGCTAGGATAATAACTATATTGGTTTTTTGTTCTTATTAGATGCAGTGCTAGGCTTTAAAGGCCTTCTCGGAGTCCAATGTACCCTAAAGGTTAGTCCAATTGCTATTGAATCTCTTTACAATGACACCAAAACTAGATCCCTTCACAATGCTTGACAATTAAACATGAGCAACAACCGTCATTAAATCTTAACAGGGTGTTAGAACCATATTCATGGTCCCTCAGCCTTATTAGTTCGAACCTACCAAACTTAATTGTAAAATTACAGATATCTTATTTGAATGATCTATGACAAATCGATCAAGACAACACTCACAAAATCAGTGTACTCTATGTGTGTTTCCACGATAACATTATCAGTAGTACATACCTCCTACACATGAAGTAGTTCCATCTACATGTAGTTTATTCTTCTGAACCCATTTTTAGTGCAACCTCTTGTGATGGTCGGGCAAAAGTTGATCAACTTTCAGTTCTTTATATCTACAAAGAAGAGGAAAAAATTCATGTCCCAGAAATAACATTATCCATCTATTGAAACAGATGTAGAGTCTATTGCATCAAATGAGGAGTTTGTTGCATCAGATGTGGAGTCTTATGCAATAGATGTGGAGTCTGATGCTACAGATGTGGAGTCTGTTACAACAGATGTGGATTCTGTTGAAATACATCAAACCAACCTTGATGGTGGTTTGATTTATTCCAAAAGTTGCTCTGTCTTTGGTAACATCAACAACAACTTAAACTACAAAGAAACAACAAATAAAAAACATCAACAACAAAGAAAACAACAATATTTGTTCCAACAACATCATCAACAACAAAGAAGCAATATCCTATGTTCCAACACCATCAACAACACCATACCACAAGTTACAACAATGCCAACCCTACCAACAACATTAATAACAACATTAACAACAAAAAAATAAACAAAATACATACAAAAAAATGATACTGCCAATAATACTTTTTAACTTCTCCCAACAGATGACTTTTTTTTGCATATTATAATCAAAATTCTCGGATCATTTATTCAATAATTAAAAGTTTCTTCAATTTTTTTAAATAAATATGATATGAGCAAATGGTAATTAAATTAAAAATAGATATAAATAACTTGTAAAGAAGAAGACGAGAATGAAAGAGCAATAGTGAACCATACCTTAATGTCAAAAGGGGATCAAAATAGCAATTTCAGTTGAGGAATCTAAGATATGGATCGATTTAAATTCGAAAGGATCTTTATCAGAAAGAAGAGAGAAAAAAGATTGTGATAACCCTAAAGAGGAGAGAAAGAAAAAGATGAAAGACGAATAAAATAAATTTAGGGCTGATGGAGAGATGAGATAATTCTAATTTCCAAATGTACTATCCTTAATATTAAATGACTAAACAAGGTGTATTTATTCAAATTTATATTTTCAAAGCATAATTAATAAGGGTAATTTGGTAAAATAAACCCCTAATTAATATTTTATTAATGGGTGTGCCAAGTAAATAGAGGCCAACTAATACGAAACAGAGGAAGTATCAGGGATTTCAATATTCATTAATTAATATTCATTAATAATTTGAGGGGCATGAGAAAGAAAAAGGGTGACATTGAAAAGACAAGACAAGACTACTCAATGAGATTTTTGAGTTATCCAAGAAATATTTTTTACCGCCTTTAGTAGTAATATTTTATCTACTCGTATAGAAGCTTGCTTTAAAATTAAAAGAAAAAAAAATTCCAAACAAATGTGTCTTTTGTTACAACAGATATAAATATCTGTTTAAAAATTCAAATAGCTCAGTCATTTGTGACAACAGATGTAAATGTCCATTTGATAACTAAATCAGATATGTCATTTGTTACAACAGATATCAATATCTATTTGAAAATTTCCAACAGATCAGTCATCTGTCACAAAAGATACAAATGTCTACTTGATAATTAAATCAGATATGTCATCTGTTGCAACAGATATGATTATTTGTTTGAAAATATCTAACAACTCAATCGTTTATTGCAATAGATTTTATTGCAATTGATTTAGGTGGAAATAGGGATGAATGAATAAGCTCACAGGGTCAACAACAACTTCAATTGAGTCATTGTATTTGTATGGTGTTGGTATTGCATTCACCCTGACCCGAGTCATCGATCGATCACTCTGAGTTGAAATGAGTTCTCGTTAACTTAATCTTAAGATTAATAATAGTACCTACATTGATTTAGGTGGTACTAGATATGAATGAATAAGCTCACAGGGTCAACAACAACTTTAATTAAGTCGTTGTATTTGTATGGTGTTGGTATTACATTCTTGACCCGAGTCATCGATCAATCACTTTGAGTTGAAATGAGTTCTCATTAACTTAATGTTAAGATTAATAATAGTACCTACATTGATTTAGGTGGAACTAGGGATGAATGAATGAGTTCACATGGTCAACAACAACTTCAATTAAGTCATTGTATTTGCATGGTGTTAGTATTGCGTTCATCCCGACCCGAGTCATCGATCGATCACTCTAAGTTGAAATAAGTTCTCGTTAACTTAATATTAAGATTAATAATAGTAACTACATTGATTTAGATGGAACTAGGGATGAATGAATGAGCTCACAGGGTCAACAACAACTTCAATTAAATCGTTGCAATGGCATGGTGTTGGTATTGCGTTCATCCCAATCCGAGTCGTCGATTGATCACTTTGAGTTGAAATGAGTTCTCATTAACTTAATATTTTAAAAACTATATCATTTGAAATTTTAAAAATTAATTAAGATCAATTCAAACCAAATTAATAATTTTAAAACTTGTCATTCTTTTCCAAAATTACAATCAACCCATACAAATCATCCATTTGCAGAAAAAACTTTTCCTCATTTCAAATATCAAGTTCTCGCTCCTCTCTCTCTTTCTCAATAATACAGACAATAACTACTCAATATATTGCTCAACCTTTCAAAACAGATTGATTTTCTTCCCATTTCCTATCACATAGTTGTTATTTTTGACTTTATTCTCGCTTGTATCCATCATTTTCTCTGTCTTTATAGGTAACAGAGTTCGAAAAGAGTTCTACATTTGTTTTTTATTCTAAAAATTAGGGCTTTTTAGTTAATGATGAAAAAAAGACTTTTAGTTGTATTAACAATTTTATGTTTTGATGCTAAAAAGGTAGGAAGCACCCGAGAAAATCCTAGTTTTTGTCTCAATGTATTGTTGACTGTTATGGTATTGTTGGATGCTGTTTGTGGTGTTGTTTGTGTCTGTTGTTGGCAGTGTCGGTATTTGTGTTTTTGGTGGTGGTATCGGTGGTCTTGGTGTTGGTATTGGTGGCATTGGTGGTGGTCTTGGTGGCATTGGTGGTGGCATTAGTTGTGGTGGTGGTGGTCCATCTGTTGCAATAGGTGAAAGATCTATTGGGAGATATTAAATAGGTCTTCAAACAGATTCCCCATCTGTTCCAACTTATGGGTTATCTGTTGGAGTATTTTTTTTGTAATGTGGCATAGAATAATTTATTGAAATTTGTCTTACCTTTTTAAAAAAATTTATGTAGACATCAAATGCAATGTATTTTGTATTTTTCTATTATTTGTAGTTAAAAGATGTCTCCCAAAAGAAAAGAAACTAAAAGTAGAGAAAGTGGATCAACTTCTGATCACCAAACATAAAAGGCTAGAGTACAGATATATTCGGAGAAACTTCTAGAACAATCTCAGTCAGGAAAAAATGAAGCCGAGGAAAGTGATAACTCCTCCTCACCAATAGGGCATGAAATAATATCGAAATCTCAGCATGATTCTGTCAAAACCATTAGTTTTGACAAATTTTGAGTTGCGATGCCGATGAATAGGCCTAACATAGTATTTAGTGATCTTGTACATAAATTTTAGTTGGAGAAACCTTTTGATGAACTTAGGAGTATTATGAAGAATGAAAACATAGATGTACTTTTTAAGAAGATCTGTTTTGCCTACTTTCTCAAGCTGTCTGAGGACCGCACTCTCCATTTCCTAATAAGCATGGTATATGGCCTTCTCAAGTGTAGGATCAAGTATGTGGGGAAGGAAGGCAAAAAAAAGGACAGATGAACTCTTGATCAACTACTGTGGCATGCCGGTTTGTTTTGGATTGAAAGAGTTTTCCATAGTGACGGGCTTGAGATGAGATCATCCAAAAGAACTTTTTATCAAGGAAACACCCCATAAAGGGTCCAACAAATGCAAGGTAAAAAAATATTAGTTGTTGGGCATTGTTGGACCTAGCTACAGAAGGGAGGATTTGATGGCGGATCTCGAGAATTAAAATATACCAAAGCACTATAGGGAGAAATTGTACTTAGTTTGGTTTGTCCATTCTGTTTTATTGGAAAGAGAAATTAGGAAAGTCATAGAACATGATTTATTGGCACTTGCTAATGATTTTAGGAAATTCAATGATTATCCCTAGGGATATGACAACTACTACTTGACTATCAAATATTTACTTACAAAGCTATCCCCAAAGACGACTATATTATACGGCTTTTCCTGGGCTTTCATGGTAAAATTGATCATTATTTTTACTCATCCATTAATTTATATTGAATATAGTTATTATGACTTTTTTTTGCTTGCTTCCTGTTTACATTTTTTAGGCTTGGGAATGTGAAGCCATTCCTTCCTTCGAAAGCAGTTTAAGGATTACCCGGATAAGGTTTCTCATCCAAGAATCCTTAGGTGGTTGGCACCAACAAAGATCAGCAAAAAATATATTAAGGAGGTTGATATCTTTAACCCTATGGATGATGTAGTATGTTTTCTTTCAACTAAAATAATTTACCTCAAAGAAAGATATTGAAACAGATGTTCCATCTGTTGTGATAGATGGGTTGTCTTTTGCAATAAATTACTCTTCAACTGCAATTGGTGTAATAGATGGGTAATCTATTGTGACAAACGTTCCATATTTCACAACAGATTTATCATCTATTGCTCTGGTTCTCTGAACCGACTCAATAAATTATCCATCTGATGTAAATTATGCAATAGATGTGTAATCTAATGCAATATACTGTCAATCTGTTATGACACACAGATCAGCTGTTGCAGCAGCTATATCGTCTATTGCATAAGTTAGCTATGTTAACATCCATGTAACCCAACTGACTGCAAATTATTATTATATAATTTAAATTCCTTCTGTCTTTTTTTATAGGTTGTGTATCCTTGGATCATGCCTAACGCTGATGAGCTGGGGATGACTTTTTTCTTACTCTGGGTCTTGTTGATATAAAATAAGACCCAACGGTGGAGTTAATAAAGAAGGAATTAGCTAGATCAATATCCATAAGAAGAGCAGTTAGGCAAGGTCAGCCTAATGTTAAAGCTTTTCACGACCAACCTCAAACTGTAACAGATTTGGGTACTTTTTTTGAGGGTGTTACTAGTGGAGTTATTTATAATGGTGGCAGCAATCCTGATACTACTGCTACTGCCAGTCTTGATTATGAGCATGTTGATGCTCAGCAAAAAATAAATACTTTTGAAAACACCCCTTACACAGGTCCCTCTCATCCCTACACCGGTCCCTCCTACCCTTACAGTAGTCCCTCTCACCCCTCCTCACCCTTATGTTTTCATTACAAATTCAATATGTGCAAGAATAGAGAGGATAAACTCCTTGAAAAGCTAGAGAATATTGCTATAGCTGCCAAGGAGTTGAAATCCAGGTGGGGTGTCATACCATCCAATGAGGTGAGAGAGCCATGCACTTCTACAGTGATGAGTAGGAGGAAAAGAAGAAAAATTAGACAAATTTTCTCTGTTCTGAAAATAACAAAAACTGCAACTCCTTCCACTCCAAGAGTTGTTGAAGTTCAGGGGAGGCTGAAGAAGGTGGACATATTCATGGCACTTGACAAGGATAAGAAGAAGGAACTGCAAGAAATCATGAATGACAGGACGAAGGTTAAAAAAGAATACACCATGCATTCATTTGCCGCCAAAGACTTCACGAATATGACAAATATGTGTGTGTGGTACAAGGAAAATATAAGTTTAATTTTGCTAACCTAGCCTTCCAATTTACTCTACGAAGAAGAATATATGCAGCAGATGTGTAATCTGTTGTAACATCTTGGTATTCTATTACAACATAATACACATCTGCTGCATAAGTTGTGTTGGCTGGGTAATCTGTGGACTGATTCAGAGAACCTTATGCATCAAATTCTTTCCACTGTATTTTTATTCTTTACAATTACTAACCTATTTAAAAATTATCTTCTTATACCACAGTATGTTGATGAAATTCTCTGCCTCATAAGGGGAAGGCAATTAGCGTACCCGGATGCTTATAATGCTACCGATAGGATAATAAACCTCAACTTCTACAATAATTTCAAGGATAAGTACTCTAATCTCCATAAACTAGCTGATTCTGGTGAACCGAGATTTGGTAAGTTAGTTTCTACTTTCCAATGGGATAAAGAAATGATTAAATATGTTAGAAGGAAGAGGCCATATCCACATGGCAAGAGCTGGACCAAGGAAAAGAAAATCCTTGCAGTCATGAACATGGAAGTCAAATATTTTCTAATTGTTGAGGTACTACTCTACGAGGGAAAGATTAAGGTTTATGAATGCAACTTACCTATCTTCAGCGAGGATACATTTTTAGCCTACATGCAACCACTCTTGAAGTTGTTGCCCAAGTTGTTGACGCAGAGTAAGCTGATGGATCATTTGCCGGCTGAAGTCTTGACGAAGGAATCATGGGATTTTTAAGGTCAAAATAAGAACATCAAGCTCCCAAAAAATAAAATCGGTGCAGCGTGCGGGCCGTACTCGCTTGTGTATATCGAGTGTTTGCTGACCGGCACAAAAATGACTGGTATATCTGATGTTGTTGAGAAAAAGATGCAATGGGTCTGGGTTTATGGGGTACTAACTCAATGGTTGGAGCTCGTGTATAAAAAACAATATGTACAAAGACAGAAATGAACACGATAATATTTTTTCATTTCAAGCCACTTCACTTTACTTTACATGTATTGGTAATAATTTTTATGTCTGCGGATAGTTGGATTTTTATAATACAACAGATAGTATATCTGTTGTGACAGATATAATACCTGTTGTGACAGGTTGATTAGCTGTTGGAATAGGTTGGTCATCTGTTGTATCAATAGATGTTTCCTAGTCTCTCTGTCGCAACAAATATCCAATCTGTTGCAACATATAATCTATCTGATGCAACTGATAGGTAATTTGTTGGAAAAAAATAAGAAAGTAGAAAGACCTGTTATATAATTTCTAGTAGATGACCTAACTAAATAGTTGGAGTCCGTGTATAAAGAACAATATGTACATAGACGGAGACGAACACGATAACAATTTTTTATTTCAATCCACCTCACTTTACATGTAGTGGCATTAATTTTTTTATGTTTGTGTATAGTTGAATTTTTATAATGCAATAGATAGGATATCTATTGGAAAAGATATAGTACCTGTTGTGACAGATTGATTATCTATTGGAATAGGTTGGTCATCTATTGCATTATGAAGATGTTTCCCCGTATGTCTATCGCAATAGATATCTAATCTATTATAATATATAATCTTTCTATTGCAACTGATAGGTAATCTGTTGGAACAAATCAAGAAAGTAGGAAGACCTGTTATATAATTTCTAGCAGATGACCTACGTGTTGCATCTCATGTTGCAACATATGTCTAAATCTGTTTGATAAGATATATCGTCTATTGCAGCAGATGTATTATCTGTTGCGATATTTGAATCTAGTATTCCATTTCAATTAACATGTTCAAAATTAAGGATTAAATTATATTCATAGACAACATAAAATAAGTTAAAGCCTTCAAAAATTACATAAAATAACTCAAAAAATAAATGAAATGTAAGAAAATCATTATTGGTACAAATGATCTACTCTACAAATAAATCAACAAGTTAAACCAAGGAGGATAGGTTATTACATTGACAGAATTAAGCTATAAAGATCTACTCAATATGGACAAGTTGTTCTTCATCTAGTGCTGTAAAATTCGGCTTTGGTCATCGTGGATCTTTAATGTCTCTTGCGTACGGCTTTTGAGCTTTTGCTTCTCCGTATTTCCATAAAAGAGCAGCATATCTTTTGCGGAGTAATCCGGTATCAAGTCCATCATTTGGTACTTGTAATCCATCGCTCAAATACTCAGTATACGAAGCAACAAAAATACCACAATCCCTATATTAAAAAAACAAATAATCCATATCTCGCAATTCATGCAAGTGTTGTGAAATTTGTCGAATGAAAATAAATCATGACACTTAAACTTACAGGCTACCAATGGTTTGTTGAGCAATTCCTTCAACATATTGTACATCAAATGGATTACCTATTTTATCCCGGTATGCTTCAATCGTCGACCAATCAGTACGAACCTTTTGATCCAAAAAGCCACTCATATCAAGGTAAGTAAGCAATATTTTGGCCAACTTTTGTATCTCAGACGATGGTCCGGAACATCTCCTTTGCGACATTGAGTCATAAACTCAGATGCGTCTTTCTTTTAGAACGATGACAGCCAACATCCAATGGAATTCATCACCACAATTGATTGAGATGTACACTTCATCGACCAAGTGCTAAGGTAAGCTTGCCGGAATGCTAAAACCTTTGATGATATTGATTAAGCATTCCTCATTTCGGAAAACTTCCGATTGTTGTTGACAATACCTATCATAGGCATTATTGATGTAAACTTTGTACAAATAATTGCCTGTTGTGTATCTATATTGTTCTTGTATTTGAAACTTGGCCTTCTTTTGGGTTAGTAAAAAATAACATCGATGTGCTGCGCATATCATCAAATATTTCAGATTACATGATGAAAAAATTAATACGCAGATGCTATTAAATAAAGTATTAATTAATAGTAATATATATGGTATTTAAACCTCATCATTCTAGAGAGTTTGGGGCTGTGACATCAAATAGAACCAATTCTTCATTCTGAAATGTGCAACAATAAAGTCGAACATATAAAAACCAAGACTCGATTCATTTACTTTGTAGCGTTCATCATTTTATTTTCTACATAATGATTTATATGTGTTAATGTCACGTTCTTGCAACAAGAATAGTATAAACCAATATCTTTAAAAATTGATTTATGTAACTACCGACATGATGCTTTAATAGCCCATCGGCAATCCATTCTGAATAGTTGTTGATCAACTGTGTTAGTTTTTTTGGAGTCTCATCCGAGATGTTGAATCCTTTAAACGGGTAATTCTTCCATTCTTCCTAACTGAAAGGCTCCACTTTTTCTTCTTCTTTGGAAGCAGTTGATGGATTATCAGCTGTGATATTATGCTCTTCAGTAATGGCTTCTACTATGACATCCACCTGGAAAGACAGAATTTTTAATGCTAATTACAGATATACAACAGATTGTCCATCTGTTGTAACAGATGAGCCTTATGTTGCAACAAATAGATCATCTATTAGGATGAATTTGAATAGGTAAATTAGAGAAGTATGATAATTTTGAATAGATGATCCACCAGTTACAACTTAAGACTCATCTGTTGCAATAGATAATGCTTCTGATGCAATAGGTTAGACAATAGTTACAACAAATGTATATATCTGTTTGATAATTTTCAACAAAAGTATCCTCTATTGAAACAGATATGTGTCTATTTGTTTGTTGGAACAGGTGATGTACATTCACCTTCTTTGGCTCATGCTGCTCTTCTGTGGCCCTTGTACACTGAACATTAATGTAAGACAAAGACAGAGGCATTGCAATTTTGCTTTTTATGCTGCTTGATGATGCCTTGAAAGTATCTTTCCTTCTCCTCTTAGCCACCTTGATCTCTAGTGGAGTGTTTGGATATGAAATCCTCCTTGATGGAATGATACTCCTCTTAGATGCCATTTTCTTTATAGAAGCAGTTAGTGCATTAATAGCATTAATCACTCCATCGTGTTTTGCCTTGCATTCTTGACATTTTCATACAGAACATTTCGTAGATATGGCAAAATCTGGAGAAAAATTTGTACAACCAGTATCATAATCATAATGGATTTTTGTTTCAAAACTGTAAGAGGAGCATCATTAACCCCAACAGCAACACCACTACCACTACCATCATCAATAACAACAAGCCCACCCTCTAAAATTATTTTTCTTCTGATAGCTGTTTCTCCAAACAATTCCATTTTTATTCCATCAACAACCTTAGGGTCTGATAAAGTCTGCAGAGACTGTAAAGTAAAAAAAAATGGCATCTTCAACTCTCGGTTGGTCGAAATAAGCCACGGATGGACAATCTAAAGTAAATTAGTACATATATTAGAATGATGATAAAGTCATTTAAAATAATCATTAATTAAAATAAAAACTTGATTAGAATTGGACTTACTGCTTCCTTCAGGGGGTTGAAAAGATCAAGAAATTTTGCATAACCATCTCAGGATTCTTGGACAGGTAACTTCTTCCTGGTAGTTCACTTGTTGTCTAAAATAAGGAATGACTTCAAATGCCCAAGCCTATAACATAACGCCAATAAATCAAAAGCATTATTGAATAAAAAAATGATAAATCATATCATGATAAAAGAAATATTTACCATGAAGGCCTATGGAAAGCTATATAAGTCTACTGTCTTTGGCGTTATTGTTAACGTCTCTTTCCCAAAGAATATTATGTACAAACCAAACCAAGCACTATGATTGCTTGTGCTTCTTTGAAAGTCCTTTACCTTTCAACGCTTCTATCAAATTTTTATTTTTGAAGCTTGGACCAACAATGGACACCAGGTCCTCACGATCACTCGACTTGCTTTTGTCTCTTTTGGGTGTGTGGGGTGCTTTTTTTTGGGTCAGAGTAGGCATAACTTGAGAAGGAGAAGGAGGATAACATTTTAGTTCGGTAGCTATGGCAAACTCCATCCAATCAAAACAAACAGGCATGCCACAATAATTTATCCACACCTTATCTATCTTTTCTTTATTTTCATACATAAACCTACGCTTGAGAAGATCATATACCATTTTCATCTAGAAATGAGCATTATTGTCCTTCGGTAAATCAAGATATCACCTAAAACAGCTTTTCCTGAAATAAGTATCCAATTTTTGTTCTCGAAGTATTTTTCTGAAGGTGTCAAAATTTTTTCCCATGGCTGACTTAACCACGAAATCACCCGTTAAATTTTTGGCACCATCGCATTGCATTCTGATAGAATAACGGTCAATGCTGAAGGTTTTGACCAACTCTTTGGTGGAAGGGCTATTAATATTTGGATCATCTCTTTTGAGACATTCCTCCTCCCCGTGTTCATCATCTTCTGCTCCTGATTGAGATAACACTTGTAAAGCAAGTTCATAGAGTGGTGGATGTAGCCGAGCTGCTGCACTTGTTCCTTTACTTGGACTTGATTCGATTTCTTTTCTTTTGGGAGCCATATTATCTTAAATTAGCAGGAACATAAAATAGATTATAATTGATTAATGCATCATTAAAAAAGAATAACAGTAAATCTAACATGCACAATGGTAAAATAACAGTTCTAATAGACAACCTATATGTTGCACCAAGTATGTTATCTGTTGCAACATATAACCGACCTGTTGCAACAGATGAGTAAGCCGTTGGAAATAATAAAAACAAATCACTAATCTGTTGCATTAGGTATTTTATCTGATGAAACATATAACCGACCCGTTGCAGGGAATGAGTAAATCATTGGAAACTATAAGAACAGATCACTAATCTGTTGCACCAGGTAGTTTATCTATTGCAACATATAACCAACCTATTGCAAGGATGAGTAAACCGTTGGAAACCATAAAAATAGATCACTAATCTGTTGCACCAGGTAGTTTATCTATTGCAACATATAACCAACCTATTGCAAGGATGAGTAAACCGTTGGAAACCATAAAAATAGATCACTAATCTGTTGCACCAGGTAGTTTATCTGTTGCAATATATAACTAACCTGTTGCAATGAATGAGTAATCCATTGAAAACCATAAAATAGATCACTAATCTGTTGCACCAGGTAGTTTATATGTTGCAACATATAACCAACCTGTTGCAATGGATGAGTAATCCGTTGGAAACCATAAAAATAGAATTCTAATCTGTTGCAACATATAACTGAATTGTTACAATGGATGAGTAATCCATTAGAAATCATAAAAATAGATCACTAATCTGTTGCACCAGGTATGTTATCTGTTGTAATATATAACTGACCTGTTACAATGAATAAGTAAATTGTTGGAGATCATAAAAATAGACCACTGAACTGTTGAAACATATCATTCATCTATTGCAAAATAAGTTATCTGTTGGATCAATGTTGTTTAGATTTATTCTAAATAAAAGAGTCGTCTGTCGCAATAGATGAATGATCTGTTAGATTGTTCATCTGTTGTATTAGATTTTTATAGTTGTGTCAGATTTTAATCTGTTGCATCAGATATTTTCATCTGTCGCATCAGATGTTTCATCTATTGCATCAGATGTTTCATCTGTTGCATCAGATGTTTCATTTGTTGCAACACCATTTTTACCAAGACAAACAACAAATCAGCCCAACAACACCAACACATCACACACACACATACATTAAGAACATCAGCTGTGAACAAAAATCACCAACAAATTCGAATCAACAGTATGACAACAACAAGAAAAAATTCCAGAACTTAGGATTTTATTTAGTCCACAATTCTATACTAGAAGAGTAGTTGACTCAAGTTTCTCTGTTTCTTCATAATTTTTAACCTGTGAAAAAAGAAATGGAATGACGAAGAACTCAAAGTTGTTGTCACCAGAGAAGTCTTCACGATGATTGACGGTTAAAAGTCAAAAGAGAACTCGCTCAACTATTTTTTGCCGAAGGTTGAAGTCACCGGGGATTGAAAGAAGAATTTTGCAGAACTATTGGTTAGGAGAGAGTTGAGAAAAGATGTCAAGAGAGAGAGGAGAGAGATTGATTGGTTTGGATTAAAGAGGGGTGTGGGTTGATTTGTATTTTTGAAAAGATTAGAAAATTTTGAAAATATTAATCAAGTCCATAATTAACTTATTCAAGTTTCCTATGATGTTTGATCCTTTAAGTTGGTCAATGTCACCAATCCTTCATTTAAGACTTAAAAGACACCATTCCTTCAATTTACTACACTTACTTACTTCTTAGCTCACAACAAAAGTATAAACTCCTTCAGAGGATGATTAATACCTCTCGCACATCAAAACACATTAAACTACTCTTTATCCATCTCACACGAATAACACAAGGAAAGCAGAAACCTCAGATGATAAAACAAGAAGCTCAATTTTAATTCTTGACTTATCAAAAAATGCATATTGAAATATCCATAAATTTTGACATACCCAAACTATGATTAATCCATAAATACTGAAAATCTATGTAGAATCAACTTACCTGAATTGCATGTTGGAAGTTTTCTTATGAAAAAACCTCTAACTTATTTTCTTACAGATTTAACTTTGTTGAGACAAATTCGTAAGAAGTCTTAAAAGATATTATAGAGAGAACCATAAAATCGAAGTTGAAGTCCATTTCGAAACTAAATCGAAAGAAAAAAGTATAATAGGTAATATAAGATGAAAATTCTCAAAAACACGCTGGAGGAAATGCTAGAGAGGGTTTGTCGAAGAGTGGGATTTGCTGGAAAGAAGGTTTGCTAAAAAGAGGGTCCAATGGGAGAGTTCGAAGGAGAGAGCTTCAGAAAACCTTAATCTACATATATCATTGTAAAAGAAAAAAAAATTCAAATGGGTATAATGGGATAATAAAAGAATATATCAAAATCTATCTATATATATTATAAAGTAGAGGACGAAGCATTCTATATATATTATAAAGTAGAGGACGAAACATCAGAAGAAGAAGCCAAGTGGCAAGCTTCTAAGAAGCCACGTGTCCGTTTTTTAGGACAAGTTTAATAGTATTGTAATAAGATTTTTATAATTATTTGAATTTGAAAATACATTATCTTTTAAGCAAATATTATTATTATTAATTATTTTTAAAATAGAAACCAACAATGAAAGAGTTCTAAATGAACTCTTATATTTCATAAACTTATCTATATCAAATATAATGACAAATATATTATAATCATTATCATTGATAAATATAAATAATATATTTGTGGTGCTTATTCTTCCTTGCGATTATTTTAAAATTTTAAATATAAATTAAAATTTAATAACTAAATCCAACGTATATATCTATTTTAAATGCCTTTATATATCTAAGTTGTCTATTTATTTTTATATAAAGAAAACTACTAACAAACAAACAAAAGAAAGAAAGAAAGAAAAAAAGGGAAAAAAAAAAAGAAAATTAAAAAAATGTGCAAAAAAAGAGGTTAAACTATCACAAAATAATTAAGACTAATAAATTATTAATTTTAAATTTAAAATAATTATAAAATAAAATTGCATATTAAAAATAGTTAGTTATCACATTTGAGAGTTCTAATTAGACTCAAATCAAGTTTTGAATTGAAAGATTAAATATTTGAATTTGAAATACATTTATTAAAAGATATTCATTATCTCAAAAATAAAACCCATAATTGAAGAGTTCTAATAGATATTTGATATTTCAAACTTATCTCTTCAAAATTCAAATATTATAAAATATAGTTAAATATAATTTATTTATATATTAATGAAATAAACTGGGTTTGTTATTGATCAATGAAATATGTATATTTTATTAAAATAATAATAATAATAATAATAATAATAATAATAATAATAATAATAATAATCCCTTGTAGTTTTAAATTTAGCCTGAAAGATAAAGACCCTCTTTAAATTTGAATTGATAAGCAAATATTTTAAGCATTGTAAATTAATAAAATAATAAGATAATTAAATTAAGAATTATTTAAGTGATAAATAGATTATTTGAATTTTGTATGAAAAAATACACATTGATTATTTAGTACTGCAAATTCACAAAATTGACAATTGTACAACTTCTCATTAAGTAATTAAAAACATGATTGCAAACTTTTAAAATGAATTATCAAAAAATAATTAAATAATTTTTTTAAACAAAATTACATAACAAAAAAAATGAAAAAGTCCCTCATAAAAGGCCATACTAAATGCACATGTTTGGACATTTATTTTTTTCTTTAAAAATAACATAAAAAATAAGAAGCCATATGGCAGTTTTTAAGACATATTTAATAACTTGTAATAAATGATTTAGAAATATTTGAATTAGAATTTTTTTCTTTTAACAAAAGAATTATTAGTAGCTTAAAGTTAGAACGTAAGATTGAAGAGTTCTACATGAACTCTAACTATTTCATAAACTTATCTCATTTAATTTTAAATTTAAATTGAACTCCTCTTTAAATTTGAATTGATAAAAAAATCTTTATGCATTCTAAATAAATAAAATAATAAGATAATTAAAGAAACAATTATTTAAATGATAAATATATTATTTAAAGTTTGTATGAAAAAATACACGTTGATTATTTAGTACTGTGAATTCACAAAATCCTACACAAAATTGATAATTGTACAACTTATCATTAAGAAATTATAGGATTACAAACTTTCAAAACGGAAGTAATTAAATATTTTTTTAAACAAAATTAAATAATAAAAAAAATAAAAAATCCCCTCATAAAAAGTCATACTAAATTCACACGTTTGGGCATTTATTTTTTTCCTTAAAAATATCATAAAAAATAAAAAGAATGTCTCCTCTTTTTTTTTTTTTTTTTTAAAACCAATTAAATGAGTTGAGTTCCTAATAAAATGCTAACTCTTGCGCTTTTTAAGTTTGGAAATATACAATTTTTTATATGATTTATTTTCTTTATGATGAAACTATAAATTATAAGATAAAGATATTGTGAAAAAAATTAGGGATAAGGAAGAATAATAAACTAATATTCTTTTAACTAATTTATATGATATTTAAATTTGAATTTCAATGAAATTTGAATTTAAATGGAGTTTGAATTTGAATGAAGTACTAACTTCTTACCTCTATGTCTCATATATATATACACACACACATACATATGTCATGAGTTTTATTAATAATTTTTTACTGCACTGTTTATATTTTTTAGTTTCAAAAACTATTTTTATTTAATATTTTTTTTTGTTTTTATATGAAGGTTGGATATGACATATTCAGTTTCATCTCCTCTATTAACGTTTAAGGTATACCAATTTAAATTAATATCGATATATCTTTTTCTGACGATTCAATTTAAGGAATAATATTATTGTTACCATTCTCTTTTTTAATCATGATCCAACGTGTATTCCATCATCATCTCTTTCTATTGTTTTTCATGTTTGTTAAGGTGCACAATAGTTTCTTTATTTGAATTCACTTATTGATTTTATCACAGAATTTTTAAAAAATGTATATTATTTGATATTATTGCACTACTTTAAATAAAAAAAGAAAACTTTATTAGAATTACAGATTTCGATTATTACACCCTCCTCCAGTGAAATTGATAAAAGCATCAGAAGCTCATTTCATACTTTTGAGAAATTGTTAGCAACGAAAAAATAATGATTAAAAAAAATTTGTCCATCACATTTCAAATGAAAAATGTCTTAGGTATATTCATAGAAAATAAAGCAAGAAGAATTATAGTTTTTTAACCAGAAGAAGATACATTTGAATTTAAAAGTTAAAATTTCAATAATTTTTTGAACTTTTTGGTCACTTTTTTGTTTAATTTTACATTTAAATGTGGCTTATATGAAATACATAGTATATTTAACAAAAATTAGATAGATTAATTTTTCTAAAAAAGATTGAATTGAAAATACATTATTTTTAAAATTCACACATATAATTTTTTTTCAAGTTTTATTTTATACATCTTCCCAAAAAGTATCAATCCCCTTTTAACTTAAGGATGACCTAAAAACGTGGCTAGAATCAGTTGAAATTCAACAAACATACATCGATGTACATTAGCTACATTAAGCCAAGTGATAAGTTGTTCTATAAAATTTAAATTGAAGAGCGGTGAATAATAGAATAAAAGTTCAAAAATAAGAAAATCATAAGTAAAAGAAAAGAGAAGCACTTATTCTAAAGATCACTAAATAAAGATCACTAAATAATTCTATTAAGTGAAAATATAATAAAGAAAAATATCAAACATAAAATTTATCGATAATTATCTGATTTATTTTCTTAGTCATACAAATTTGATTGTGGGAGGTTGTACATTCATTGAGGAATATATGATTATTGATTTTTTTTAAAAATAATCCGATTTAATTAGTAGTGAAAATGTAATAAAAAAAATATGTAACATAAAAATTTATCGATAATTCCATGATTATTGTCTTTATTCATATAGATTTGATTGTGAGGTTGTGATGGTGTTGGTGCGTGTTGGGCTAGGGGGCATGTAATAAAGAAAAATATGAAACTTAAAAGCTTGATTTGATTGTGGGATCGTGATGATGTTGGTGTGTGTCTGGAGGGTGGGAGAGGGTCGTTGTACATTTAAGGAAAAATAAATTTATTTTTTTAACAGAATATCATAATATGTTCAAACAAAATATTACGATTTAAAATGATTCCGCGCATCGCGCGGATACGTATACTAGTGTATATAATAAAGCAAAGAAGTTAGCTTAAAATTAAGCTAAGTGGCATATTGAGAACTAGCCACTTGATATTTTGGCAACAAAAATCTATTTTGTTGGTAATAAAATTTATTTTACTTTTGTTTATTTTTATTCTATTATTTCATATTGTGATAAAAAAAATTAGAATAGACTCCTACGAATGAACACTATTATAATTATTTATATATTTCACATCTATGTTTATTTTTATTCTATTATTTCATATTGTGATAAAAAATAATTAGAATTGACTCCTATGAGTAAACACTTATTATAATTATTTATATATTTCATATATTGGTAAAAAATAATTACTACTAATTCCACTATCATTACTACTGATTGAATAAAATTTTCTCTTTTCTGGCAATTACTACTAATTCCACTATCATTTGTAGTAATTCCATAATAAAAATAATTACTATTGATTCAATAAAAATTTCAAATTTTCGGCAATTACTACTAATTACACTATCATTAGTAGTAATTTCACAATAAAAATAATTACTACCGATTCAATTAAAATTCCATATTTCCGGCAATTACTACTAGCTAATTCCAATAACCAGATATATATTTCAATCACGCATATTCCTAGCTAATTCCATAATTTGTATTTCAATTTTCAGATATATATTCTAATCAATCAAGTGATTGCTTCTTATTTCATGATTTGTATTTCAATTGATTTCACAATTTATGGTAAGTGAATCATATCATCATATATGGCTATGGTAAGTGCTGCTAAATTGTATTACAGCTAATCATGATTAAAATGCATATAAGATTGGTAACTAAATATTTGATCTCTCTCTCTATATATATGTTAAAGTAATATATTCTGATCATAGTTGATTCTAATTAATTTTACCTGTAAAAATTACTATATAATATAATGATTCCTACTTAATACAAATATTGAAACTACAGAGGCATCTATAGAAAAAAAATCACTTAACTCCTTCGCTTTATTAATATTATGGATGCTAAGATTGACTTAATCAAAGAGGTTTCAGGGACAAAAATGCAGTAGTGTCTAAAAGTGCAAGTCGTACGATTGTGGGTTATTCCTGATTGTGAAAAGGAAGACAATCCACAATCGATGGAGATGGTGCTGCAGGACGTAAAGGTATTCATATATCACTTTTAAAATTAGTTGTCCATGTATATATTGACGTTTTCCAATTATGGATATAATATAGGTGCTGAATTTTTTATAGAGATCGTATCCATGCAACTATTGGGAGATATGTTATGCATTTGTTCAAGGAAAAAATAAGTGAACTTGGGTTATATAAAATGAAAAACTTCATGGTTGGTCCAAATACTTTCAAGTTTAAGACCACTAAGCACAAGATGAGGTTGATGTTCATAAAAAGAACAATGATTGAAGAAATAAATGATCCACTTTTTGGTATGAATATCTTCAATATACGACCTTATAAGCATTTGATTGACCAAGTGGATGTTAACGAGAACGATTATTTTGTAATTATCATAACAGATTTATATTGTAATATACATCGTTACTTTTTAACCAACTTATTATGATTTTTTGGATCTGTATTAGATGTCGTTAGTGAGATTGTTGGCCATGGGGCAATTCAATCTCACAAACAAATGATAAGATCGGTGTCTTTATGAATGTCGAGCTACAAGACCACGAGTAATCTCATATTTTATGCATAGAATTACTAATTCCTAAAGAACTGACATTTTTTCCTTTGTTATGATGATGTATACTTTCATGTAGGTTGAACAGCATTGAGGCTACTTTTTTGGGTGATTTTGTTGAACAAATCATTCCATATTTGGATGGATCCAACACTGATTCAGTCGTAGTTGTTATGCAATTCGTTCGAGCGCATAAATTCTAAGGTACAAATTGTCTTGTGTATATTTAACCAAGTACTTATATAGTTAACAACTTATGTATGCTTAACTTTGTTTGTGTTTGAGAATATAGATAAGTACTCTGTTCGTAATACTTGGCATGCTTCAAAGCTGTGGGTTAATCTCGATCTTCCTCAAGTTGTTGATTTTAAGATTAGATTTTCTATTGTAACGCCCCGTAAAAAGTCCTCCATGTGTTATGTCGTAGTAGCTTGCTTATATAGTTGAAGACTTACTTTTTTTTTCAAAGTGTCAAAGAAACTTATTCTCATTTTGAATTCCCTATCTTTGAGGATTTTATTTTCGACCTTTCTGAGCTTCATTTCTTAATTTTTTTGTTAATATACGATGGGGAAAGTTAATAGTATGTCTTGGGTGCATTTTGGGGGAAAAACATACTAGTTTGAAATGCTCCAACATTTTGAGCGCAGTTTGGGCGCATTTCAGGGACAGATTCAGGGACAACTTCAAATGATCATAAATTACTGTTTATAATGAACTGGGAGAGCTACTATGTATCATGTTAAATCTCTTTGAGTCTTCTTTCCAATGCCACTGATTTCATCCAAATCCAACGTCTCAGTCAAAAATTATGCCCGTTTTACTTCAACATATCAGCCTGTCAACTGGCAGAAATTTCTGCAATATTTTTAATTTCTTTAGGGGTAAAATGGACATTTACCATCCCCTATCATACACTAACAGGAGATTTAAGACTCAATTGACCAATATATGGTTATTTTCTTTCAATTTCTCAAGAACCAAACCCCTTAGTCCCAAAATAAAAATCAAAATCCCTCAAAATTCAACCGTAAAATTTTGAAATTTATTTAAGATTCAAAATCCCCATTGCGAGGGCTACAAGAAGCACCCATCAATTATTCGTATAGCATATCTAACGCGAGAGTTCATTCGAAAGCTTCTAATCTAAGGTATGCAGGGTTTTCCCAAAAATCTCATGGGCATAGAAATCAAGATTTTAAGAAAAGGGTTTCGGATTTATGAATATATTCATGTTTTAGAAACATTAATGATATTGTTTTGGTCTTTAGGCCTTCCCCAAATTAATTTGAATTGATATATGTATATAGGTACGTGTTTTAATGTTAATGATTGAATTGAGAGCATGATTCATGTAAAAATCCCTCTCTGGTTATGATTTTCTTTACTTATCATATACTATGGATTATCTTGAATGCATCATTGAAAAACATGATATGAAATGCCTTAAGTATTGTTATAAGTGGGTTATGATTTTGATTTCAAAAGAGAGGGTAGTTATGTTGATAAATGTTGAAAATATTCATATTATGAAAGAGTGCATGATTTTGCCAAAAGCACATGACCACCATATGTTTGAAGGATTCTTGCATAGTTTTGACTTATGTTTCAAAACATGAAATCTCTTAAACTATTTGCATGTTTGAGTGGTCTGAATTGAGTTTTCATGAAAGAATCATGCATGGTCCAATGTGGCTCAGAATTAGGACTTACAAGTCTTGGTGTGACGACACCAACACAGTTAAAGCCATAGTAATTCAGAATAAAATAGAACACATGTTTGAAATCAGATTTTCAGATGTTGAAACTAGAAGTATGCATGATTCAAAATAAGATAAAATTGGGCATAAAAAGAGCTTAGGTGGTTCCCCGAAGAAGGTATGAGTTCAGATAACTCATTTCCCAAAATCGTAATTTGTCGATCCGGGTATATTATTATATGCTGGCCTAGTGCCCTATGGCGTATCAGACTCAGACACTCCAACTCTTGCGTCATACTTGGGTTGGGAGCTTCCCCGTTGAGTCAATGACGGATTTCATATAGCCCATGAAATATCAGACTTGTAGCGGAGTGCCACCTAACTCAGAAGTAATACAAAGAGTGGAAACGGTATTGTCAAGAATGGTTTATGATTTTCAGAAAAGTGCCCATGTGTTTTGAAACTATTTTATGATGTTTTTTAACCCTCTCTTAACTATTTAATATTTATGAAAATTTGTTATTTTGGATTTCTTCGCGTACCAGTACATTTGTATTGACCCCCTCCCCCTATCTCTCAGGTTCTGAGGCTCAGTCTAAGAATCTACATAAGCAGTAGATTTCATTGGATAGAGTTACAGTGTTCAGATTGTGAGCCTTCTATATTTTAGAAGGCCTGTTTACTTTTTGATAATTATTATTAGTTATAGTTTTGGTCTACTGGGGGCCTTGTCCCAGTTGTGTTAGTGATCATGTAGTAGAGATTTCACAAACGGTTTGTAGATGTTGTTAGATGGTTTTAGATTTCATTCTCCATTTCTAACTTGATATCATATTTATGACCACAATTCTATTTGTAATAATTTTTGCATTTCCTTATTTGTGTATGAATGGTGTATATGATTTCAAGATAGAAGGGTGTCCGAGCCTTCAAAGTTTGGGATGCTCGTCACAGCCAGGGCCTCGGTTTGGGTCATGAAAAACTTGGTATCAGAGCACGGTTCATGGTCCCAGGGTATCTGCTAAATCGTATTGGGTAGAGTCTTGTTTATGGGTGTGTAGCGCGCCATACTTATAAGCAGGAGGCTACTAGGCATTTAGGAATGTTTCCCGTCTTTTTGATTTAGTTCATGCTTTGGAGTCTAATCTGTCCTCTAATCAATGATCTCTTGCTTTTCAGAAAATATTCATGCTTCCTCGTCGCTCCAACAATCAGAATACTCAAGATGATGAAGTGCGCCTTACCTATGGGATGCAGACCCATAATAGAGCGCACACCCCTGAACCTGTCCCTACTCTGAGAGTGCCTCCAGTACTGGCCAGTCCTCCTCGAGCTCCAAGAATAAATATTAATCGTCCCCAGTCTTCTCAGAGGGACATATCGAATGAAAAATTCAGATAATCCATCCACATGCTTGCATAGCTGGTAGCCGCACAGACTCAGAGGTCAGAGGATACTGGGTCTAAATCTATTACTTCTGAGGCTACTAGGGTGGTCCAGTTCATGAGAATGAACCCACCTAAATATTTTGGTACTAAGGTAGAAGAGGACCCACAGGAGTTCATAGACAAAATGGAGAAGATTTTCAGAGTAATACATGTGGATCAGGTGGAAGAGGTTGAGTTAGCAGCATACCAGCTTAAGGATGTAGCGAACCAATGGTATAACGAGTGGGAGGATGCGAAGGGTGAGAGTGCTGAGCCTACAGTTTGGACCGAGTTTGTGGAAGCTTTTCTTGATCGGTTCTTTCCTTTAGAATTGAGGAAAGCCAAAGTAGAGGAATTCATGAATCTTAAGTAGGGAAAAATGAGTGTCCAGGAGTACACTCTGAAGTTCAACCAACTGGACCGTTATGCACCAGAGATGACAGGTAATATGAGAGCCTGGATGAGGAAATTTACATCCGGCCTTTCAGATGATCTAGCACTCGAATGTCAAGGAGAAATGCTAAACAGGGATATAGACTTTGCTAGGCTATCAATCTACATGCAGTAAGTTAAGGAAAAGAAAAAGAAAAATGCTGATTCTAGGGAGAAGGACAGGCAGGCAAAGAGAGCCAAAATAGCAGACCAGAGTAACAGTTAGCAGCAGAATGGTAACTGGGGTAACAAATGGCAAAAGAAAAAGTTTTGGGGCAAGGCGCAGTCTGCAGCTAGCGTCCCATCACCCAGACCCCCAGTTGATAGATGATTCCAGAGTTTTTAGACTAATCATGGATCTAGGGTGTAGGATACCAAGTCATAGGGCAGTGTGGCACAGCAGCATCGTACTCTTCCATGGTGTGAGAATTGCGGTAAGCATCATCCAGGAAGGTGTCAGCTGGGCTCACTGATGTGTTATTCATGTGGTCAGACGGGTCATTTTCAAAGGGATTACCTTTTGGCTAGAAGGAGTGTTGGGGGTGCCAAGTCTCAGGCAAACTCTTCTGCACCACGACCACCTAAAAAAGGTGCCACTTTAGCTACCAAGAGTGGTCTCAGCCGGTTGTACACCTTGACCAACCGCTAGGAGGCAGAGGCCTCACCAGATGTAGTGATTGGTATGTTGCAAATCTTTTCTCATGATGTATATGAATTACTTGATCCCGAGTCTACCTTATCCTATGTGACCCCGTATGTGGCTGTTGGTTTTGGGTTTGAGCCCGATGTGATTGCTGAGCTTTTTTCTGTTTCCACCCCGGTAGGAGATTCTATTTTGGCTAGGAGGGTGTACAGGAATTGTGTTGTATCTGTTTGTAGCCAGGATACTGTAGATGACCTCATAGAGCTTGATAAGGTTAATTTTGATGCCATCTTAGGGATGGACTAGCTCCATTCATGGTATGCCAAGCTAGACTGTAGAACTCGAAAGGTTACTTTTTCCTTTTCGAATGAACCAGTGATAGAATAGGAGGGTCATTCTTTAGCATCTAGAGGGAACTTTATATCCTATCTTAGAGATCGTATGCTCATTTGTAGAGGTTGTCTATATCATCTTATATGAGTAAAAGATTTTAATGTTGAGAGTCCATCCTTTCAGTCAGTCCCTGTGGTAAATGAGTTTCCAGAAGTCTTTCCATATGATCTTCCAGGAATACCACCTGATAGGGAGATAGATTTTGGCATTGATTTATTGTTAGATACCCAACCTATTTCTATTCTGCCATATAGAATGGCTCCTACAGAACTGAAAGAGTTGAAAGAGCAGTTGGCAGATCTCCTAGATAAAGGCTTTATCCGTCCTAGTGTTTCTCCCTGGGGTATGCTTGTACTTTTCGTACGAAATAAAGATGGTTCTCTTCGTATGTGCAAAGATTTCCACCATTTGAATAAGGTCAAGATTAAAAATAAATATCCCCTTACTAGGATTGATGATTTTTTTGACCAGCTTCAGAGCTAGGTGTTTTTCAAAGATAGACCTTAATATGGGATACCACCAGTTGAAGGTTAGAGAGTCAGATATTCCAAAACATCTTTTTGAACTAGATACAACCATTATGAATTCTTAGTCATGTCCTTTGGGTTGACTAAAGCCCCTGCAACTTGCATGGATCTAATGAGTAGGGTCTTTCGTCAGTTTCTGGATCTGTTTGTCATAGTATTCATTGATGGCATCTTGGTATATTCTAAGAGTGAGGAGGACCATGCCAATCACCTCTGAATCATCCTTTAGACTCTCAAAATTCATAAGTTGTATGCACAATTTTCCAAGTGTGAATTCTGGCTGAATGTTATTGCTTTCTTGGGGCATATTGTGTCTAGTGAGGGAATTAAGGTTGATCCCCAAAAGATTGAGGAAGTGAGAAAATGGCCTAGACCTACGACTCTAACTAAAATTCGGAGCTTCTTGGGTTTGGCAGGGTATTATAGAAGATCCGTAGAAAGTTTTTCTTCTATAATTGCTCCACTTACTAAGTTACTAAAAAAGGTTGAAATTTGTGTTGTCCGACTCATGTGAGAATAGTTTTGAGAAGTTAAAGGACAAGTTGTAAGACCCCATAAAAATCACAAGTCAAATTGAGCTCATAAAGCTCCATGAGAGATTCCAACACTTAGAAAATTTTTTTGCTAAGTGTTCAAGTTCAACACTTACTCTCATTTTAGGCCTCCTAACATCGGAGATTTATTTGATGACCTTCCTGACCTTCGTTTTTAGATTTTCAAGTTGCGTCACGATGGATAAAGTCCGTAGTACGTATTGAACACATTTCGGGTGCATTTTGGGTGCATTTCAGAGGCTAACTCACTGGTTTGAAATGCTCCCGCATTCCGGGCGCATTTCAGGTCAAAAATTTTAGTTAACTTCAAACTATCATAATTTCCTGTATATAATGAACTGTGAGAGATGCTTTATATCAATAGAAATATCTTTGACTCTTCTTTCCAATGCAATTGGTTTCATACAATTTGAACATTGGAATAAAATATTATGATTAATTTACTTCAGCCTATCAGCCTGAAAACAACAGAGGGCAGCTGCGTCTTTCTCTCTTTCTCCAGGGGTATTTTAGTATTTCCCATCTCTATATATATACACACAAACACAATATTCAGCATAATTTTGCAACATATGCTTGATTTCTCTCAAAATTCATCAAGAACAAGAAGAGGGTTTGCAATTTGGGATTTAATTTCCAGAAATTCTCTCCGTCGATCTTCGTAAAATGAAGAACTAAGGTATGCATAGTGTTCATCCATGGGTTCCTTTCATCCATAGAGCTTAAGAATCAAGTTTTAAGTTATGTATCATGAATATTTTGTGGTGGGAGAATTATGTTCATGTTGATGATGTTAAATTGAGTTTTTAATTCCATGAGTTATCTCAAGAATCATGAAAACTAATTTATTTTGTAATATTATTCATATGAACTTTATGTTGAGTTCTTGAAATTGCAAGTTGGACGTTGATGATCATGTTGTTGGTGTTGAATTATTCCCAAGTTGGGATCTTTATGTGAAATAATGAAACTATGTTGAAATATAAGTTGAAGTCCATGAATTTGGTGATTTATACTTTGTGAAAATTTTATGATTTCACGTATGCCTAAGTTGTGCATGAAAGGTCTTTGATTAAATGTTTAAGAGAAACAAGAAACATGTTATATGGATTAATATGGCCTAAAAGGTGAATTCATGCCATTGACCTTATGCTTGAATGACTTACATGCTATTGTTGTACAATGAATATGTTGTTGGAATGTTATGATGTTAGAGTATGAAATTGTGATCTTGATTATATACTTTCCTACCATGAACAAGATTACGTTAACCATGTACTTCATGAAATTCCCAACATATTTTATTATGAATGGTTGATATTGATCATGTATTCAAGAATGTCAAAAAGTGTCAGTTTCCTTCTATTGAGCCCTAGGAGTACTTATACCCAAAAAATATAGCTGTGTGCCTAGAGTCATGTCATGTTTTCATGATACTCTCAGTCAAGCCATGTTCAGTAGACTTTAGTCAGTCTCATGACTCAGAAAAACTCTTGTAAAGGCAGTATCAGTTCAGTTTTACTCAGTACTCAGTAATCTGCGTAATCTCAGTAATATTTTGTCAGTCTATGGAATTCAGTAAATCTCAATATCAGTACAATTTAGTTCAATATTCAGTTCAGACATCATAAACTCAGTCAGCTAACATAACTCGGTAGTATTTAGTCAGTTAACAGAATTCAGTAGTGTTTCGCTAGTCATCAGAACTCAATAAACTCAGTCCATGTTTAGTTTAGTTAAACAAAACAATCAGTAATAGTTCAGTTAATTCTAGTATGAACTGGGAAATTAGTTCAGTTTCATTCAGTTGGCAGTAGGATTCAGCACCGAGCGAACCCAAGGATGAGAACTCACATGCCAGTAGAGGGTATGATTCTTAGAAGTAGTCCTTGCGTTACAAAACTATGTAGCCAGCATAGGTTGAGGAATTAATACCTATCAGTTGAGGGTAGATGAGGTGGCTTAACCTGTCAGATGAGGGTTCCTACCATTCTCATTAGAGTACCTGCCAAATGAGGGTCACTCACAGTTTGTCCTTACCAGTGGCGCGGTATTGACACCCTTCCAATCAGGGCAGAGATTGGACCCCAGCTTAGATATTATAGCATATTTGGGGCATGTTAGTTAGATAACTACTTCCCACATTTTCAGTATCAGTCTCAGTAAAAGAACTCGGATAGTTCTTCAGGATATCAGGACTGTCAGATACAGTCAACTCAGATATAGTACAGAACTCAGCTTGTTCCATCAGATTTAGGACTGTCAGATGCAGTCATTCATAGTATCAATTATCAAAACTCATGTTATCAGATATATCAGTTATCAAAATTCAGTTATCATTCATGATATGTTATCAGTAAATATATATCATTAGTATTCATATTTAGTAGTCATGTTATCACGAGCTCAGTTTTAGGAATGTTATATACGGTCAATCAAATCAGTTCTTCATAATTAGAACTATCAGAAACAATCATTCCTTTATCATTAATATAGTATCAGTCTCCCAGTATTCAGTAATACAATATTAGTTCCTCACTTATTAGTGAATTACATATCAATTTCAGTAAACTTAGTCATTCAGTATCTCAATATCAGTAAACTCAGTCATTTAGTATCTTAGCATCAGTAAAATCATGTTTTTAGTATTCAGACTCAGTAGTTAGTATCACCATGAGTTTAGTTGCAGTTACGTATGTATGTATTCTCACGTTCATATCAGTCAGCATTATTCATGTATATAAAACCTTTTGCATTTAGCCCACCTCACTCGTGTACTCAGTATATTCAGTCGTACTGACACATTTGCGCTATGGTGTTTTATTTGATGCCGTAGGTATAGAGGCATGAGTTTCAGAGCAGCAGTAGCATTACAGATTTCAGCAGTCAGTGCTCCTCTTCATTTGAGGACAATATTATTATTACTTTATTATAGTATTTCAGATTAGTTTTTCAGTTCATGGAGTTAGTTGGATAAATATTCCTTCAACTCCTTATTCAGTTCAGTTAGAGGCTTTCGAACTAGATGTTAGATTAGATGTTCAGACTTCAGTATTTATGTTTTTTTTGGTATTGTTATACCATGTTTTTCAGATATGTATTAGTATTGAACGTTATGTCCTTACAGTTTATATTTCTGCATATTTTATGAGATATTATGCAATTTACAGGTACAGATATCAGTCATGGGTTAGCTTGTGGTACTTTGAGGTCATAAGCATTGTGTAGCATTTCGGTTCAGAAAATTGGGCTGTTACAAACTTGGTATTAGAGTCTAAGGATCAATAGTGTCCTAGGAAGTCTGTAAGCTACATCAAGTAGAGTCTTGTACCTGGGTGTGTTGTGCACCACACTTATGTGCAGGAGGCTATGAGATGTTTTAGGAATAGTTTCCCTTTTTCCATGTGTCAAGATCGTGCTATAGCAAGTTTCTCTAAGGAACCCATGTAGATTCATATCAGGCTCCCCTCATGTCAACCTTACCTTACTTTCAAGGTAACAGAAATAGTGAAGCTCAAGTCCTAAAAATAGGGCTTTCTCATGCAGTCCCTGGAGACAATTATGGGATTTGCCACATGCTCAAACAATATCCCCTCAGTTCAGTCATGTTCCAAAGTTGTACAGATTTTATTTATGATCATAAGAACTCCTTTGTAAACTCAAATCCAATTTTTGATATGCCGTTAGATTCCTTCTCAGAATTCTATGATAGTATAAACCTAGAATTTTAAGCATAGACCCAAGAGTTTAGCAGTAGATGAGTTGGGATAGTATTATCTAGTCTAATTATATTATGAATTCATTGGGATAGTTGTACCAAGGTAAATCAGGAGGCTTGAACAGTGTAAGCTAGAATTTAAGTTTATTTACTTAAAATTAAGCATGAAGGTGTAGATGTGATATTAGTAGTATATGAGGAAACAAAAGCAGTTGATGTGTTTAGTAGGATGGGCAGGTGTCGAACAAAGTATAAGTATGTGATGATAGGTCAAGTGACTAAGTCAGACTCTCAGATTCCAGTAGTAGTGCCAGTATGTATAGAAAAATAGTAAGGGAAGACGATTCCCAACTCATCCTCTTCTCAGTACAAAGATTTGTACTTTAACTATCACGAAATCCACCCAGGTCTTACATATCAACTCTATGGTCATGAATCAAGATCATGCACTTTTCCATAAATCATGTACGATTTTAGTTTCCAGTATAAAAGATCTCAGTTTACCCTGCAGTACGAATCAATTCCATGAATATGGCTTATGTTTACACGTTTTCCATAGAATCATGCGTGATTTTAGTTCCCAGCATAGGAAGTCATATCTAAATCACTCAGTGTCACAAATCATGTCTCACAAATACAAAAAACTTGAAACTTAGGTCATGCAGCTCATAACTCATGTACATGTATCATGCTTTACAGTATACTCAGCTTTCATGACTCATGCTATGCCCCTACAGATTAGATAAATTCATACCACATCGTGTATATCCTCAGTTCAAACCTTTTTGGTAAATCCATGCTCAGCTACCTCATGTTAGTCAGTCAGTCCCTTCTCGTATGCATAATACTCTATGGTCTCAGTCCAGCTATTCAGACTAAGTACAATTCAGTCTTACATACCCAGTATTTAGTTACCAGTTATTCAGTTAATCAGATAAGTTAGTATATTTATGCACTCATAATCTACTAAGTTCATGCATCATGTCTCAGTTTCAGATCCCAGCTATTAAGTCACAATTCTATTCGTGAGTTCCTTGTACACCTCCTTAGTTTTCCTTAGTATCTCAGCTAAGTCAGTATTCTTCAAGGGACCTAGATTCCCAAGGGGGAGATATCCTATATCCCCCAACCTAATGTGATTTAAACATGCCACTTTCTTTTCTCTAGATGAATCCAACTGGAGGAAGGGTTACTATAAGCTGACCCTCTAGCTCCAAATTTCAGTCATAATCTATGTTCTTAATGGCTCAGTTTAGCCCATAATACTCTATCCATGTCACATATTATAGACTCAGTTCAACTTATGTATCATGTTCCAAACTCAGTTATGTTCTCATGTTTCCACTCATGTATATTAAGTGATTAATCTCAGACTCATCGGTATTTTCAGTTCAATGTAACAGTCTTCCTTGAGCTTACTCATTCTCATGTTCAGATTTTAGTACCAAACTTGGTACCATTACCATTGTATGTTCAGTCGTATGTTCATGAGTCTGTTCAGTCATGCATCCATGCATTAGATACGTGTGGTCAGCTTATAAATACTTTCAGTCATGCATTCACGTATCACGTCAGTCATATAATCATGCATCAGATATGCATGGACTCAGCTTATCAGTTATGCATCAGATATGCATTCTCTTTTGAGAAAACTTAGTTCATCAGAACACTCAGTCCTTCATTCATAAATCAGTTACACATGCATCAGATATACATGTTCAGTATGATATATTCAGCTTTTCAGTCATGTCATCCATGAAATCATATTCAGTCATTCATGCTCAGTACTTGCTTCAGTTGTCTTTTCTCCCCTCTCAGTCAGTCTCATTCGAGGACAAATGTTCCCAAGGGGGAGATATTGTAAGACCCCATAAAAATTGCATGTCAAATTTAGCTCGTAAAGCTCCATGAGAGATTCCAACACTTAGAAATTTTTTCCTCTAAGTGTTCAAGTTCAACACTTATTCTCATTTTAGGCCTCCTAACTTTGGAGATTTATTTGGTGACCTTCCTGACCTCCATTTTTAGATTTTCAAGTTGTGTCATGATGGATAAAGTCTGTAGTACATATTGGACACATTTTGGGTGCATTTTTGGTGCATTTTAGAGGTTAACTCACTGGTTTGAAATGCTCCCGCATTTCGGGCGCATTTCAGGTCAAAAATTTTAGTTAACTTCAAACTATCATAATTTCCTGCATATAATGAACTGTGAGAGATGCTATATATCAATAGAAATATCTTTGACTCTTATTTCCAATGCAATTGGTTTCATCCAATTTGAACATTGGAATAAACAGTTATGATCAATTTACTTCATCCTATCAGCCTGAAAACAACAGAGGATAGCTGCGTCTTTCTCTCTTTCTCCAGGGGTATTTTAGTATTTCCCACCTCTATATATATACACACAAACACAATATTCAGCATAATTTTGCAACATATGCTTGATTTCTCTCAAAATTCATCAAGAACAAAAAGAGGGTTTGCAATTAGGGATTTAATTTCAACAAATTATCTCCGTCGATCTTCGTAAAATGAAGAACTAAGGTATGCATAGTGTTCATCCATGGATTTCTTTCATCCATGGAACTCAAGAATCAAGTTTTAAGTTATGTATCATGAATATTTTGTAGTGGGAGAATTATGTTCATGTTGATGATGTTAAATTGAGTTTTTAATTCCATGAGTTATCTCAAGAATCATGAAAACTAATTTATTTTGTAATATTATTCATATGAACTTTATGTTGAGTTCTTGAAATTGCAAGTTGGACGTTGATGATCATGTTGTTGGTGTTGAATTATTCCCAAGTTGGGATCTTTATGTGAAAGAATGAAACTATGTTGAAATATAAGTTGAAGTCCATGAATTTGGTGATTTATACTTTGTGAAAATTTTATGATTTCACGTATGCCTAAGTTGTGCATGAAAGGTCTTTGATGAAATGTTTAAGAGAAACAAGAAACATGTAGTGTGGATTAATATGGCCTAAAAGGTGAATTCATGCCATTGACCTCATGCTTGAATGGCTTACATGCTATTTTTGTACAATTAATATGTTGTTGGAATGTCATGATGTTAGAGTATGAAATTATGATCTTGATTATATAAATTCCTACCATGAACAAGATTACATTAATCATGTACTTCATGAAATCCCCAACATATTTTATTATGAATGGTTGATATTGATCATGTATTCAAGAATGTCAAAAAGTGTCAGATTCCTTCTATCGAGTCCTGGGGGTATTGTACTCGAAAAATATAGCTGTGTGCCTAGAGCCATGTCATATTTTCACGATACTCTCAGTCAAGCCATGGTCAGTAGACTTTAGTCAGTCTCATGACTCAGGAAAACTCCTGTAAAGGCAGTATCAGTTCAATTTTACTCAGTACCAATAATCTGTGCAATCTCAGTAATATTCTGTTAGTCTATGGAATTTAGAAAATCTCAGATCAGTATAATTTAGTTCAGTATTCAGTTCAGACATCAGTAAACTCAGTCAGCTAATAGAACTCGGTAGTATTTAGTCAGTTAATAGAATTCAGTAGTGTTCCACTAGTCATTGAAACTCAATAAACTCACTCCATATTCAGTTCAGTTAATAGAACAATCAGTAATAGTTCAGTTAATTCTAGTATGAACTAGGAAATTAGATCAGTTTCATTCAGTTGGGTGTAGGATTTAGCACTGAGTAAACCTAAGGATGGGAACTCACCTGCCAGTAGAGGGTATGATTCTTAGAAGCAGTCCTTGCGTTCCAAAACAATGTAGCCAGCATAGGTTAAGGAATCAATACCTTCCAGTTGAGGGTAGATAAGGTGGCTTAACCTTTTAGATGAGGGTTCCTACCGTTCTCATTAGAGTACCTGCCAGATGAGGGTCACTCACAGTTTGTCCTTACCAGTGGCGCGATATTAACACCCTTCCAATCAGGCCAGATATTGGACCCCAGCTTAGCTATTATAGAATATTTGGGGCATATTGGTTAGTATAACTACTTCCTAAAGTTTTAATATTAGTATCAGTAAAAGAACTCAGATAGTTCTTTAGGATATCAGGACTTTCAGATACAGTTAACTCAAATACAGTACGGAACTCAGCTAGTTCCATTAGATTTAGGACTGTCAGATGCAGTCATTCATACTATCAGTTATTAAAACTCATGTTATCAGATATATCAGTTATCAGAATTCAATTATCATTCATGATATGTTATCAGTAAATACATGTCATCAATATTCATATTCAGTAGTCATGTTATCACGAGCTTAGTTTCAGGACTGTTATATATGGTCAATCAAATCAGTTCTTCATAATTAAAACTATCAGAAACAATTATTCCTTTATTAGTAATATAGTATCAGTCTCCCAGTATTCAGTAATATAATATCAGTTCCTCACTTATTAGTAAATTACATATCAATATCAGTAAACTCAGTCATTCAGTATCTTAGCATCAGTAAACTCATGTTGTCAATATTCAGACTCAGTAGTCAGTATCACTATGAGTTTAGTTGCAGTTATGTATGTATGTATATATTCTCACATTCATATCAGTCAGCATTGTTCATGCATATAAAACCCTTTGCATTTAGCCTACCTCACTCGTATACTCAATACATTCAGTCATACTAACGCATTCGTGCTATGGTGTTTTATTTGACGCCATAGGTACAGAGGCATGATTTTCAGAGCAGCAGTAGCATTGCTGATTTCAGTAGTCAGTGCTCCTCTTCATTCGAGGATAATATTATTATTACTTTATTATAGTATTTCAGATTAGTTTTTCAGTTCATGGAGTTAGTTGGAGACATGTTCCTTCAACTCCTTATTCAGTTCAGTTAAGACTTTCAGACTAGATGTCAGATTAGATGTTCGGACTTTAGTATTTATGTTTCTTTTTGGTATTGTTAGACCATGTTTTTTAGATATGTATTAGTATTGAACCTTATGGCCTTACAGTTCATGTTTTTGCATATTTCATAAGATATTATGCCGTTTATAGGTACAAATATCAGTCATGGGTTAGCTTGTGGTCCTTCAAGGTCATGAGCACTATGTAGCATTTTGGTTTAGAAAATCGGGGCGTTACACAAGTTGACTACTGCACCTGTGCTGACTCTTCCATAAGGTATACAAGGTTTTGTTGTATACTATGATACGTCCCGAGTGGGACTCCGATGTGTTCTTATGTAGCATGGTAAGGTTGTGGCTTATGCATCTAGGCAGTTGAAAGTGCATGAGTGCAATTACCCTACCATGACTTGGAGTTAGCCGCTATGATATTCGTACTTAGGATCTAGCGGCATTATCTTTATTGGGTGCTTGTTGATATTTTCACTAACCATAAAAGTTTGAAGTATGTTTTCTCTCAAAAAGAATTGAACCTCAGGCAAAGGCGCTGGATGTAATTGCTAAAGGATTATGACATAAGCCTGCACTATCATTTAGGCAAGGCGAATGTTGTAGCTGACGTCCTCAGCAGGTTGTCTATGGGCAGTCTTTATCATGTTGAGGAAGGGAAAAGAGAAATAGTGAAGGATATTCATAGACTTACAAATCTTGGGGTACGACTCTTAGATTTTGAAGATAGGAGAGTGGTTGTTCATGAGATATCTAAATCTTCCCTTTGTGTAGAAATTAAAGAAAAGCAGGCGAAAGATCCCATCTTGATGCAAATTAAGAATGATGTGGGTCAGCAGAAGGTGATGTCATTTAAGATTGGTAGTGATGGTATTTTAAGATACCAGGGGAGATTATGTGTGCCAGATGTAGATGGTCTGCAAAAAAAATCCTTAACGAAGCTAACACTTTGAGGTATGTTATTCATCCAGGCTCTACGAAGATGTATCATGATTTAAAAGCTATATAATGGTGAAATAATGAGAAACGTGATATGGCTAACTTTGTTGCCAAGTATTTGAATTGTCAGCAAGTTAAAGTACAGTATTTGAGGCTCAGTGGTACATCCCAAGGGATAGCTTTACCTTTGTGGAAGTGGGAAATGATCAATATGGACTTCATTATGGGACTTTCAAGGTCTCGAAACCAATATGATTCTATTTGAACGATTGTCAATCGGCTGACTAAGTTAGCCTATTTTATGCCTGTTAGGATTAATTATTCGAGAGATAATTATGCCAAGCTTTACATTGAGGAGATAGTTTGCTTACATGGGACGCCGGTATCCATCATATCTGACCGATGTACGCAATTTTCTTTGCAGTTTTGGAGGTCCTTTCAGAAGGGTTTAGGTACCCAAGTAAACCTAAGTACTGCATTTCACCCTCAGATAGATAGGCAAGATGAGTGCACCATTCAAGACCTTAAGGATATGTTGAGAGCCTGTGTAATTGATTTTGAGGGTATTTGGGTGGATCACTTGCCACTAATAGAGTTTACATATAATAACAGCTACCATGCCAGTATTAAGATGGATTCTTTTGAAGCACTGTATGGAAGAATATGTAGGTCGCCTCTAGGGGGTATGAAGTGGGAGAAACTCAGTTGTTTGGGCCTGATCTTGTTCACCAGGCAATGAAAGACATGAAACTTATTAGAGAATGACTTAAGACAGCTCAGATTAGATAGAATCCTATGCTGATGTTAGTAGAAGGGAGTTGGAATTCGAGGTTGGTGATTGAGTATTTTTAAAAGTCTCTTCTATGAAGGGAGTCATCTGCTTTGGGAAGAAAGGTAAGTTGAGTCCTCGCTATAAAGGGCCATACTAGATTTTGAGAAGGATAGGTGCAGTTGCGTATGAGTTAGAGTTGCCTGCAGACAATGGGTTCTGTTCATCTGGTATTTCACATATCCATGTTGACAAAGTTTATTGGAGACCATTCTCTAGAGTTACCCATAGAAGAGATCAAAGTGTCGGACTCCTTATCTTATGAAGAAGAGCCTATAGCAATCTGAGATCGTCAAGTTAGAAAATTAAGGAGAAAAGAGATAGCCTTAATTAAAGTGTTGTGGTGGAGAAACCAAAAAATTGAGGAAGCTACTTGGGAATTCGAGGATGGCATGCGAGCTAGATACCCAAGCTTGTTTGATCTAGCGATTGACGAAATGGAAGGTACAATCCTTGTCATATTCTTTCCTATGCCTTAGTATGTTTGAAATCATGCTTATCTATGTTCTGCGTCATCATTCAGGGATGAATGATCCCAAGGGGGGGATAATGTAACGTCCCATAAAAAAATCCTCCATGTGTTATCTCGTAGTATCTTGCTTATATAGTTGAAGACTTAAATTTTTTTTTCTAAGTGTCAAAGAGACTTATTCTCATTTTGAATTCTCTATCTTTGAGGATTTTATTTTCGACCTTCCCGACCTTTATTTCTTGATTTTTTTGTTGAGATATGATGGAGAAAGTCAATAGTACGTCTTGGGTGCATTTTAGGGGAAAAACATACTAGTTTGAAATGCCTTTGAAATGCTCCAGCATTTTGGGCGCAGTTTGGACGCATTTTAGGGGCAGATTCAAGGTCAAATTCAAACGACCATAACTTCCTATATATAATTAACTGGGAGAAATTAAATATATCAAATTAAATCTATTTGAGTCTTCTTTCCGATGCCACTAATTTCATCTAAATCCAACATCTCAGTCAAAAGTTATGCCCTTTTTACTTCAATATATCAGCCTATCAACTGGCAGAAAGTTCTGCGACATTTTTGATTTCTTTAGGGCTAAAATGGACATTTCCCATCCCCTATCATACACTAACACGAGATTTAAGCCTCAATTGACCAAAAGATGGTCATTTTCTTCCAATTGCTCAAGAACCAAACCCCTTAGTCCAAAAATAAAAATCAAGATCCCTCAAAATTCAACTATAAAATTTCAAAATTTATTTAAGATTCGAAATTCCCATTGCGAGGGCTACAAGAAACACCCATCAATTGTTCATATAGCATCCCTAACGCGAGAGTTCATTCGAAAGCTTCTAATCTAAGGTACGCGGGGTTTTCCGAAAAATCTCATGGGCATAAAAATCAGGATTTTAAGAAAAGGGTTTCGGATTTATGAATATATTCATGTTTTAGAAATATTGATGATATTGTTTTGGTCTTTAGGCCTTCCCCAAATTGATTTAAATTGATATATGTATATATGTACGTGTTTTAATGTTGATGATTAAATTGAGAGCATAATTCATGTAAAAATCCCTCTATGGTTATGATTTTCTTTACTTATCATATGCTATGGATTATCTTGAATGTATCATTGAAAAACATGATACGAAGTGCCTTAAGTATTGTTATAATTGGATTATTATTTTGATTTCAAAAGAGAGGGTAATTACATTGATAAATGTTGAAAATATTCATATAACGAAAGAGTGCATGACTTTGCCAAAAGCACATGACCACCATATGTTTGAAGGATTCTTGCATAGTTTTGACTTATGTTTCGAAACATGAAATCTCTTAAACTATTTGCATGTTTGAGTGGTCTGAATTGAGTTTTCATGAAAGAATCATGCTTGGTACAATGTGGCTCAGAATTAGGACTTACAAGTCTTTGTGTGACGACACCAACTCAGTTAAAGACATAGTAATTCAGAATAAAATAGAACATATGTTTGAAATTATATTTTCAGATGTTGAAACTAGAAATATGCATGATTCATAATAAGATAAAATTAGGCATAAAGAGAGCTTAGGTGGTTCCCCGAAGAAGGCATGAGTTCATATAACTCATTACCCAAAACCGTAATTTGCCGATCCGGGTATATTATTATATGCTGGCCTAGTGCCCTGTGGCGTATCAGACTCAGACACTCCAACTTTTGCATCACACTTGGGTTGGGGGCTTCTCCGCGGAGTCAATGGTGGATTTCATATAGCCCATGGAATATCATACTTGTAGGGGAGTGCCACCTAACTCAGAAGTAATACAAAGATCGGAAATGGTATTGTCAAGAATGGTTTATGATTTTTAGAAAATTGCCCATATGTTTTGAAACTATTTTATGCATGATGTTTTGTAACCTTCTCTCAACTATTTTATATTTATGCAAACTTGTTATTTTGGATTTCTTCACGTATCAGTACATCTATATTGGCCCCCTACCTCTCAGGTTTTGAGGCTCAGTCTAGGGGTCCAGTTAAGCAGTAGATTTCATCAGACAGAGTTGCAGTGTTCAGTTGGTGAGCCTTCTATATTTAAGAAGGCCTATTTAATTTTCGATAATTATTATTTGTTATGGTTTTGGTCTACTGGGGGCCTTGTCCCAGTTTTTAGATTGTCTTAGTGATCATGCAATAGAGATTTTGCAAACGGTTTGCAGATGTTGTTAGATGGTTTTGGATTTCATTCTCCATTGCTATCTTTATATCAGATTTATGACTATGATTCCGTTTGTAATAATTTCTGTATTTCCTTATTTGTGTATGAATGGTTTATATGATTTCAAGTTAGAAGAGTGTCCGGGCCTTTATGGTTCGGGATGCTCGTCATGGCCAGAGCCTCGGTTTGGGTCGTGACATCTATCGATCTATATTATATTATATGTTTATTCAATTTCCATTGCACAACTTCAACTATAGCAAATTAATAAATAAATACAGTTTGACCGGTGTGCATGGAGATAACACTTTGAGAGTTATCTAAATTTTAACTCAGTGTTCTTATTCTGTTTTGGATGAGCTACTGTCTGGAGATGTGGAGGTAAAACTATTGCGCAATTAGTTGAGTGTCTTCATGTGACTATAATTTGGCATGCATTTGAAATTAACAAATAAGCAATTGATCTAGAAAATTACTTCTTAATAGAATCTTCTTTTTTATATGTGATAGGAAGGGAACTTTTGGATATATGCAACCATTGTTCATATAGAAATGGAAAATGGTTTGTCATACATGGGTTGGAAAAGGT
Organism: Capsicum annuum; assembly: GCF_002878395.1. Taxonomy (NCBI): domain Eukaryota; kingdom Viridiplantae; phylum Streptophyta; class Magnoliopsida; order Solanales; family Solanaceae; genus Capsicum; species Capsicum annuum. The sequence continues at coordinate 49,691,481 of NC_061121.1, forward strand.
GCCTTAAAAAGGTCGCAAAAATTGAAAATAAATTTTATTGCAATAAATGTGATCGCATGGATCATTCTACTGCTCATAGGTTTGAGCCCAATTGTGAATATTTGAAATGAGATTTTGAAATGTGATTCAAAATTTATATTATAAACTTTTATTCTATATAAACTCAAAGTGAGAGTAATGGATGATACTAGTTTTATTTCTTTGTTGCTTTGGGATCACAAAGCAACAAACCTCATAGGGAAGTCTGCTGCTCAATTGAAAGGACATGAAGACGAGGTATGTTAATGACGTGTTTCACATAGAATGTGTTTTAGATTTTTCTGAAGACATAGTTTGTTATTATCTATATTGTTTTGGAAAGAACCATTTTACTACATAAATTACTATGTATTTTGGCTTACAGACTACTGATTCAGATGATGATGGTGCTTATCCACTAGAGCTCGATATTATTATTGATAAAAATGCCCTATTTAAGATAGTTGTAAAGAGCATAATGTAGAAAAACATGTTGAAATTTATACCATTATTAAGATTTGTGATGATGTGGAACTTACTAAGCAGTTTCGACCTTCTTCCAGTGACGACGAATTTATAGTATGTTTTCATTTAAACATAGTTCAAAGCATTTACAATTTTCTAATGTTCACAACTATATATCAATACCTTAAAGGTTTGTGAGAAATTGTTAATTTAATAATTTCATATTTGTAGGATCCAGATTTCAACCGTGAAAAGGTTGTTGCTGAAACTCATGAAATCACGGTGATTTCAATGTTGCCTTTTCTGTCATTCTATATATAAACACAATAATTATTATTAGAGTTATTTATTATCGACAATTTTAAAATTAAAGTTGCCCTTACATTGTAGGATTCTACTCCTGATAGTGACTTGAATACTCCAACAAACACTCTAGTCAAGAGAAGTTTATTGGAGGTTGAATCACTTGGCATAGAAGTTGAAGATGAACCCAATGCACAACTCTCAAGCACTAAGCTTAACAAAGTGGTTAAGAAGGAGAAACTTGCATGAGTTAGAGCATCCAACAATCTTGAAGACGATAATTAGAGAAATGATTGTTTTTATGTTTTTCCAGGGAATTAGTTTTGTTGCAAATAGTATGTTTTTGTTGAGACTTACTTAATTTGATTCCAAGGCTTAATTAATATGGACTGGATTTGTTGTTTTATTTCTTGGAAATGTAATAATCCACTTTTGTTATGGACGGAAAGTTCCAGTTTATAAAGAGCATTATTGATTCTATTGATTGAGTATTTAAACCAATATCTGCACTTTTGTTATTCAATTTAGTGGATTACTTTAGTCTTTTTATGCACAGAGCAGTTACTCTATCATCTGTATTTTGTATTCTGTATGACCTTTAGAATATTGAGTCATTTTAACCAATGTTGTTTTCACGCTGTATGTATTGTACTATTTAATTTTTTTCAGCCAAATGAAAGTTATATCCTAAACATAGCATCATAAAGAATTTTCTATCTGGTTTGGAATCTAAACTCTTAAGTTTCTTTTGCAGTAGTTGTATTTTTATTACCAACATAGACATATCAAACTTCTTTTCGAATTAGGAATTGATATAGCTCTGGTTATGGGTATTTACGACCAAATGAAAGTTATATCCTAAATATAGCATCTCTAAAGAATTTACTTTCTGGTTTGGAATCTAAACTCTTAAGTTGCTTTTGCAGTAGTTGTGTTTATCAAAGTATGAAATTTTTGATATGAATATAAAAGCATATAAGACCCTACTAAATTTATGCCACCATAATAGAGAATAAAAGGTTTTTAGTATAGACTTCAAGTTGTTCCTATAACCTCTGCTGAGTTGGAGACTGTAAAGTTCAAACCAGAGAAAAGTGTGAAGCTTCTAAGATTCACAGATGTTACAAATAGAATGCGGTATAATTTGTTTCTTGAGTACTGTCTGTATAGTTTTTTTTCTAGTTGATATTTGGATAGGAGGGAATATCTTGGGCTGTTATTCATTCCAATCTTCATACAATAATACTTTGTTTACTCAGGCATTACTACCTGAAAGATGCAAATATCTTCATAGGCGAACCTGGCAACAAAAAGTCATCCTTGCACTTTCTTCTTTGGCAAGGGCAATGAAGGAAATGAACAAAGTAGCAATTGTCCGATGCGTATGGAGTCAAAGATAGGGTAATACTGTTGTTGGGGTCCTAACTCCAAATGTCTCTGACAAGGATAATACTGTAAGTATGGTTTAAATTTTCAACTCTTGATTATTCTTCTCTTAGATTGTTGACATTCTCTTGAACCGCTGCTTGCAGCCTGATTCATTTTACTTCAATATTCTTCCCTTTGCTGAGGATGTTCGGGAGTTTTACCTTCTTTCAGCAATCTGCCTTCATCAATGCAGCCAAATAAAAAGCAACAAGAGGCGGTAGATAAATTGGTTCAGATGTTGTATCTTGCACTACCTGGAAAACAAGAAGTGTTTCCTCCTAAATTTACACTGAATCCTGTTTTAGAGGTATGGTGTCATGATAGTTGGAGAGTATTGTTGAGTTTTCCTTTTAGCTGGATTATTACTTTACGTGGTATGGAATCAAGGATTTTTATTGAGTAGTTTCTTTTTGATGGTTTCTAATATTGCACGTGTGATTCGTATTTCTCTGATGTAGATACATATAATAACTGCAGCAAATACATATATCAAACTTCTAATCAAATTAGGAATTGGTATGGCCGTGGTTGTGGGTTTTTTCGGCCAAATGAAAGTTATATCCTACACATAGCATCACTAAAGAATTTTCTTTCTAGTTTGGAATCTGAACTCTTAAGTTTATTTTGTAGTAGTTTTATTTATCAAAGTATGAAATTGTTGATATGATATAGTAAGGGATCCCCTCGCTGAGCTTTAGACGTTACTAGATTTACTTTACAAACATTGCGAGTAGTTGAAAGACCTGATGCGATTAGTTGAACTTGGAGTGCTTGCAGATGTCCCAGGTAGCAATTGAGGAAATTGGAGTTGTCCACCGGCAACATGATTTCATGTATTCTTTTTAAACTAAATCATGAACCCATTAAGAGGAACTTCTCAAACATCATGCAGTAAAATACCTATTCGTCTCTCCGCACCAGTTGGTCACTGATTTGTAAACCTTGACCACTAGAGGTTGGTAATACAATGGGTAAAGGAGGGTCGGCAGGGGTTACAGGTTGATCAGCTGACCCAATAGCACTATTGCTATTATCCATGCCAAGGTTAAGTAAATTAGGCAGTACAAGAGCTGCAGGTTCAGCTGGTTACCTTGCTGCAGGATACCGAGCATTAGCTGTACTAGCTGGTCGTGATGCACCACTTTTTGATACAGGAGTAGGAGAATCAAAATAACCGTATTCAACTACATCGACAAACTATTTATCCTCAGTTTTCTGAGTGGTCTTCACACTAGTGATAAATGCTTCTATAGGCTAATGATAGACAGAGGATAAAGTAGCAATATTGGAAAAAAGTTTGTCAAGAAGGGTAGGATCAAGTTTACCCCGTGTTTATTTTACAAGTCAATTTTATGCCTAAAAGAAGTGTGTTCATGTTCTTTGCCAAGTTAAGGGAATGTTTGCATTGAATAAAATGTGTCAAGTTTAGGGGAGTCACAAGGTATTCAAGTGAGATGAACTTAAAACGACACTAGTTAAGTCATGTATTACTGTTGATGAAGCAACAAGGACTTCGATTATACCATTGAAACAACAAACTTGTAGATAGATTTTTTGAGTTCCATAGAAGAATCATCTTGTGAAATCAACACAGACTCTAAAAGCGTCTCTGGCCATTGACAACTTCCATTTTTCACAAGCATTTTGCCTAGATTCGCCAATGATTTTCCAATTTCTATATGAATTTTACAATCAACGATAGTCTATCCCATCCTTTCTGTACCTATCTCATTACAACATCAAACTTTTCACCTGATTTATCCTACTTATTATTCTTCTTTTGTAACTTGTACATTTTTTCTCTTTATCACCTTAGTGATTATATTTTCTTGAAATGTGATATAAACAATAAAATGACACTAAATTTTAAAATACAATAAGAATCAGAATGCATTTGAAGGACCAAAAAGAAATATGTCTAACAAACAAGAAAATAAAGAAGTTAGTTGGTTGGTCTTTATTTATGAACTTGTCATGGGGTGTAACATTGTTTTCTATCATTGTGTTTATAATAGATAGTTTATTATAAGTTAAGTAGTTATTTTGTAATAGTAAGTTTCTTTTTTTTTTTTTATTTTTTTGTCTGTTGTTTGGTATTCGCTTTTTGACTCGACTAGGGGCAGGAGCAGAGTTAGGTAGGACCGAGGAAATTTTTATTGGTTTTTGGTTCGGTGTTTGGTGTCCGCTTTTTCACTCGATTAAGGGTAGGAGCAGATTTTGGTAGGGTCAAACTCTCTAAAAAGCTTTCAAGGAGCTCATCTGCATTATCAATTCTTTCAGCATACTCATCGATAATCTAGATCACTGATGCCTTTGCCTCTAGCTCATCTAGTGTGTCCAAACTTCCATAGAGAGTCGTAATTATGAACTCATAGGTGTTAGGATATCTTCTAAAAATGTCCTTGATTACTATAATAGCTTCTTGAACAACATAATTTACTTTTATCTTAATCAATTCAAGCAGGACACTGATACAACACTCAACAACCCTCTCTAATTTGATAGGACATCGGCCAATAGCTCGGACAGCTTTTCTGACAAAGTCAACATCAATTTCCGTGGCATATTCCTTGAATGTAAGTAGTAACTGGTCTATGTTTCTGTCTGAAGCAAGTTTTATCATGATTTCTAACTTCTTCATTTTTCACATATAAAGGATCATTATACTTGCAAAAGAATAGCTTGATTTTATGTGCAAGGATTATCGAACGCTTTTGTACAATGAGGTTTGTGTTCCTTAAAGCAACATATTGAATTTCAGGTGAGGTTTGTGTTCCTTAAAGCAACATATTGAATTTTAGGCTCTTCCAAGAGGATGAGCCATCTTCTTACAAAGGTTCTGAACTACATCAATGCTAGTGATGAGTTCCATTTGTTGGAGTATCATCTTGACAGCTGATAGCACAACAACGTATTTTCAAAGTTGTAATCGTGGAGTGACTCACTCCACTATTTTTTCAATTTAGTGAGCATCAGTTGCTTTGTACTTAGGGAATCCAATATAAATACTTGACCCCACTCAGTGCATTTATTCAGAGCAGTTAGAAGCTTTGAAAGTGTATGGCTAGTGATCTCAAAGATGGGTATGCTACTGCTTTCTTGGATTTTTGCAAAAGCAGCAACAACATTTGCAACAACCATAGGATTATTGTTAGATATTAAGTCCTTGAGAGCATCCAAAAAACCCCTATCTTCCACAAGCTCAGAATTTATATCATAGATCTTGGCAACACAGATAGCTACTGTCTTACGAACATAAGGATCATTATCTGAAAAAAATGTTTATATTACTCAAAGTAGTTAGCCTATGGATATGCATCTGTATAAGTCTAACTTCTCATTTTCACGTATTTTATTGTGGAAAGGACACTAACAATAAATGGAAAAAATTGTACTATGTTTCTTGAAATCGTCTATATGAAACTTAAAATTTAAATTTACAATACCAAGAGTCCAATATATTTACTGTTGTAGAGTTTCAGATTGTGAGTTATATTAAGTACATATATACCTTTTAGCCAACTTGCCAAATAAATATTCATGGTTTGGAAAATATATTGGAATGAGTTCCGGAGTAACACTAATTTTGGTTAAATAAGTCCACCAAACTATCAATATATCAAACAAATACAAAAATAGGCAAACAACACAAATTCCAATAGTATAAAGCTTAATTATAGAAACTTTTGTCATTTTATATAATTATTGAAAATCTCAAATTTAGGACTGTTGAGATACATAATTAGCCCATGATACATCTAAACGAAGATAGATTTTTCTTGGTAAGGATATATAATTAGATCTCAATAATTTTTTTTTTCTGATTTTGGGTTTGTCGAGATGCATAATTAACTTTTGATACATCCAATGAAGATACATAATTAGTTGAAATTCTTATAATTACTTTATAAGGATGAGAACTTGTATCAATATGATAAATTAGGGTGTATGTTTATGTTATTTTATTAATATCAAGAACAAAAAACAATAAGGATAAATGCCAAAAAATATCCCATATTATGAAATAGGAACATTAAGGCATTCCATTGTCCTTATATCACCAAACTACGTGTAACAGCCACTTTCTCTTTCTCTCTCGTTCTCTTTACCTTTCTCTATCTCGGCCTATATCTATCATCAAATAGACTACCATAAGGTTCCAGACTAATATGAAATCCAACTTCAGTAGTGCATACAGATGGAAAATAAGGGCAAGAAATTAGCAAGAATAAATAGAGTATGCGTGCGGAGACAGAAATGGGCTAAATATTCTTCGAGAAGAAATGGTATAAACTTTGAACACCAAACTACCTTTTTGGTATGCTTTTCTTGTTATTTTTATCACTAGCTGGATGCATCTCTATGTACCACTAAGCAATTATCTGTATGCCAAAATTCCCCAATTTATACAGCTGAACGTATCAATATGAAAACTCTCAAATTATTGAGATAGCATTTTATTTTAGAGAAAATTTAAGTTTTATCGAGGTTGTGTTGTGAGTTAATTATAGTGCAATTTTGTTTTGGATATAATAATTTGATTTTGCATGATATAACCTATGGTTAATTCCGAACACTAATATTTTCCCATAAGGTTCTGAATATATAGCTTACATTAATTGATTTTTGATTGTGAGTCATTTCTCCTATCTGTAACTTATTTTGTTTGCAATGATATTTATTATATAGAGAATGTTAAACCAGCGAATGTTCGTGGGAGTAGAATCGGATGAGAGGAAAATACTTTTACTTTGCATGATATAACGAATGGTCAATTCCAAACAGGTAATTTTTTTCAATATGGCTCTGAATATAGAACTTACGGTTATAGATTTTCATTTGTGAACAGTACAACCATCGAGAGGCAAGAAGAATTGTCCTCTGAGTGTTGCTGTTAATGAATTGAGAAAACAAAAGAATGTGATGAGTTTAAACATATCAACTGATACACCTGTATGCCGAGGAACATTCCAAAATATTTCATATTCAACAAAATTAGAAAGGAATAAAATATATGAAATTTTTGATAACTCAAAGCGTAAAAGCAACAACACACGTTCTACATATCATTTAATTTATTATAATGAGAGAAAATCTAAATTGGTTATGAAGTTGTGTTCTTTCCACCTTGTGACTATCTGTAACTTATTTTATTTGCAACGATATTTATTATACAAAGAATACTGAGCCAATGAATGTAAGAGGGAGTAGAATCGGATGAGAGAAAATAATTTCACTTTGCGTGATATAACGAAAGGTCAATTCCAAACAAGTAATGTTTTTCAATATGGCTCTGAATATAGAACTTACGTTTAAAGATTTTCATTCGTGAACAGTACAACCATTGATAGGGAAGGAGAATTGTCCTTTGAGTGTTGCTGTTAATGAAATGAGAAAACAAAAAAAATATGATGAGCTCAAACATATCACCTGATACACCTGTATGCCGAGGAACATTCCAAAATATTTCATATTCAACAGAATTAGAAAGGAATAAATATATAAAATTACCGACAACTCATTAAGCGTAAAAACAACAACACACATTTTATATACTATTTTAATTTATTATGATGAGATAAAAGCTAAATTGGTTATGAAATTGCTTTCTGTAATAACCCGTATTTTGATGCTAAAATTCTAACCGTTGATCTTACACGTCTAAGCTCTAATACAAATGAGTTGAATGTGAATACAAGTTTCATGATCATTATCCTAGTCTATGGAGTATTTTAGAGATGAAAAATATACATAGCAATGACCTAGAACAAAGTTGAGCTAAGACCAATTGATTCATCCAAAGTTTGACATTCAATTCTATAAGGGTCAACTTCAAACCTGTATATATATATTAATATACATGGATTTTTTCATACCAAGGCCTATAAAATTGTAGATAATTTAATTAGCTTTCGAACGATATCAATTTTGCAAAAATCCAATACCCGGGCGAAGAGTTATGCCCATTTTCGTGAGAGACAGCAAGGGTATGCGATTGGTTAGGCGCTGCCTAACCAAACTTAGGTGATTGGTTAGGCGCCACCCAAAATGGCTTGTGAGATTACTTAGGCGCCACCTAAGTCAGTTCCAAGTGCCAAAAACACTCCATTTTGACTTATATCAAGGGTGTTGACGTCATTTCACACCCCAAAACCGTCCCTAATCGCTCCAAATCATTGATAAGGGGTTTTTAAACACATAATTACAATCCCTAAGCCCTAAATCATTCAAGTTATGATCCAAAAATCTTCCTCTCTTCCCAAGAACAAAATCTAAGTTTACCTCTCAAGAATTAAGAAGTTAAGCTCCGAATTCAAAGTTCTCTACAAGGATTCTTTCAATCAAGCTTGAAGGTCCAATATTTTAATGAATCCATTACCATAAAGGTATGTGGAGTTTTCAACAAGAGCCTTCTTTCGTTCTTGTGCCCAAATTGATGTTTACGTTTACAAATATACATGATTTTTTATAGGGTTTACTATGAATTTGAGATGGAATCTTATATATTATATTTTGTTCAAGAAACTATGATATTTTGATGCCTTGAAGTTGAATACCATGAACTTTGATGATAATATCTTGTTTAAAGTTAAAATTTCAAATTCTGTATGAATTATATATGGTTGCTACATAAAGTATGAATCTTGAAGTATTTTGCTCAAGTGCTGATATATGGGATTTAAACCCTCTTTGAGATTATGATCTTTGGTGAAGTAGTGTGTTATACACACCTTGATATTTGAATGATTTGACCTTTTGATCGTAAAAAGGGATTGATTTGAACCCGAGATGAGAAAAGAAATTCATTTTTATTGATTATTATAAAAAGGGTAGCATGATGGCTCCCGTTGTAAATTGTTGAATTATTTATTTGTGGATTTTCTTTTGAAAAGATCTAAGCTAAGTATGGGAGTAGTCTTTAGCACCGAGTGAGAGGTATAGCAGGATTGGTACTTCCCTAGAACTACGTGCTCTCATAGGTTGTGAGCCTGAGGCTGATTTATATAGTGATCACTAGTGTTTGGATTGATGATTTAAGGTCCTACTTTGATGGCAAAGATAGGACAGCTCTCCCCAATGTGGGTTTATGTTGGTTGTAAGAGACTCCCAATGTGTGTGTATTCTCTTATCTAATATGAAAAGTCTTATTCTTCTATCTGAGATGAAAACATATTTGTTTGAAAGATAGAGTTTGAGAAAGTCATTGTTTTCGAAAGATTTAATGAACATATATTCCAAAGAGAATTGTTATGAGATTTGATTGCTTTGATGATTTGGAATCGATATAGAGAGGAATTGAGATTTATTATGATGACTCACATATTTCACTTGATATATTGTACTCTCTTATGATTATAATGATTTTAATTCGAGCTAAGTGAGTCATTTATTTCAACATGCATAATTTTATAAACTGTGATGATATTAAGATATAATTTTATATATGCATTGCACCCCATATTCTCAGTACATTTCCATGGTACTGGCCCACATATTTGTATGTGGGCTACATTTTATCAGAATGTAGGTACAAGGTATAGTGTACATCTTCAGATCCAGTCAGTTCGCGGCATCCAGTCAGCAGATGATTAGTCTTTTTGATTCAAGGGCTTGAGTTAGTTATACAGTTCGAGAAGTGTTGTATTTTCTTTATTCAGTCGTATTGAGTTGGGTTAGTCGGGAGTCATGACCTGGCTACCTCCAGTCAGTACTAGTAAAGGCTTCATAGATAGTCAGTAGAAGTTGATGTATTCTGTTTCAATTTTGGTTGTAATCTTGTAAATTTAGTTTTGTATCTATCATATTCAGAAAAGAGTTATTTTTTGCAGATTTGTATAGATTTATACTTTTTGTTCAGTTACTTATGAGTTATGCCAGTAGAAGGGTTAGCTTGGGGTCACTTGTGATCCTAAGCATCATGTGACGTCTCAGGACCCAATTTTGGGGCGTTACACTTTCTTTCCACCTTTTACTAGCTATAACTTATTTTGTTTGCTACGATATTTATTATATAGAGAATGTTGAGCCAGCGAATGTCAGGGGGAGTAGAATCGGACGAAAGAAAAATAATTTTAGTTTGCGTGATATAACAAATGGTCAATTCCAAATAGGTAATTTTTTTTAATATGACTTTGAATATAGAACTTACGTTTACAAATTTTCATTCGTGAACAGTATAACCATCGAGAGATCAGAAAAAATATGTTCTAAGTGTTGCTGTTAATGAAATGAAAAATAAAAGAATGTGATGAGCTCAAACATATCAACTGATACACTTGTATGCCGAGGAACATTCCATAATAGTTCAAGTTCAACAGAATTAGAAAGGAATAATGGTTATGGAATCACCAATACCTAGAAAGTGTACAAACAATGACACATGTTCGACATACCATTTCATTATGAAAAAATTACACACCTTTGATGAGTATCCCATTAATGAGTTGTGGAAACGTTGAATCATTGCAAATTGTTGCACATAATCAAAAGTCGTTTCCACTGCGAGATTTGAGCAATGGTTAGTTTCTAATTTCTCTGTTTCTTAGTTTGTATCAGATTATCAAATAAATTTTGCATCGAATATCTAAATAATTTGTTTATTTCAAACATTTATTAATGATAGAGCTTGAAAATTGTTCGTCTGCAAATTCAAAACAAAAGAAGGGTAAAGGCATGTTGGGCGGTCTAAAGATTCCAGACTTAGGTCATTTTAGCATGCAAGATGGAAGTTCAAGTATTAATAAAGATACTATACAAGGTGTTCAAAGTTTTGGAAATATGATGAAAAATAATTGTCTACCTGATTTAAATGTTCCTCCGATCGTGTAAGGTTAACCTTTGACTTTTTGTCTATTAATTAATATGTGGTATTAAAAAATATTGAGAATTCAATATTTGTAGTATTTATCATAATTTCATCATGAATTTATCAAAATTGTGTTCTAACAAGAATGTCATAGTTAGTAATTACTCCTTTTACGTTTTACTATATTATTATAGGTATTCGAAATGAAGATCATCTGCCTGATTTAAATGAATATTCATGTAATAGAGGTAAAGTTTAAATCTCTTTACAAACTTTGAAGGATTTATCTTATTTGATTGTTAATATGACCCTCATCTATATTTAATTAACTAATAATAGGTCTTCAAAGTCATTCTCCAGATATCCGCCCACATCAAATTCTACCTGATTTAAATGTTCTTTTAATTTTGTCAGGTTGGTAATTGAGATTCTTGTACTATCATGTTGAATAATATATAATATTGGAAGTTACTGACAAGCAATAATTATATAATTCTTTTAGAATCTGAGGTTAGAAATATCGATGTTGCTATACAAGGTATGTCATAGGGGTATTTTGATTTTCATTTTATAGGAATCAACAAGTAAATATGTGATTTCTATCTAAGTTGTTTGGACTCTCGAAATTGCCGTACTTATGTTAGATTCTTAAAAATTACATTATCTTTGGACGATTCAACACGCACCCATCAATATTTTTGAGGAGTCAGAACCACTTAGATTTATATGATAAAAGTAAATTTAGAGTGACATCGCTAAACATGAATACACACGTACAATTTCATCATATCTTACTTTCATACTTAACAAGTAGTGACATACAATCCATCTTAGATGATGAACACGAAGAGGACAATCATTATGAAGGTATGTAAATTGTAAATCAAATAATTGTCAATATGATTTTATATAGAAAGACTAGAACTTTAACATATTTGTCACTTATTTGATTTTAATATTAAATTTTTAGAGGATAACATCGAATGTGGAGACATCTGTAACGATGGTACGTATCGTATGTTTTATACAACTTTAATATTTAAAATTTTTGTGTTGAATATGGTGTTTTAACTTTAAATTTTATTCATTTTAGAGTATTGGGGCATAAGAGATACTACTTATGAATGTGAACATTGTGGGGCATATTTTTGGCACGAAGATAGAATAAAAAACACTATAAAAAGACCAGTGTTTAATTTGTGTTGTAATCATGGAAAGATCAAGCTCCCTGATTCAAAATATCCTTCTCCAACTTTAAAACAATTATTATTTGGATCAGGTTAGAAGAAGCAACTAATTTAATCTCATTATTGTGATGTACTCCGCACTTCATGTATATGCTTATCATTTTTCAACTCTTATATTTTAGAGGTCCAAAAACTGTTCATTTTTGAGAAAATATTATAATTTACAATTCGATGTTCTCATTTACATCTATGGGGGGAAGGTTGATGTCGTCAATCAATCACGTAGTCCGCGAACATTCAAATTATCTGGCTAGAATTATCATCAAATTAGAAGTTTATTGCCTCTTGAGGTGTCTAATCCAAAATTTGCGCAATTATATATTTATGATACAGGAAATGAAGTCGAAAATAAAATTCATACTGTGAGGTACGTATTGTACCAAATATTTTATACATAACAAAGTACATTAAACAAAATCATGTACCGAAATTCATATAATCTTTGCTTCTGCAGTCGTGGTCAAAACGTAAGCAAACTTCATGCTGAGATTGTTTCTGATTTGAAGCAAATGCTTAATGAACACAATGTTTTGGCCAAGACATTTAGAATCGTAAGAGATCGATTTCAAGAAAATAGAAGCTCCAATGTTAGACTCAGATTGATAGGAGAAAGAAACACTGATGGAAGAAGGTATGATTTATCAACGGTTTTAGAGGTAGCTGATTTGGTGGTTGGAGATTTTGAACTATCAAGATATGATAGAGATATCATAATTGAAACATAGTATGGTCAGCTGCAAAGGATAAATGAGTTGAATGCTGCCTATTTAGGTCTACAGTATTCTTTGCTTTTTCCATATGATGAAGACGGGTACAGAGCGGACATTTCTTTAAATGGGTATGTAGGTGGAGATCATGAATTAGTTGGAGAAAGACAACATGTTAGAGTGTGAGAGTTTTTTGCGTACAAAATTCTAGACAGGAAGGATGAAGTACCAACAATTGTGTTTGTAAGAAGATTATTTCAACAATTCTTAGTTGATGGATATACAATGATTGAATCAGGCCGATTAAAGTATATTAGGACTCATTAGACAGAGTTGAGAGTTGCAATGTATAATATGTTACAAGAGGCTATTTTACATGGAGAAACTAATCCTTTATCTCAGGGAAAAAGAGTTGTTTTACCATCAACCTTCACAGGAGGTACACGATACATGATTCAAAACTATCAAGATCTATCTATGGCTATATGCAAATAGGTTGGGTATCCTAATCTATTTATCAAGTTCACTTGCAATCCAAAGTGGCCTGAGATTCAAAGATTTGCAATGAGTAAGAGCTTAAATCCCGAAGATCGTCCAGATATCTTAAGCAGGGTTTTCAAAATCAAATTGGATAGCTTAATAAAGGATTTGTGAAGCAATAAAAATTTTGGAGAAGTAAAATCGGGTATACATATAGCTTTTCAAATAATAATATTTTTATTTTTTTATGATAATTTTTTATTATAGATTGAAATTCTTTTTTATTCCATAACTTCATTTAAACTTTCTGTGCAGTGATTTATACAATTGAGTTCCAAAAACAAGGGTTTCCTCATGCTCATATATTGTTGTTTTTGCATGAGCATAACATATATCCAACTGCTGTAGATATCAATAAAATAATTACAGCAGAAATACCAGATGAAGTAGTTGATCCTCATTATTACAAGGTCGTGAAAAGTTCCATGATTCATGACCCATGTGGTGATGCTAGAAGATCTTCTCCTTGCATGCGGAATGGGATATGTACCAAACACTTTCCTAAGAAGTTTGTGGATTCAACCACAATTGATGAAGATGGTTATCCTATTTATAGAAGAAGAGATAACGGAAGAACTATCTAGAAGGATCGTATTGACTTGGATAACAGGTTTGTCGTGCTGCATAATCATTTTATGTTAATGAATTATGGTGAACACATAAATGTGGAATGGTACAATCAGTCAAAATCCATCAAGTACTTATTTAAGTATGTTAATAAAGGGCATGATCGTGCCACGACTGCTTTTTCTCGAAGTGTACATGATGAGGGTTCACAGGATGTTGATGAAATTAATATGTATTATGATTATTGATACATATCACCTTGTGAAGCTACTTGGAGGATATTTGGATTTCCTATTCACTAGAGACAACCTTCGATGGATAGGCTGTCATTTTATCTTCCAAATGAACAAAATGTCATCTTCTCTGATGATGATCCAATTGATTATATTGTCAATAGATCCACTGTAAGGGAATCAATGTTTTTAAGTTGTTTTGAGGCAAATAAAATATTTCCTAAAGCAAGACAACTAACTTATGTAGAATTTTCTCTTACGTTTGTGTGGAAATCAGATTTGAAAAGATGGGAGAAAAGAAAAACTTCTGCATTTAAGATTGGAAGGATTTTCTTTGTTCCTCCTAGATCTGGTGAGCTATACTACCTTAGATTGTTATTGAATGTTATTAAAGGTCCAACATGTTATAAGGATCTTAAGTTTATCAACAATCACGATCACACCACTTTTAGAGATACATGTTAGGCACTTGGCTTATTGGATGATGATAAAGAATATGTGGATGCCATAAAGGAGGCAAGTAATTGTGGTATGCCATCGTATCTTAGGAAGTTATTTTCTATGTTGTTGTTATCAAATTCGATGTTATGACTAAAAATTGTTTGGCAAGAAACATGACAATTATTGGCAGATGATATTCTTCATGAAGAAAGAAGATTATTGAATGATCTAGGTACGAATATAATTCTTATATCTTCACGTTATGATAATATCTTATATAATTTTGGTATGCATGTGATAATGATAAATGAATTATTCAATCTTAGGATATTGAAAATATATATTTTCAAAGAGGAGATAAATTGTCTTTATAGTGATAAACAAATGTTGAAAACTTGAATAATTAAAGTGATTATATTTGTTCATCAATTGTAGTTCAATCAGAAATGGCTGAAATTCATTTTGATATATTTTTTCCCATCGAGTTTAGATCTTTATATTACTACATAAAATGGGGTTGTAGAGAACGTTTCCTCAAAATCTACTAGCCAAAGTTGAAAAATAATATTCTAAGAGATCCCTAAAACAAAGAACCTAAATATAATTCTATCGTTGTCACTAAATTAGATAATGATTATTTTATGTAATCATGTAACTTTTATTTTTACGTTATAGCAATTGAGATGATGTTTATTTGTGTTCTTTCAGATGCACATCTATGCGATGATGAATTAAAAAATCATTGTTTACAGAAGTTGGAAATTTTTTGAAAGGTTGCGGAAGAAGTTTTCAAGATTTTCCAACAATGCCAAGTCCTCTTTACAACGAGGAAGAATTTAACCATAGCAACAAATTAATTCATGATAAATTACGGTATAATAGACGTTCTTTGTTAGATGAACATCAACATCTGTTGCGGAATTTGACAAATGAACAAAAATTTATTTATCAAAAAATTATGATAGTAATGGATGAAGATAGAGGTGGATTGTTCTTCTTATATGGTTATGGAGGAACTAGCAAGACATTTATTTGGAGGACTTTATCTTCTGGCATACAATCTAGAGGAGATATTGTGTTAACTATTGCATCAAGTGGGATTGCATCTCTTTTGTTATCAGGAGGTCAAACTTCTCATTCAAGATTTGCAATTTATCTCAATCCAACCGAAGATGCCACTTGCAATATAAAGCAAGGGAGTCCCCTAGCAAAATTGATCATCAAGACAAAGTTGATTATCTGGGATGAGGCACCAATGATGCATAGCTACTATTTTGAAGCTGTTGATCAAACTTTTAGAGATATTCTTAGATTTGAAGCCACTTCCAATTTGGATTGACCATTTGGAGGTAAAACAGTTGTTTTAGGTGGTGACTTTAGAAAAATTTTGCCTGTCATTACAAAAAGGTACTTGACAAGATATTGTTAATGTTACTTTAAACTCTTCTTATTTGTGGCCCCACTATGAAGTTTTGAAATTTACAAGGAATATGAGATTGTAGGGAAATCAGTTAGAGCCACATTTAGAAGAGTTTAAAAGAGTTTTCAGATTGGATTTTTGCAATTGGTGATAGAAAAATTGGAAGTTCTCTTGATGGAATTGAAAAGGTCTGATTGCCTGATGATATTCTCATATACAATTGTGATAATCCAATATCTGCAATTGTTGAAGCACTTATCCTGATTTTCACAGTCATTCTAATGACATAAACTACCTCTAGGAAAGAGCAATTCTTGCTCTAACTCTCGATATGGTGGATTCTGTCAATGAATATATGGTTTCACTCAATCACAATCCCGACAATACCTACTTAAGTTCTGATATAATTTATATGTCTGATCATGCTTTTACAGGTTTATACCAAGTGCATACACTGGAATTTCTGAATAGTATTAAATGTTCAGGAATTCAAAATCACTCTATTACTCTTAAGGTAGGTATTCTTGTGATGTTATTGAGAAATATATATCAGTTATGAGATTATATAATAGAACAAGATTGGTCATCACAAGACTTGGAAATCGAGTTATTGAAGCCAAGGTTTTATCAGGTAATGTGGCTGGAGAAAAATGTTTATCCCAAGAATAATGTTGACACTATCTGATGCGAGAATACCTTTTAAGTTTCAACAATGACAATTTCTAGTCATTTTGTCTTTTGCAATAACGATCAATAAAAGTCAAGGCCAGTCATTATCTTATGTGGGATTATTTTTAAAGAAACCAGTGTTTACACATGGACAGTTGTATGTTGTGCTTTCACATGTGACAAGTAGGAAAGGGCTAAATATTTTAGTTTATGATGATGATGGAAAAAATAACAAATGAAGCTAGAAATGTAGTGTACATTAAAGTATTTTGTAATTTGATTTGAAACGTTATTTTAAGCTTTGAAGATTTAGGTGTTGTTATCATGAATGGTTTAAATTTAGTGAACATGTTCATGATTTAGCTGTAGAACCATATATATATTTAATTAGATAATTTCATTGGTATATCAAGTGCGATTTATAAATGTTATACTTGTGATACACATATGTTTTATCTTCTTCTTTTCTGAGATTAGACAGGATATATATGACTGATTGCTCACCAAGAAAAGTATGTGAGGGAAGAACAAAGGAGGTTGCAAGAGGTTATGATGGATCATATTGTGATACACAACAAACTGGCAAAGAGGAGAAGTCTCCAGTCCCTTATATTTTAATACATTATAAACTGCCCAGTTAGTTTGGAATACTAACTGAGCTTTGGGAGCTTCCTATCATGTTTGATAAGTTTCTCTCATTTTGTTTAAATTCTTCTGTGAGTATGTTGAATAAGATCGTCATATTTTCATAACTCTTTTTATAAATTGACTATTGCATCTTAGATTTGTCTCCCGTTTTGGCCTCTCCTTCAAAAGAACTTTAGTGAAACTATGCATAAACTTTCTGGGCTGCACCATGCATATGGATTGCACTATTTTCCTGATTCCATGTTTTTGTTTGTAGGAGGAGGCATCAGCTATCAGAAGCGCAAGCCACTCGTGGTACAAGACAATGATCCCAGATTCTGACTATACAGAGTTCGACAACTTCTTAAAGTTGCTCATAGTTTCTCATTAAAGATACTTCTATTTATGAGACTAGAGAGTATTTTGTTTACTTTTTGTTTAGTCTGTTCTTTTTCTCTACTTTGGTGGTCCAAGACATGAAAGATATTGAGCGGGAAGAAAACTATGGGCTCTTTGCTTGGCTTTCCCCTGCTGACAATTTGAGTTTTCATTTTAGCTGGAGTATTACTTTACGTGGTATGGAATCAAGAATTTTTATTGAGTAGTTTCTTTTTGACGGTTTCTAATATTGCATGTGTGATTTATATTTCTGTGCTGCAGATACATATAATAACTGTTTGACCATAAAAAATACAGCTTATATTTGTTGTACTGGATAGGTACATGATTAATTATTGTTTATGGGATGGTTTCCATCAGTATTGGTGAGTTTTTGTTGCTTCAATAATTCAAGGTTGTGTCGAACTGATTGAATGATTTTATAGTTTTGAGCCTTTGATTATAATTTTTTATTGTTGTCATGGCTACATAAAGACATTTTGGAAACATTCTCTTTACCTCTGAGGTAGTGATACTTTTTTGTTTTCACTCTATGCCTTTGATTATTTGATATTGTTGTTTTTGTACCCACAAAGGTATGAAACAACCTCTTTACTATGAGATCGGGGGTAAGATTTGTGTACACACTATAACCCATCCACTTTGTGGGTTATATTGGACGTGTTCTTTTTACCAACATAGGCATATCAAACTTCTTTTCGAAATAGGAATTGGTATGGCTATGGTTATGGGTTTTTTTCGGCCAAATGAAAGTTATATCCTAAATAAAGCATCACTAAAGAATTTTCTTTCTGGTTTGGAATCTAAACTCTTAAGTTGCTTTTGCAGTAGTTGTGTTTATCAAAGTATGAAATTGTTGATATGAATATAAAAGTATAGACTACCCTAATAAAGTTGTGCCACCAAAACAAAGAATTAAAGGTTTTCAATATAGACCTCAAGTTGTTTCTATATCCTCTGCTAAGTTGGAGTCTGTAAAGTTCAAACCAAAGAAAAGTGTGAAGCTTCTAAGATTCACAGATGCTACAAATATAATGTGGTATAATTTATTTCTTGAGTACTATCTACCTGGTTTTTTTCTAGTTGATATTTGGATAGGAGGAAATGTCTTGTGCTATTTGTCTTTCCAATATTTGTACAATAATACTTTGTATACTCAGGCACTACTACATAAAATATGTAAATATCTTCATAAGGGAACCTAGCAACGGAAAAGCCATCCTTGCACTTTCTTCTTTGGCAAGGGAAATAAAGAAAATGAACAAAATAGCAATTATCCGATGCGTATGGAGGCAAGGATAGGGTAATGTTGTTTTTGGGGTCCTAACTCCAAATGTCTCTGAAAAGGATAATACTATAAGTATGGTTTAAATTTTCAACTCTTGACTATTCTTCTCTTAGATTGTTGACATTCTCTTGGACCGCTGCTTGCAGCCAGATTTATTTTACTTCAATGTTCTTCCCTTTGCTGAGGATGTTCGGGAGTTTTAGTTTCCTTCTTTCAGCAATCTTCCTTCATCAATGCAGCCAAATGGAAAGTAGCAAGAGGCGACAGATAAATTGGTTTAGATGTTATATCTTGCGCTACTTAGAAAACAAGAAGTGTTGCCTCCTAACTTTACACCTAATCCTGTTTTAGAGGTATGGTGTCATGATAGTTGCAGAGTATTGTTGAGTTTTCCTTTTAGCTGGAGTATTACTTTACGTGGTATGGAATCAAGGATTTTTATTAAGTAGTTTCTTTTTGATGGTTTCTAATATTGCACGTGTGATATATATTTCTCTGTTGCAGATAAATATAATAACTGCTGCAGATACATATACCAAACTTTTTTTCAAATTAGGAATTGGTATGGCTGTGGTTGTGGGTTTTTTCGACCAAATGAAAGTTATATCCGAAACAAAGTATCACTAAAGAATTTGCTTTCTGGTTTGGAATCTATGCTTTTGCAGTAGTTGTGTTTATCAAAGTATGAATTTTTTATATGAATCTAAAAGAATAGAAGACCCTAATAAAGTCGTGCCACCAGAATAGAGAATTAAAGGTTTTTAGCATGGACTTTAAGTTGTTCATATATATCCTTTGCTGAGTTGTAGGCTCCAAATCTCAAACCAAAGAAAAGTCAGAATCTTCTAGGATTCACAGATGCTACAAATATAATGCGGTATAATTTGTTTCTTGAGTACTATCCGCACAGTTTTTTTTCTAGTTGATAGTTGGACAGGAGGGAATGTCTTGTGCTATTTTTCTTTCCAATCTTCGTACAATAATACTTTGTTTACTCAGGCATTACTAACTGAAAGATGTAAATATCTTCATAGGCAAACCTGGCAACAAAAAAGCCATCCTTGCACTTTCTGCTTTGGCAAGGGCAATGAAGGAAATGAACAAAGTAGCAATTGTCCGATGCGTATGGAGGAAAGGACAGGATAATGTTATTGTTGGGGTCCTAACTCCAAATATCTCTGACAAGGATAATACTGTAAGTCTGGTTTAAATTTTTAACTCTTGATTATTCTTCTCTTTGATTGTTGACAATCTCTTGGATCGGTGCTTGTAGCCTGAGTCATTTTACTTTAATGTTCTTCCCTTTGCTGAGGATTTTCAAGAGTTTCAGTTTCCTTCTTTCAGCAATCTGCCTTCATCAATGCAGACAAATGAAAAGCAATAAGAGGCGGCAGATAAATTGGTTCAGATGTTGTATCTTACACCACCTGGAAAATAAGAAGTGTTGCCTCCTGACTTTACACCTAATCCTGTTTTAGAGGTATGGCATCATGATAGTTGTAAAATACTGTTGAGTTTTCCTTTTAGCTGTAGTATTAGTTTACATGGTATGGAATCAAGGATTTTTATTGAGTAGTTTTTTTTTTATGGTTTCTAATGTCAAGAAATGGACCTTGGGCCTAACTCAACCTCAAAAGCTAGCTCAAGAGGGGAGGATTACTCAAGTCCATATAAGCAAACCACTAGTCCATTACCCAACCAATGTGGGACTTTTTACCCACTCTAACATCCCCCCTCACGCCTAGGCCCAACTGGCACTAGCGCATGGACCGAGAGCCCAAAATGGGGATCAACCTAATATTTAGATGGGATAGAGGACTCAATCAATAAAGTATGAGTGACATCTAAAAGATGACGATTTTTATGCTTAGCGACCCCGTTTTGTTGTGGTGTATATGGACAAGAGCATTGTGAGACAATTCCTTTGTCAAGCAAAAATTTTTTGAATTCATTTAACATATATTCTTCACCCGAATCAGATCTTAATAATTTGATACAAGTAGAAAATTGAGTCTCAATGTAAGCCAAAAATATCCTGAACATGGAAAATACTTCAGATTTGGTACGAAGAAAATACACCCACGTAAATCAACTATAATCATCTATGAATGTCACAAAGTACTTGAACTGAGCATAAGAAACAATAGGTGAAATACCCCAAACATCACTATGAACAACATCAAAACACTTTGTAGCACGACTACCCAAATTAGGAAAAGGAAGAATTTTACTTTTGCCTAATTTACAAGTAGAAAAATCAAATGAAGCAGGGGAAAATTGATTTTTACTTCCTAATAAGCCAGAATTTGATAAATGAGACAACACAATAGAATTTGGATATCGTAGACGCTGAAGACAAAACTCAGTCTTATTAGCTGTAGAAGTACAAACAAAAGATATAACAGGAGGAACGGAAAATTGTATAGGAAACAATCTTCCAACTTTAGGCCCCTTCGCGATTATCGTCCCCGACACCTGATCCTGCACAAGACAACCATTACTAGAAAAATTTACATCACAATTGTCACCAACCAATTGTCCAACTGAAATAAGACTAGTTGAGAGTTTTGGTGAAATATAAACATTCTTGAAAGTTGGAGCAATGTCCCTAACCTTGTAATGGGTAAATTACTACCATTAGCAACCTGTATTTATGATGAACCTTGATACTTAAGCACATTTTTTAGCATGCTTGTTGTGTTGGTCATATGATTGGAAGCACCAGAATCAACTATCCAAAAATTAGATTTAACATCAATACCTTGTAATCCCAATGTTGAAAAGGCTTATACGATCATTTGTTGTACCATTTTAGGAGTAAGAACTTGTCCTGAAGGTCCTAAAGATGAGTTCTCAAGAGTGGAACCATTTATTGATGCATGAAAATAATTTACCTTATGATTCTGAGGGCGTGTGGGACACTCTTTGATAATGTGTCCTTGTTGTTTACAATAATTACAGAACTTCTTGCCATAATTTCTAGTAATATGGCCATATTCCTTGCAATTGTAGCATTGAGTTCTATTCATATCCCTACTCATACCTTTACCTTGGGCAGCAAATGCAACAGCGACATCATTTCCTCTTCTGAAAGCATTTTATGTGACATAACGCTGCTCTTCATAAAGCAATTCCCTAAAACAAACATCCAGAGAGGGAGACGGGTCATGATTCATCAAGTTAGAGCAAACACTCTCAAACTGAGAGCGTAACTTCATAAAAAATTGATCTCGCTTGCTTTGCTCATAAACTTGCTAAATTACAGAGAGAGATTCAGAAGGTATTTTGGCATAAACAATATCTGTAAATTCATCCCAAAGTTCTGAAATACAGAATAATAATCCTGAATAGAAAGACCTCCTTGAGAGTAATTAGCAATTTCATACTCTAAGTGAAAGAATCGGTCACTATTATCTTGGTTGTAAACCTTTTGTAAATAATCCCACATGGCCTTAGCTATCTTGTTAGGCCTGAGATTAGAAATAATAAGAGGGTCAATTGACCCTAAAAGCCATGTCATCACCCGAGCATCTTTAATCTTCCATTCACCTAACTTTGTAGGATCAGTAGGAGCAGGATCGGCTCCATCTATATAGCCCCATAGTTCTTTTCCGGTGACAACTGAAACTAAAACTCCCATGACGAAAAATTCTTTTGAGTGAAACAAACATTGAATGATTCAAACTGATATGAACTCATAATTATGAAAACTATAAACATTAACTCAAAAAGAACAACCAAAATGACCAAGATCAAAGTCCTAGGTGTTAATTGTCGAGGAACAATCAACGAAAACTAAAATTTTCAAAATAAATTTTGAAAGAAACCACAAATGAACTCTATGAAACAAGACAGCTAAGAGAATGCTCTGATACCATGTCAAGAAATGGACCTTGGGCCTAACTCAACCTCAAAAGATAGCTCAAGAGAGGAGAATTACTCAAGTCCATATAAGCAAACCACTAGTCCATTCCCCAATCAATGTGGGACATTTTACCCACTCTAACATCTAAAATTGCATGTGTGATTTATATTTCTCTACTGCATATACATATAATAACTACTGTAGATACATATATCAAACTTCTTTTCAAATTAGGAATTGGTATGGCTGTGGTTGTGGATATTTTTGGCCAAATGAAAGTTATATCCTAAACATAGCATCACTAAAGAATTTGCTTTCTGGTTTGGAATCTGAACTCTTAAGTTTTTTTTTACAGTAGTTGTGTTTATCAAAGTATGAAATTTTTGATGTGATATAGTAAGGGATCCCCTCGCTGAGCTTCAGACGTTACTAGTTTTACTTTACAAACATTGCAAGTAGTTGAAAGACCTAATACGAGTAGTTGAACTTAGAGCGCTTGCAGATGTCCCAAGTAGTAATTGAGGAACTTGGAGTTGTCCACCGACAACAAGATATCATGTATTCTTATTAAACTAAATCCTGAATCCATCTATAGGAATTTCTCAAACATCATGCTGTAAAATACCTGTCCGTCTCTCTGCACCAGTTGGGCACTAATTTGTAAACCTTGCCCACTAGAGGCTAGCAATACGGCGGGTAAAGGAGGGTCAGCAGGGGTTGCATGCTGATCAGTTGACACAATAGCACAATTGCTATTATCCAAGCGAAGGTTAAGTAAATCAGGAAATGCAAGAGCTGCAGGTGTAGCTGGTTGCCTTGTTGCAGGATGCCGAGCATTAGCTGTACTAGCTGGTGATAACACATCATTTTCTGCTATAGGAGCAGGAGAATCAGGATAACCTTGTTCACCTGCATCGACATACTCTTCTTCCTCAATTTTATGAGTAGTTTTCACACGAGTGATAAATTCTTTTGGAGGCTTATTATAGACAAAGGATAAAGTGGCAATATTGGAAAAAAGTTCGTCCAGAAGAGTAGGATCAAGTTTACCCCCGTGAACTTGGCAAGTCAATTTAGCACCTAAAAGAAGCATATTCATATTCTTTGCCTAGTTCAGGGAACGTAAGATAATTTACTTTTATCTTAATCAATTCAAGTAGGACCCCTCAACCCTCTCTAATTTGATGGCACAACGGCTAATAGCTTGGACAACTTTTCTGACAAAGTCAACATCCACTTTCGTGGCATATTCCTTGAATGTAAGTAGCACCTGGTCTATGTTTCTGTTTGAAGCAAGTTTTATCATGATTTCTAACTTCTCCATTTTTCACATATATAGGATCATTATACTTGTAAAAGAATAGCTTGATTTTATGTGCAAGGATTGTCGGATGCTTTTGTACAATGAGGTTTGTGTTCCTTAAAGCAACATATTGAATTTCCGGTAAGGTTTGTGTTCCTTAAAGCAATGTATTGAATTTCAGGCTCTACTGAAAGCAATGTTACAAGAGGAGGAGCCATCTTCTTACAAAGGTTCCAAACTACATGAGTGCTGGTGATGAGTTCCATCTATTGGAGTATCATCTTGACAACTGAAAGCACAACAATGAAATTTCAAATTTGTAATCAACTGTTTTGTACTTGGAAAGGGCATCCAGTATAAATACGTGACCCCACTCAGTACATTTATTCAGAGCAGTTAGAAGCTTTGAAAGTGTATGGCTGGTGATCTTAGAGATGGATCTGCTACTACTCTCTTGCATTTCTGCAAGATCAGCAACAATATTTGCAACAAACATAGGATTATTGTCAGATATTAAGTCCTTGAGAGCATCCAAAAAACCCCCATCTTCTGCAAGCTTGTCATTTATGTCATAGATCTTAGCAAAACAGATAGCTATTGTCTTACGAACATAGGGATCATCATCCTTAAGGCAACATTGAAGGGGATCACATAAATACTCGGTGATTTTATCAACACGAATGCAACCCATAGTTCATACAACCAAATCACGAATTAAAGGATTTGGATCCTGTGAATCCTTTACAAATGTATTTACGACAAGTATAGCAAGATCAGGTTGACTTTTAGCATAATTGATAAGATACAAGTATACAAGATTCTTTAACTCCAAATTCTCTGTTTGCATGCAATTAACAACATCTGTAAAGAGTGAAGAAACATCTTTCCCAACTGTCATAGCAGCAATCACCTTTTTGACAACATCTTTTCTCTTGTCCTTGTACTGAGAATTGAGTTCTTCTTTCTTCGTAGTGGATAAATGAGCTTAGGGATTTCTCCTTTCTTCATAGTGGAGAAGTACTTTGAATCGTGACTGCTCATTTCTCTTTTGATGATCTGGATCGGATGGACGGTCGACGAAGCTGCTCAATGCACTCTTGGTTAGTCCAAGGAGTGGAATGCAACCTATGAGAAGCATAGCAGCTATGCCAAATTATTAAAAGTATGTATATTGGGAAACCTCCCCGATGATGGCAACATTGGGCAAATTATTAAGTTGAATTATGGACTTCACCAAGGATAATTTAAGATGAATTCAGTTTTTAGCGGTTCAATTCTTTCATCTTACGGTGTTAGTATAATTTCTTAGTCTATTAGTACTATTCAAGATGATACTAAGGTTAGTGTCAAGATTGTTACAATTATTTTTCTCCTTTTTTTCTCTTTACAATAATCCGCGCATCGCACGGGTAAGTATACTAGTTTTGTAAATCACACAAGCAACAGATTTGCAACGACTGTAGCAACAAATTTCAATTACTAAAAAATATATATATTTTTTATCATATAATAGCGACGGACTTTTTTGTTAGCAATCATGCAACATAAGTTTGATAAAATAATCAACGGCCGATGAATATTCTGTCGCTAATTTTGTTGCTACGCTGCAACATTTTTGGCAGGCAACTTTGGCGCCAAGTTTTAGCTACGAATTTAATATTTCGTCGCTAATTCATCGCTATGTTTTGCTGTTAATTTACTTTAGATTTTTTAGCGATAAAATAGCAATTTTGTAGCTAATCCGCCTTTAATTAGTGTCAAAAATTCGTTCATCGCTAGAATTCGTTGCTAAACGTTAGTTTTTTTGTAGTGATAATTCTCTCTAAATTGTATTTTTAGAGGCAACTAATGGTAAAAATTACATTTTAATACTCTTTGTTAATGCCCCTAAAGTCTAGAGCGACATTGGATGCAATATAATTATAATTAACTAATGCCGGTAAAAGCTTTAACACTCTATGTTAAAGTGCATATCTATTACTGCTAAAAGCCTTTATTGTTATAGTGAGAGGCCTATGATGGAATCAGACCAACCCAAATAAATCTTCCATTACCATTTAGCTAAGTGTGAGCCTTCATAGATTAACCTTAGGATCATCTGCTTTGTATTGTATAATGACAGCTTCTTCTTGCTGTTGTTTGCTCCCAAGTTCTTCTCTCGCTTTTCCCATTCTTTAGCTTTCCCCATATCACTGAGTAAAATCCAGATACAGTTATAACTGATCCCACCAAACTTCACCCAAACAATGAATGTTCAAGATGGTCAATGATTTTTCTAGTTCATTTACGTGCCAGTTAGATTTCCCTACTTTAAAAGTATAACTTTCGATTATGTTACTTGGACTCTCTAAAAACTGTTGTCGTGCTCATATCGAATCTTTCAAAAATGAACTACGATCTGAGAAGCATCCCCCGACATATTTAAAGAGTCCTAGCAACATAAGCTGTCGGGATTGAGAAAATATTAGATTGTCGTCTACTATCGATAAAATTTTTAACATTTTCTCATAAAATTTTCAATTTGCACTCAAAAAATTTTGAATCCGTCTTTAACTTTTTTTCATTAGAAAAAGACTCACAAAAAGGGAGTAAGAAAAGAAAGATGTGTGATTTACCTTCCAACATGAATAGTTTCACCCAGGAAAAAGCTAGCAGTCATTGCAAACACAATACAAAGTGGATGAAATATGACTACAAGGAGAGGTCCTCTTCTCTCCACACCCATGAGTTTATAACCCACTTGAAATACACTTCCAAATATGGCCTGCATTATTATAACGATCCAATTTTCTTTGAAACTTTTCATGTTAAAATTTGCTTCTCTATAATATCATTCTACCTATAACAACAATATCATTTGTTATTGCAATAAATATTTGCAAGAATCAGATTATATATAAAATAAAATACAAAAATGTTTATAGTCATGCACATAATGAATTTCAAGTATGAATATCTAGCATGTTTTTTTTTTTTTGTTGAAAAACTCTATTTGTTCTTAAATGGAAAAAATATTTTTAAATGATGTCCAACA
>NC_061121.1:49718940-49886944 GCF_002878395.1 Capsicum annuum
ATTCAGACAAACATTATTGCTATAGAGAAATTTTCTATAATATGATTAGATAATTAATTTTTTTATATCATCAATATATGAAATATAAACTAAATAGCTATACAAATCTTTTGATATTTTTAAAATTACAAATTTTGAAAATCTTCACTAATTTTGTTTTAAACTTTGTATCTAATCAAATATATATATATATATATATATATATATATATATATATATATATATATATATATATATAAAATATATATAAAATATATTAAAAGTGTGAAGACCCTTAGAAAAGTGATTTGAACTTTTTGCCCTTCATTAAAAGACCTCGTTTTAGACAAAATTATCTTTTCATTATTTTTCTCAATTTAATATTTAATTAATTTCATAATATTTGACTCATAAAATATATAGGATCAAATTAAATATGATAAGACTTTTGATTAAATTAGGAGTGTACTAAAATATACATGGGGTAAAAATTCTAAAAACGTGTAAAAAATTATATTTTTAAATTTTAGGTCTTCAATTTTCATTAGGAGTGTGCTAAAATATATAAATGGTAAAAATTCTAAAAATGATTTTAAGGAATTCACTGTTTGATTGCTTGTATACATGTAATTTTTTATCTACATGGCTAATGATGGCATATTCATAAATAATATTCTATCGTCTGGGTACTATAAAACCATTAAGGATTGTGAATTCTGCATTGCTGGCAGACACTTTATTGTGCCTCCTTTGGATAAAATTAAGGTTACGTTGTCTTCTAGATCTCTGTATATATACACATACACAAAATAACACGTGCACGGAGATATATTGACATCACCCATGCATAACTGGTTGCTAAAGCATGTGTTTGGTCAAATATAGGAATGTTTTGAGAACTTAAAACACATACACGATGAAGAAGGTAAGGAGAAGGTCCTAAATTTCTTGAAGGGGAGTATATACTACCAACTAGTCAGATAATACATTGCTCATCACTGGACTGGCAACACCTCCTGCAGCAGTGGCATCCAAGAAATTAAAGCCGATGAAGGTGTGCCCCAGCTCAAATTTATTAAATTTCGTTCCAGACGTTCTGTTTGTGCCTGCTGCTACATTGTTGACGCTTGCATTAGTTAAGCTTTCCAGAAGATTATTCATCCAACATGCACGCAACATCGATCTAAAGACCATATAATTTCAAGAAACCATCAAGGAACATCGGATTTGGGATGAAAAATTTTCAATTTGTACACAAAAATGTATGTATACCGTCAATAAGGAACTAATGCATCCTCTTCATTAAATCTACTGGTATTCTTGCTAGCAAAATATACGAAGAAGTTGTAAAATTTATGGAAGGAGGAGAATAATCTTCACACTTAGGCTTCAAGAATATGACCACTCAAGACTCTTATATGCCACATGAAACACATTCATGTATCCAATAATATAACATGTTGAAGACAAACAATTAATGGAACTACAAAATTGTATGATACTGTTCATTTATTTAAATTGAATATTGTGCTTTTGAATTAAGTATCCTTGAATCAAATATTTAAGTTTTAATGTTGTAATCTGTGTTTTTGGTGCATATTAACATAAAGATACGTGAATATTTTTTTTAAAGTTTTACGTGGAGATATATATTGCATAGAAAAAGTTGGTATCAACGGAGTTGTGTATCTTTTTGGTTGAGTTTACACTTTTACTTGATCTATGAATCAGGTAGGTGATTTAATTATATTTTTATTATGTTTTGGTTATGAAACAAGATACATGAGTACGATATAAGAGCTCCTTTAACAAGAATTATTTCTCAACATAATTTTCTGCCGTTGATGATTTTCTTTTTCTCTTGCAGTAAAGAAGACTTTGAATAATGCAAGGGTGAACGGATGAGATTTAGATGCTAAAATTATGCAATTAGAATTGTTCATGATAGGTAAATCTAATATCAAATTCTTTGTTTATTTATGTTTTATTATAAAATCAATACTTTTATATTATGATGTTTGATTTTTATTTTTTTCTTACAATATTTCCGCTTTGATAACATTCATTTTTAACCAAGAGTATATCAGAAACAATATGTCTATCACACAAGATAGGGGATAATCTCTGGATATACATCCATTCTCGACATCTTTAATATTGACATCTTAGGTTAATCCGAGAAGTTAAAAATAATTTTTAATTTAAAAATTATTGATGATGATGTTGAATTAAAGGGTTGACATCATCATCCCAAGAGTTTATTAGAGAAGTTAAAAGCAATTATTAATTCAGGAATTGTTGATGATGATATTGAATTCTCTAAAGAAAAAATGTGTTTAGGAAAAATATGTATCCCAGGAGAAATTATCCATAATAATTGGGTTAGCGCATGATACTATTTAGAGGCTTTGACGTCTCATGATACTTGTACCTCGATGAGGTTATTACACTGACTTTTTCTTTTGAAACTTTCCTTTTTTCTTCTATTTTAACATTTAATAAGTTTATCGTAAAAATAAAACTCTTTTTCTTTCTTTGCTTTGTTTACATTGATTTCTTGCATCCAATGTGTGAGATTATAGCTTAGTTCATCTATATTCAGCGTTGGATTTAAGTGAAATAGTTGAGGAAAAAGTTAAAGATGAGAGCTTTATTTACTTTTTATGGGTGTGCTGATGGTCAACACTTTATGGATTTTGTTTGTACTTTTATTTAGTTATCCTTAGTGGCTAAGTTAAGTTTATCACTTTGAAAGGAAGTGAAAGATGATAAGTTTTTTCACTTCTCATGAGTGCTACTTAATTTCTTCTTCTTTTTTTTTTTTAAAAATAATTATTGGTCAAACAAGCTTTTTCTTAAAAAGAAATCTTTTTTTTTTTAAAAAAAAAATGGATATACTATTGGAAACAAGAATTTCAAAATAGATTAATTTTAAAAATTGAAAAAAAATGATTTGAATTTTTTTTCTCTTCATTAAAAAACTCCGCAATAGATAAAATTATTTACTACTGTCTCAATTAAATTTCTAGGTCTTTATAATATTTAAATTATGAAATATAATATATATGATAAGAGGAAAAATATATTTCTAAAATTATGAAATTTTAAAATATATGATAAGAGAAAAATTCGACAAAAATGAATTGCGTAGAAAATTTATTGTGTTAGTTTTTCTGCAACAAGTTGCAATATGATTTTTAGTCCTATGCAACAACTAACAAGAAAAAAGAATTTTGCTAGAATTAAAAGAGCACATCTATTTATAAAAGAATTTCATCCATGAAAAGAGAATAAAAGAACAATTTAATGTAAGAGTAGTAAGCAAAATTTATGTCTTTTTATTATTTATTGTTTATTTAGTTTTAGGATTTACTTTTGAATTAGAATTTTTTTACACTAATGCCTTTTCTTTATTTAGATTATGATATCTTTTAGGTTTAGGAGTTATGATTATTTTATATAGTATTCTTTATTATTAGTGATTGTATAATATTTTTTATTCGAATTTTCATATGATCTTAATTAGGTTTAAGACTATTTTATTGGTATTGCATAAGTTGCAACATAAATGATTTTCACGACACTTTAATATTTAGAAAATAAATTATGTAGTATTTTTTGGTCATTTAACTTCTTTTTTTTTTCAAGTTTTGGAGTGTTTTATTATAGGATTTGCTTTGAGTTTTTATCAAAATTATAGTTATTTTTATTGGCGGAAAAAAAATTTACTTGATGAAAAAAATCTCTTCTATATTTGGTGAATATAAATGTTAATGCAGTGTATATGAACATGAATCTTTTCTAAAAAATCTCTTTTATTGGATATATTTTTAGTGATAGTATATGTTTTAAAAATTGTTTGGTACACAAGATTGATAAGTAGGAATTTCTCATGGGCTAAAATATTACATGTGACTATTTTATCCCACATTCAATATGGAATAGTATTTCACCATTTTAATTAAAGTGAAGAGAAAAAATAGTCTTGAAATTAGTTAATATCTCATGGATAAAGTTAATTACAAAGTCTATTCTGAGATTATTATACTTATTCACTATTCATATGTCTCTGCATTTGATGTAATGTGTATTAACTCTTTGGCTTAAGTCATCGACAGACTCTCGAACTTGTTCTGAAAATTTTACTTAGACCCCTCAACTAACGCCTGTACCAATCAGGACACTAACCCACATGAATTTTGATCCAGTTAGGCCTTTTTTGCCTACATAGTACATCGCGTGCTATCTACTCGTCGGAGGCTCGTGAGGAGCGATTTTTTTTTACTAAATCGCGAATAGAAAGGTGCCAAGTGGCACTGAGGACCCCCAAAAAATATTAATTAAAAAAATTATATTTAAATTATTTTATTAAACCCCGCATCTTCATCATCTTCAACCTCACCCCGCATTTTCGTCATCTTCACAAAACCCTACCCTCACCCCGTCATTGTCGTCTTCGATTCATTACTTAAAGCTTTTCATTAATGGAAATGACGGATTTTAAAGCTTTTTATTAGTGGAAATGGTGAATTTGAACTCATTTGTAATGGATGATAATTACGAGTTCTCATTTTTTCATCAATGGAAATGACAAAACTGAAATTCCTTACCATTAATTTTTCAATAATTCAATGGTAAATTTACCATTGACAATAATGGGAATGGACATTGTTGCTGAAACTGTGTGTGTGTGAGCTCTGTGTGTGTGAGAGAGAGAACTCTCTGTGTGTGTGAGGGGGATGGGTGTGTAAAGATGATGACCGGGGGAGGGGTTGCTTTTTTTCTTTTCTTTTAATTAAAAAATTATTATTAAATAAATATTTAAATAAAAAAATTGACAAATCAGGAACTTCAATTTTTAATTATTTTTTTTGCCACATATTTTTTTTAATTGGTTATTTTTTCTATGTCATCGCGTGTGTGTTGCACACACTTCAACTTTTAGCTGATTGACAAAAAAAAGCCCAATTGGATCAAAATTTAGGTGGGTTAGGGGCCTGATAGGTACATGTCTTAGTTGAGGGGTCTAAATGAATTTTAGGGATAAGTTTGAGGGTCTGTCGATGACTTAAGCCTAACTCTTTTACGATACTTTGAATTTATTATTTTTTCAAGATACCAACACATGGGTATTGATCCCTAGTTTACATAGAAAATGATGTACTTTGACTTTATAAATCAAAATTGGCAAACACAATATAGAACCAATCGAAGATTGGAGGAAAAATTTAAAGAGCAAGAAGCGAAATTTCTTGTATTGTGAAAGAGAAAGATTTCAGCGTAAGTCTCACATCATCAAAGATCTCATCTTCTTCTTTCTATATCCTTTTCAATAAATTAATGTGTACGTATCTTAATGTGAAATTGACCTCAAAGAAAAAAAAATTCTATTTACGGTCTGTTGATATTTTTCAATAATTTATTATTATTGTATAAATGTTATTGTGATTAACGACTTGACTTGATGTACACGTGCAACGCATGTACCCTGAACTAGTATATATATATATATATATATATATATATATATATATATATATATATCACTATAGCAACAATAAAATATTCAGACAAACATTATTGCTATAGAGAAATTTTCTATAATATGATTAGATAATTAATTTTTTTATATCATCAATATATGAAATATAAACTAAATAGCTATACAAATCTTTTGATATTTTTAAAATTACAAATTTTGAAAATCTTCACTAATTTTGTTTTAAACTTTGTATCTAATCAAATAAATATTCATATAAAATTAAAATGGAGAGATTAGCATTTTAACATATGAAAGTTAAAAGAGCACTCATTGAGGACTTGATTCAATATCTTAGTGCACGAGCTATCGTTCTCAGAGGCATTCAAGAGAATTTCTAGCTTTTTTAAAGGTAAATTAACTTCTTCTTTTTTCACATTTGGTAGAATAAAAGAAATAAAAAAAACAAGGAAATTAAAATTGACAAAGCATAAAGAGAGTGCGTATGTGGATACCTGAACGTAATGGCAAGGATGAAGGTAAAAGCTGGCATAAGATTGTGCATGGCTGTGGCAAGTGTGGGAGAGCTATAGTACAACATAATCACATATCTGCCCAAAGAACCTAAACCCATCAAACAAAATTACTTGGTTTTGTTCTGACTTTTTTATTATAATTAATTTTTTATTTAAATATCATAACTAAATTATTTTTAAAAAAAATATATTCTTCATATTTCACTATTCCTTGTTCTTGTATGAAAGGCTATAGACTCTATAAATATAGGTTCTTTCTTCTAGCATTGTAGAAGCCACAATGTAGTCATAAGGTCTTTTAGAGTATTGTTTAGGAGGAGAATTTGTGAGATAGAAGTGTCGCGGTGTCACTTATGTAGACCTCTTCTTATTCCAAGTGAATTGTGTGAGGTTGTTCTTTCTATATTTTGTACGCTATTTTATATAGTGAATTGCTCATCGATCTCCTTATGTGGATGTAGGTCGATCGACTGAACCACGTTATTAAATATTGTCACTACAAGAATTGAGTCAAATTACGGAGGTTAATTTTAAGGTTTGCGGGGGTTTTAAACCCGCACAAATTGCGAATTCAGTGGTTCCCAAAACATCCACAATACGAGCCGTCATAAATAATTTGCGACATTTTTTTTTTCGACCGCCATAATTAATTTAAGAAGGTTATTTTGCGGCGGCCGTACTTCTACCTAGATTAAATTCGTCCTAAAGATGTCAAAGACATTCTTTAAAGATGAATACACTTTTATATATGTGGAATTTTTAAATTTTTCACTTTTTGTTGTGTGGAAAATTCAATAAGCTTTTTATCGATACCAAATTCACCCAAATCCGACATCCGGGCGAAAAGTTAGATCCTCTTTAGTGAGACAGTGTATCACCTGCACCATCAGCGCATCGTAGAGCTAGTTTAAACGGCAATTGTTAATTTTCAGTATTTCTTCACGACAGTGGTACATTGTGCCAAAGGCCCAGTTCACAATTGTTCTCTTCTAGTGTTCCAACGAGATACCACTACGTCGCGATGAGATTCCAGGTCGCGTCCAAGGTGGCAACGTGATTGTACCGCATTGCACCACCATGCAATTTTCTAGTTATCACTTTCCAGAGACACTGGGCGATAGCACCGCGTCGCACCAGGGGTCTAGATTGGAAAATTTTCACAAAAATTAAAAGACGCGTCTATGTTGAGGGCAGTAAGAAGAAGTTAGCTCAGGAAGTCCATCATCTTGCCAGACTTGGTGTTCGATTAGTAGATACAAAGGAGGGCGATATATGGGCTCAGAGTAGTTCAGAATCATCTCTAGTTTTTGAGGTAAAAGAAAAGCAAGATAGAAATCCCAGTCTAGTCAAGTTGAAAGAGTCAATCAAGGATCAGAAGGTTGAGGTTTTCTCCCAAGGGGGAGATGGTGTATTGCATTGTTAGGGTCGTCTGTGTGTTCCAGGTGTAGATGACTTAAGGCAACGAATTCTTGCATAAGTACATGGTGTGCGCTACTCTATTCATCAGGGGCCACAAAGATGTACCGCGACTTGTGAGAGATCTATTGGTGGAGTGGGATGTAGAGAGATATGGCAAAGTTTTTGGCTAAGTGCTCTACATGTCAGCAGGCTAAGATAGAGCATTAGAAGCCTAGTGGGTCTATGCAAGAGTTTAATATTCCTACTTGGAAGTGGGAAGAAGTGAACATGAACTTTATGATGGGTTTACCTCGTACTTGTCATCAACATAATTCAGTTTGTGTCATTGTAGACAGAATGACCAAATCAGCTCATTTTCTTCCAGTCCATACCTCTTATTCAGTCAAGGATTACACCAAACTCTACATCAGAGAGTTGGTCAGATTGCACGTTTTCCGTTATCTATTATCTCAGATAGAGGTACCCAGTTCACCTCTCGTTTCTTGAAAGCATTCTAAGAGGGTCTTGGTACCCAAGTTCATCTCAGCACAACCTTCTATTCTTAGATAGATGGTCAAGCGGAAAGGACCATTCAGACTTTAGAAGATATGCTGCGAGCGTGTGCAATTGATTTCAAAGGTAGTTGGGATGACCACTTGCATTTAATTGAGTTTGCATACAAAAACAACTATCATTCCAGTATTAAGATGGCTCTATTTGAAGCTCTTTATGTTAGGAGGGGCAGATCTTCAGTCGGTTGGTTCAAACTTAGTTATAGGGCCTGACTTAGTATTAGATGCCTTAGAAAAAGTCCAGTTGATCAGAGAAAGACTCCGGGCTGCTCAGAGTCGATAGAAGTCTTATGCAGATGTGCGCAGAAAAGATCTCGAGTTTAAGATTGGTGACTATATTTATCTAAAGATCTCTCCCATGAAGGGAGTGAAGAGATTCGGCAAGAAGGGAAAGCTCAGTCCTCGATATGTCGGTCCCTTCAAAATTCTCAGTCACTTCAACAAAGTAGCTTATGAGCTTGAATTGCCTTTAGATCTAGCCTCAGTTCATTCAGTCTTCTATATCTCTTTGCTCAAGAAGTGCATAGGTGACCCAACAGCTGTAGTCCCTATTCTGAGCATAGATATTCAGAACAACCTCTCTTTTGAAGAGATTTCGGTTGAAATTCTTGACTATCAGACTCGCAGACTGAGGAACAAAGGAGTTCCTCTAGTTAAAGTCCTTTAGCGGAATCAGTCCATTGAGGGAGTTACTTAGGAAGTAGAAGTAGACATGCGTACCAAGTATCCTCACCTCTTCTCCGCTAATTCAGACTCAACCTAAGGTAACAACTTTTGTTAAGTTTTTCAGTTTCATGTTCAGATTTTAGTTACAACTTGGTGTCCTGTTCATGTTCAGAATTCCATTATAAACTTGGTATCAATTACCATTGCATAATTCAGTCATGTAGTCAGAAATCCGTTATTCATGCATCAGATATGCATATTCCGCATAATACATTCAGTTTATCAGTTATATCAATCATGAAATCATGTTTCAATTGTTCATGTTGAGCATGTACTTCAGTCTATCATTTTTTCCATCTCAATCAGTTTCATACGAGGACGAATGTTCCCAAGGGGGAGATATTGTAATACCCTGTACTTTTACCTAACTTAAATTCATTCCGAAGATGTCAAAGACATGATTTAAAGATGAATACACTTTTATATATATTGAATTTTCAATATTTTCACTTTTTTATGTGGAAAATTCAATAAGCTTTCCATTGATACCAAATTCGCCCAAATCCGACACTCGGGTGAAGATTTAAAGCCTTTTTAGTGAGACAGTGTATAACCTGAGCCATCAGCACGTCGCGACGCTAGCTTAAATGACAATTTTCAATTTTTAGTTTTGCTCCGCGACAGTGGCGCGTCGTGCCAAAGGCCCAGTTCACAATTGTCTTCTTCTATTGTTCCAATACGGTACCACCACGTCGCACTGAGATTCCAGGTCGCATCTAAGCTGGCAATGTGATTGTACCGCATCATGCTACCATGTAATTTTCCATTTTTCACTTTCCATAGATATGACACGATAGCGCTGCATCGCAGCACAGGTCCAGATCGGAAATTTTTCACAAAAATTGAAAGACACGTCCAGGGTTAAATGGGTCTTTTCCCATGATTTTATTCCACCCAGATATGGGATTTAAGCCCTAAAGATGTCCTTATCTACTTATTATTCACTTTTTCCCCAATATCAAAAACATTCTCTCTCAATAAAACAAAACCCTAGCCCTTGAGAATCAAGGTCAATCTCAAGAGATCTATCCAAGAACTCCAAGAACCTTCAAGGTTTCCTTTCTCAGGTATGTATAGTGTTCATTCATGGATTCCTTTCGTCCATGAAACCCAAGAATCAAGTTTTAAACTATGAATTATGATATTCATGCTATGTGCTGATTATGTTCATGTGGTTGTTGTTGTTGTATGATTCCCAAGTTGGAATCTTTATGTGTTTTTATGAAAATATGTTAGCATGTGAGTTGAAAAACATGAATTTTAGTTGGTTATGATATGTTAATTTAATGATTATGCCATGCCCTAAGTCATGCACCGTAAGTGTTTGACAAAATGCGTAAGAGACTAGAAATTATGTAATATGATTTAATTGTGACTTAAGTGAAGGATTCATGTTTTACTCTTATGTTCAAATGACTCCCATGCTATTGATGTGCAATGTTGATGTTTGTTGGAATGCTCATGATGTTAGAGTATGAAACTATGACATTGAGTATATGCATTCCTACCATGTACAAGATTATGATAACCATGTACTTCATGAAATCCCTAACTTATTGTATTATGGATTGTTGATGTTGGTCGTGTATTCAAGAATGTCATGCCTTGTTAGTTTACTACTATCGAGTCCTGGGGGTACTTGTACTCGATAATTTAGTTGTGTTCCTAGAGCCAGTGTCATGTTTTCACGATATCCTCAGGCAAGCCATGTTTAGTAGAATTCAGTCAGTCATGTGACTCTGGAAAACTCAGTAAACTCAGTAATCCCAGTAATCTCAGAAATCTCAGTACTTCAGTAATCTCAGTAGTATTCCTTCAGTCAACGGAACTCAATGAACTCAGTCTAGTTTAGTTTAGTTAATCATGTTCAGTGTCTATTCAGAAGGGAGTAGGATTTAGCACTGAGTGAACCCAAGGATGAGGACACACATTGACAGTTGAGGGTGTGATCCTTAGAAGCAATCCTTGTATTCCAGAACTATGTAGCCATCATAGGTTGAGACATCAACACTAACAGATGAGGGTTGATAAGGTGGATTAACACTGTCAGACGAGGGTTCCACCATTTCTTTTTAGGGACACTGTTAGATGAGGGTTATCCATAACTTGTCTTTACCAGTGGCGTGGTATTGACGCCCTTCCAATTGGGGTTACATATTGGACCCCAACCTAGCCATATTGCTTTTTTTGGGGCATGTCAGTTAGATCACTACTTTCCATAGTTACAGTTTCAGACTCAGTCTCAGTAATAAAACTTAGATAGTTCTTTAGAATTTCAGGACTATCAGATACAGTCAACTCAAAATAGTACAAAACTCAGTTAGTTCCATTAGAACCTAGATTGTCAGATACAATCACTCAGTATCAGTTATATCAGTTATCAGTAATCAAACTCAGTAGTCAGTACCATCATGAATTCAGTCTCAGTCACTTATTCATGCATTTATTCTCATGTTCATGTTATACAGTCAGTTAGTATTGTTCATGCATTTGAACCCTTTCCATTCAGCCTACCTTACATGCATACCAGTACATTCAATCGTACTGACGCATTTGCACTATGATGTTTTATTCTATACCATAGGTTTAGAAGCACGAGCTCTAGATCATCAGTACCATTCTAGTTTTAGCAGTCAGAGTTAGCAGTGAGTCCTCATCCTTCGAGGACATGATCATTACTTTACTTCTTCATTACTTAGTTTATTTCAGTAGTTGGAGTTAGTTATGCACATGTCCTATCAACTCCTTATCCAGACAGTTTAGAGGCTTTCAAATTACAGTGTTTTCAGACTAGATATTCAGACTTTAGTATTTCAATTATTTCAGTTGTTTTGGTATTGTTATACCACATTCAGTATTATTATTAGTCTTCTGTTTTGAACCTTATGGCCTTTCAGCCTTTTTTCCGCATTTATACATTATATTATGGAGTGTTCAGTTATAGATATCAGTCATGGGTTAGCTTGTGGTCCTTCGGGGTCATGAGCACCGTGTGGCGTTCTGGGTTCCAAATTCGGGGTGTTATAATTCTAAATTTAATTCTTTTTATAATAAATTTTTATTTAAATATTGCGGCGGTTTAAAACCTCCGTAGTTTTTTTTTAATTTAGTGGGACCCATCAATTTTCAATAAAAAATTATAAATTCTAATTTTAGCTCAAGTTTAATTATTTCTTTAGGCATAATGTACAATCCAATACTTATTCAATTCGTATATCACTAACACAACATGACTAATTAATTATTGTAATTCACAAGCATATAAAAAATACATTGAACATTAAACTTCAAAATTAAATTTTCTACATTAGCATCTTCAAACTCCAAATTCTCACTATTAACTAGTATCTTTAAACTCCAAAATCAAATTTAAACTCAAAATCTTCAATATTCTAAGATTCACTCCAACCACACAATTACATCATCATAAATGAATATCAAAGATAATTTGCAAGGAAATCAATGACTGTTATTAGGATCACTATCATCATGTGTTATCCTTGCATTCATGGGTGAAAAGGGTCCACTAGCCACATCACTTGACTACATAAAAATGCAAAGTATAAAAATCAATCAGATAAATTTTTCTTTAGAAAAGACTATACTTAATGCAAAGTATCTACCCTCGATCTTAATGGTTCTCCAACTTGAAGTACAACAAAAAGTAATACTAAGCCCATAATAAAAGACAGAGTGATGAACTTGGATTATCCTTCCAAATACGCAACATTCGCTCAATTCACTTTAGAGTTCCACTGTAGTCCAACTAAGAGACAATTTTCTAATGACAAGAGTATAAATGAACAGAGCATAATGGAAGACAAAATTAAGATATTTCATATCGTAGAAGCGTAATTATGGATGGAGAGCTTTACAAACTGCAACTTAAATAGGTATGATAGAAGAACCAATTATAGAAATCCAGAAATAGATTAAATAAAATCATACTCTTCACAGCAGCCAAATTGACTACATTCATGCAAACAAACTTGCTTCATCATTCTAAACACTAATCAATGTTTTTTCATAGATGGTCTCCACTTTTTCATTTTTCTTATTTCATTGATTGATAAGCCACACCATTGGATTCTTATGAGAAATTTCATAAGTTCATAAATGTCAGGATGATGAAAAATTGTAACAACAATAATAACCAACACTACTACTATGCCTTAATTCCAAATAAGTTGGGATCCACAAAACATAATGAAAAACAACTAAGATAAAAAAATACTTATAATGAAAAACAACATGAAATGTATCATAGTCATTTCATCTTACTAACAGAATAATGAAAAAAACCATAACAATAAGTACAACGCCTTAATTCCAAACAAGTTGGGATCTGTGAAACATGACAAAAATAACTAAGATAAGCAAATACTTACCAAGATCACCCTATTTAGCAGCAATATGAAATGCATCAAGATAGATGAGTTTATGAACCCAAGGCAAGGCTCTATGACTGTAAAAGAGTATTGCCTTAAGTTCCAGTTAGCAAAGTATGCTCCTGACTTGGTAGTTAACAGCCGATTTTGTATGAGTAAGTTAGTGACCGATGTGTATGGTTTGGTGTTGAAAAAGTGTAGGATTGTTATACTTAATAAGGATATAGATATTTCCAGACTGATGATGTATGCTCAGCAGATTGAGGCAGATAAGATTAGGGAGAGAGATTGAGTAAGGGGAAATAAGAGGGCTAGATTAGAGCAACTTAAGCATGGCCAGACTAGATCCTATGGAGGGAATTAACCCCAGTTTCAGAATTGTTCATCTATGCCAGCGCCTTCATTAGCTAGTGCTTCCGCACCTAGAAACAAGCAAGAGCAGGGGAACAAAATCTCAGAACAGTATAAGTAACAGGCCTAGCTATCCCCTATATGGTAAGTGAGGTAGGACTCATTCTGACGAGTGCTTGGCCGAGCAGAGAGGTTGTTTTGGTTATGGTAATTCAGGTTATAGACTTAGAGAGTACCCACATACTAGGCAGGGGAATAGAGATATTCGTCCACCGACTTAGGCTACTAGATTCTATGCCTTACCATCCTATCCGGAGCAGGAGGATTCTCCCAATGTTGTTACTGGTATGCTCCGTGTCTTTTACTTTGATGTTTATGTGTTGTTGGACTTTGGGTCAAGTTTTTCTTATCTCACCCTGTTAGTTGCTGTGACTTTTGAAATAAGTACTAAAAAAAATCCTTGAGCCTATCTTGGTTTCCACCCCAGTAGGAGAGTCAATCATTTCAAAGCAAGTTTATAAGAAGTATCCTATTACAGTTCTTTATCAGGTCATATTCGCCGATTTAATAGAGCTACATATGGTCAATTTTGATCTTATTCTGGGTATGGATTGGCTTCATTCCTGTTATGCATCTATAGACTGTCGTACCTGTGTGGTTAAGTTTAAATTCCCAAATGAGCTAATGTTTAAGTAGTCCAAAAGTTCAGTATCTCCCAAGAGTTATTTTATATCCTATCTCAATGCCAGGAAGCTAATATCTAAAGGTTGCATCTATTATCTAGTTCAAGTTAAAGACACTAAGTATGAGACTTCGACCATTCAGTCAGTTAGTATAGTTAATGAGTTTCCAGATGACTTTTTGAAAGATCTCCCAGGGGTACCTCCCGATAGAGAGATAGAATTCGGGATTGACCTTCTTCCTGATAGCCAGCCTATTTCCATTCTTCCATACCGTATGGCACCCGCAAAACTTAGGGATTTGAAAGAGCAGCTCAAATATCTTTTAGATAAAGGTTTCATATGGCCCAGTGTTTCTCCTTAGGGTGCACCTGTCTTATTCGTTCAAAAAAAAGATAGTTCTTTACGTGTGCATTGACTATCATCATTTTAATAAGGTCACAGTCAAGAACAAGTACCCTCTTCCTAGAATTGATGACCTGTTTGATCAATTGCAAGGTACAAGTTATTTCTCAAATATAGACCTTATATCTGGCTTTTACCAGCTTAAATAAGGGAGTGTGATATCCCAAAGACAGCCTTCCAAACTCGATATGGTTAATTTGAGTTTCTAGTCATGTATTTTAGGATAACTAATGCTCCAGCAGCTTTCATGGACATCATGAATCGAGCGTTCAGACAGTATCTTGATATGTTTGTCATAGTGTTTATAGATGATATCCTTGTATGCTCCCGTACTGAGAATGGCCATGTAGATCATCATCGAGATTGACTTGCAAACTCTTCGAGATCATTAATTTTTTTGCCAAATTCAGCAAGTGTGAATTTTGGCTAAGGTCAGTAGCCTTTCTGGGTAATATTATTTCAGCCGAAGGCATTACAGTTTATCCCCAAAAGACAAAAGCCATAAGAAATTAGCCTAGACCTATCTCTCCATATGACATTAGTAGTTTCTTGGGTCTAGCTATCTATTACCGCCGTTTTATTAAAGGTTTTTCAAATATTGCATCTTCCGTGACCCGATTGACCTAAAAGAAAGTTAAGTTTCTTTGGTTAGATTCCTGTGAGAAGAGTTTTCAGGAGTTGAAGACTCAACTCACTTTATCCCCCGTGATGACATTTCTTGATGGTACGGATGGTTTTGTGGAGTATTGTGATGCCTCTAGAGTTAGATTGGGTTGGGTGTTGATGCAGAGAGGTAAGGTTATAGCTAATTCCTCTAGACAATTGAAGTCGCATGAAAAGAATTACCCAACCTATGATCTTAAAGTAGATACTATGGTTTTTGCCTTGAAAAACTAGAGAAGCTTCTATATAGTGTTCTTGTAGAAGTGTTTGCAGATGACAAAAGCCTACAGTATGTAGTTTCTCAGAGGGAGTTAAACCTTTATCAGAGAAGATGGTTAGAGTTGCTAAAAGATTATGACATAAGTGTGCTGTATCATC
The DNA here is from genome assembly GCF_002878395.1 of Capsicum annuum. NCBI lineage: Eukaryota > Viridiplantae > Streptophyta > Magnoliopsida > Solanales > Solanaceae > Capsicum > Capsicum annuum. Next base: position 49,734,496 of record NC_061121.1, read on the forward strand.
CGAGCAAGGCCAATATAGTGGAAGATGCCCTTAGCAGATTGTCTATGTGAAGTGTTGCTCATGTGGGAAAAGATAAGAAATAGTTGGCTCATGAAGTGCATCGTTTGGATAAACTGGGTGTTCGATTTCTTGACTCAACTGAAGGTAATGTTTGGGTTCAGTGCAGTTTTGAATCTTCTTTAGTTTTGGAAATGAAGGAGAAGCAAGACTTCGATGCTAGTTTGGTCAAACTGAAGGAGTCAGTTAAAGACCAAAAGGTGGAGGTTTTATCCCACGGGGGAGATGGTGTGTTAAAATGTCAGGATAAATTGTGTATTGTTGGTGTTGATGGTTTGAGGAAGAGAATTATAACTAAGGTACATGGTGCGCGATATTCTATTCATCCTGGTGCTACCAAGATGTACTGCGACTTGCATGAAATCTATTGGTGGAATGGTCTGAAGAAGGATATAGCAGAGTTTATGGCAAAGTTGCAACTTGCCAACAATTAAGGTAGAGCACCAAAGGCCTAGAAGTGCAATGCAGGAGTTTGGTATCCCTACTTAAGAGGTGAATATGGATTTTGTGACTTGTTTACATATTTTGTGTCGTCATCATGATTCTATTAAGGTTGTTACAGACAGATTAACTAAGACAGCTCATTTCCTGCCAGTACATACATTTTATACATTTGAGGATTATGCTAGATTATATATCCGGGAGTTAGTCAGATTGGATGGAGTTTCCTTGTCTATCATCTCAGATAGGGGTACTCAGTTCACTTCTTAGTTTTAGAGAGATTTTTAGAAGGGTCTTCATACCAAAGTTTACCTTAGTTCCAATTTTTATCTGCAGATGAATGGTCATGTCGAGAGGACCATCCAGACCCTGGAGGATATGTTGAGGGCGTGTGCTCGCAATTTCAAAGGTAGTTGGGAAAAACATTTGCCATTGATCAAATTTGTGTATAAAAACATTATCATTCTAGTATCTAGATGTCCCCATTTAAGGCTCTTTATGGTAGGAGATGCAGGTCACCCATAGGTTGGTTTGAAGTGGGTGAAGTTGCTTTGATTGGACCTAATGCTGTGTTTGAGGCTATGGAAAAAGTTAAGTTAATTATAGAAAGGTTGAAGATAGCCCAGAGTCATCAGAAGTCATATACAGATGTGAGGAGAAGATATATTGAGTTTGAGGTGGGTGATTGGGTGTACCTGAAGATTTCACACATGAAGGGGTGAAGAGGTTTGGCAAAAAGGGGAAGCTTATTCCCCGTTATGTTGGCCCTTATAGAGTTCTGAGTCGTGTTGGTAAAGTAACTTATGAAGTTGATTTGCCCGTATATCTGTTAGTTGTTCATCCCATCTTTTACATCTCTATGCTTAAGAAGAGCATTGGTGGTTGCATAGTTGAAAACCCTTCAGAGAGCTCAGATATTCAGACCAGTCTTTCTTACGAAGAGATTACAGTCGAGATTCTAGACCATCAGATCCGTAGACTAAGGAACAAAGAGGTTTCCTTGGTCAAAGTTCTTTGGCGGAACCAGTCCGTTGAAGGCGCTAGCTAGGAAGCCAAAGAAGACATACGAGCCAAGTACCCTCATCTCTTCGCAAGAGATTCAAATTCAGTATAAGGTAACAAGTTACCTCAGCTCATCTCTTTTCATTCCATGTTTCAACCTTTATATAGTCATTCATGCGATAGCTCATACAATTGCAAATTAGTTCAATCATTCTTCTAGTAGCACACACCAGTTATAGCTTCAGTTTTTAGCATCTCAGTTTCTTTAGCAACATTCGAGGATGAATGTTCACAAGGGGGAAATATTGTAATACCCCAAACTTTTTGTAAGCCTAATTTCATCTCTAGAAGATTAAGGGTTGACTTCCAAAGTGAATATTGTTTAAATTATATATATATTTCCTAATTTTGACTTTTTATCGTGTGGAAAATTGAATTATATTTCCAACGATACCTATTTCACCAAAATCTGATGTCGAGGTAGAAAGTTATGGCCAAATTATAGAAAGCAGTCTGAACCACCCAAGAGCGACGGAAAGGGCCGAAGAATCGTTGAGCTAGCGACAGACCGTCGCCCAAACCGTCGAAGCTGAGGTAGTGAAACCAGCTTCTGGCTAAGAGCGATAAAAGAGCCGATGGACAGTCGATCTAGCGATGGACCGTCGCCCAAACTATCTCAATGGGGGCAGTGAGACCACATTCTGTCTAAGTACGACGGGATGGACCGACGGACTGTCGAGCCAGCGATGGACCGTCACCCAGGCCATCACACACTTCCGTTCAGTGATTTAAAGCCCTTTTTAAAAGGACTTTTTGGTCTTTTTCCATTCTTTTAACACCTAGATACATAAAAATGAAGCATAGAACTTCAGATTCATCCAAAGCATAAAAAACTAGGGTTTTCTCTTAAGATTAACCCTCAAGAACAAGACCCAATTCCTTCTCTAAGATTTTACCATAGTTCTTACAAATTGGGTTAAGATTCAAGGTTCCCAAGTCAAAAGCTTCAAGAACCATCACTCAAGAGTACCAAAAAGAGTCTCAAGCAAACTTGTTCATCTAAATTCATAATCTAAGGTATGTGGGGTTTGAACAAGGGTAACTCTTTTACCCTTGTGCCCAAAGGCTTATTTTAAATATAAATTTCTACAAATTATGAGATTTTCCATGAAATTTAAGTTTGGGTTTATACCCATTATTATTGTTTGCAAGATTTTGAGATTTCCCATGGATTAAAGGTTGAATTACATGATTTTGTTTATATTTTCATGCCTATTTCTGAATTTTCCAGATTCTAAGATGATTATGAATGTTTAGTTATCAAGCATGAATTTTGAGATGTTGAAATCATGAGATCCAAACTATGAGTTATTTTTCCAATATCTTGATTGTGATTATTGTAAGCTTTTTTTTAAGATGACGGTTGAGCAAGAAGTTTAAATATGATTTTGCTGCATTAAATTTATATATTTTGAGTCCTAAGTACAAGTGATGAGTTTATAAGGAGATTATGATCTCAAGTTTTGTTAACAAGTTTTGATAACTACTTTCAAAAGCTAAGATAGGAATACACACTACGTATGATTTAAAGCTAAGAAAAGCATAATTTAGTCTTCATTATAGACCCTTGAGTTATTTTAAGGTGGATTTCCTAAAAGTTCCGAGACTAAGTATGGGAGTAGTATTTAGCACCGAGTTGGGTATGATTCCAAGGTCTCATACCCCAGAACTACGTACCACCATAGGATTGAGATTTATGGACCCGAGGCCAAGATAGTGATCAATAAATTTAAGGTTCTATTTCGATGGCAAGGGTAGAACTGCTCTCCCAACGTGGGCAAGACGTTGGACTCCATGTCAGCTCACATGGTTTATGTCGGTTATAAGAAACTTCCAAGTTTCCAAAGAGTCCTAAAGTTCCCTAAGTCCCGAAGTTCCATAATCATAAGTCTTTGAGTTTCTAAAATTTCAAAAGAAGTTCCTTATTCTCTTTAACTCAAAAGTATAAGTTTGAAAGTTAGGGTTTAAGATTTCCTTTTGCTTACAAGCTTTAAGAATAAGAGAGAATACATATTTTAGAGTTAAGTATGATTTATGAACTTTATATTTCAAACTTATTCAAGCTATGTTAATCATTCATAATTGCATACATGATTTTTCCCAAGATTGTTAATATTGTTTACTTAATGCATACACCCATACACTCAGTACATCCTCAAAGTACTGATCAACATATACGTCTGTGTGCTCATAATGTAGGTTCAGGTACTCAGTCTCAGTAGCACCAGTGATCTCCGAGTACCTTGTCTACACTTTTGTAGTTGGTGAGTCCTAATGGTTTGAGGACCTATTTCCCTGATTTCAGTCTTGATAGCAGTTGTTTATTATTTTTTATTTTAGTTTAAGTTAGTTTGGGGTTTTTCCCAATGACTCTCTAGTCCTTTAGTAAGTAGAGGTTTATCGAACTGTTTGCAGAGTTCCAGATTACCAGTATTTTGTTATCCAAATATTGTTCTTAATTATCTCAATCCATATTTGGCATAATATGTGTTTATTGCTTGGTTTAATTATCCTAAAGTAAGTGTTAGAAGTAATAGCAAGATCAAAGGGTTAGCTTAGGGTTACTTGTAGCCTTAAGCACCATGTGACATCTCAGGATGAGATTTTGGGGCATTACAAACTTGGTATCAAAGCCTAAGGTTTAAGAAGTCTTAGGGAGTCTAACAAGCCACGTTATGTAGAGTCTTGATCATTGGTGTGTAGCGCGCCTCATCTATGAGCAAAAGGCTACATGATGTTTTAGGAAAAAAGTCCTCTTTTTGTTTCAGAATTTACTATGCCTACAACTGTCTCTATACGCTATTAACTCATACTCTTTTATGACAAAAAATGCCTCCTCATAGAGCCAACGCCCATAGAAATAATAATCAGCCACCTCAGGCTGTAGATCCCTTAAATGAGAATGTGTCACAAGCAAAATTTTGGGCAGCTTTCTAGGCGCTAGCCCAAGCTGTGACAGCAAACGTACAGGGTAGCCGTCAGGCTGCAGCCCTACCTTAGCAAGATGGGAATTTAGCCACAGCCAAAATCAGAGACTTTATGAGAATGAATCTGCCTGAATTCTTTGGGTTGAAAGCAGGTGATGACCCACAACTCTTTTTTAATAAGGTAAAGAAGATCACCTAAATTATGCATGCTTCTAAAGAAGAGAGTGTAGAGTTGGCATCTTATCAGCTTAAAGATATTGCGTATGATTGGGTTGTGATATGGAGGAAGAGTAGAGGGGAAAATATTACTCCCATGTATTGGCAGGTGTTCCAGGATGCATTCTTGGATAACTTCTTCCCACTTGAGATAAGGAAAGCAAAGATAGAGGAGTTTATGAACTTAAGGCAAGGGTCTGTGACTATAAAAAAGTATTGCCTCAAGTTCAACCAGTTAGCTAAGTATGCTGCTGACTTGGTAGCTGACACCCGATCTAGTATGAGTAAGTTTGTGACAGGTGTGTTTGGTTTGTGCTGAAAGAGTGTTAGATTTCTATGCTCAATAGGGATATGGATTTTTCTAGACTGATGATACATGCTCAGCAGATTGAGGTAGATAAGATAAGGGAAAGATATAGAGTAAAGAGAAATAAGAGGTCTAGATAAGAGCAGTTTGAATATGGCCAGACTAGATCCTATGGAGCGAATCGGACCCAATTTCAGAATCGTTCATCTATGCCAGCGCCATCATCAACTAGTGCTCCCGCACCCAGAAATAGGCAGGAACAAGGGAACAAGTCTTCCCTTTTTAGATCTCAGAATAGTGTGAGTAACTGGCCTAGCTATCCCCTATTTGGTAAGTATGGTAGGACTCATCCCGGCAAGTGCTTGGCCAAGAAAAGAGGTTGTTTTAGTTATGGAAAGTTGGGCCATAGACTTAGTGAGTGCCCGTATGCTAGGCAGAGGAACAGAGATGTTCATCCCAAGACTCAAGCTATTAGTGCATCATCTCTTTTATCCCATCCAGCCTCTCAGGGTGCTTCTTCCAGTATTGCTGGCGGTCAGTGCCAAAATAGATTCTATGCCTTACCATCCCATCAAGAACAGGAGGATTCTCCCGATGTTGTTACTGGTATGCTCCATGTCTTTTATTTTGATATTTATGTGTTTTTGGACCCTGGGTCAAGTTTCTCTTATGTGACCCCGTTAGTTATTGTGAATTTTGAAATTAGTCTCAAAAAGATCCCTGAGCCTATCCTAATTTTAACCCCAGTAGGTGAGTCATTCATCGCTAAGCAAGTGTATAAGAAGTGTCCTATAACTGTTCTTTATAAGGTCATATTCGTTGATATAATAGAGTTAGATTTGGTCAATTTGGATCTTATTCGTGGTATGGATTGGCTTCAATCCTGTTATGCATCTATAGACTATCGTACCCATGTGGTTAAGTTTTAATTCCTAAATAAGTAAGTTTTCGAGTGGTCCAAAAGTTCAGTATCTCCCAAGAGTTATTTTATATCCTATCTCAAAGCCAGAAAACTAATATCCATAGGTTGCATCTATCATCTAGTTCAAGTTAAAGACACTAAGTCTGAGACTCCGATCGTTTAGTCAGTCTATATAGTTAATTAGTTTCCTAATGTCTTTCCGGAAGATCTCCTAGGGGTACCTCCCGATAGAGAGATAGAATTCGAGATTGGCCTTCTTCTCGATACCCAGCCTATTTCCATATCTCTATACCGTATGGAACCCATAGAACTTAAGGAGTTGAAAGAACAACTCAGCGATCTTTTATATAAAGGTTTCATAAGGCCCAGTATTTCTCCTTGTTGAGGGTGTGTTCTTTCGATTTCAAAGGTAGTTGGGACAAGTATTTTCCATTGATCGGATTTGCGTATAATAATAGTTATCATTCTAGCATGCAGATGGCCCCATTTGAGGCTCTTTATGGGAGGAGATGTAGGTCACCCATAGGAATCCATACTACGTATAATTTGAAGCTAAGAGAAGCATAATTTGGTCTTCATTATAGACCCTTGAGTTATTTTAAAGGTGATTTCCTAAAGGTTCTGAGCCTAACTATGGGAGTAGTATTTACCACCAAGTTGGGTATGATTCTAAGGTCTCTTACCCCAGAACTACGTGCCACCGTAGGATTGAGATTTATGAGCCCGAGGCTGAGATAGTGATCACTAAAGTTAAGGTTCTATTCAGATGGCAATGGTAGAACAATTCTCCCAACGTGGGCAAGACGTTGGATTCCATGTCAACTCACATGGTTTATGTCGATTAGAAGAAACTCCCAAGTTTCCAAAGAGTCCTAAAGTTCCCTAAGTCCTAAAGTTCCATTATCATAAGTCTTTTGAGTTTCTAAAGTTTCAAAAGAAGTTCTTTATTCCCTTTAACTCAAAAGTATAAGTTTGAAAGTTACGGTTTAAGATTTCTTTTTGCTTACAAGCTTTAAGAATATGAGGAGAATATAGATTTTAGAGTTAAGTATGATGACACACAAGGTTTATATCACATATTTCACTATTCATAATTTATGAACTTTATATTTCAAACTTACTCAAGATATGTGAGTCATTCATAATTGCATACACGGTTTTTACCAAGATTATTAATATTGTTTACTTAATGCATACACCCCCATACACTCAGTACATCCTCAAAGTACTAATCCACATATATGTCTGTGTGCTACATTGTCTCATAATGTAAGTTCGGGTACTCAGTCTCAGCAGCGCTAGTGATCTTCAAGTACCTTGTCTATACGTCCGCAGTTGGTGAGTCCTCATGGTTTGAAGTCCTATTTCCCTAATTCCAGTCTTGATAATAGTTGTTTATTATTTTTTATTTCAGTTTGAGTCAGTTGGGGGTTTGTCCCAAGGACTCTCTAGTCCCTTAGTAAATAGGGGCTTTTCGAACTATTACTAGAGTTCCAGATTACCAGTATTTTGTTATCCAAATATTGTTTTCGGTTATCTCAATCCAGATTTGGCATAATATATGTTTATTTCTTGGTTTAATTATCCTAAAGTGGGTGTTATAAGTAATAGCAGGCTCAAAGGGTTAGCTTAGGGCTACTTATAGCCTTAAACATCGTGTGACGTCTCGAGATGAGATTTTGAGGCATTACAGATCGTGCTGATAGGCTCGATCCCAGAGCTCACTGCTAATCCAAATGGATATGTGGGAGCAAATCCCCTGCCGTATGGACCTTTATGTTTTTGAGCCTATGTAACGTCCCAAAACTACCCCTTGTATGTCACTCAGTGCTTAGCACCACAAGTGATCCCAAGCTAAACCTTCTACTGGAATAACTTGTGAGCAACTGATTAAATACATAAAACTAAATGGAATAAGCGGAAGATAAATCTTTTCTGAATATACTCAATACAAAACTATATAAAAAGGATTACAACTCTGCTTATACAAAACAAAATTGGAATCAAATACATTAACTCTTCTGACTGTCTGTCTATGAATTCTCTACCAGTATTGACTACAGGTAGTCAGGACATGACCCCCAACTATCACAAATCAAGACGACTGAATTAGGAAAGAAAAAGACTACTTGAACTATGACTAACTCGAACCCTTGAATCAAAAAGGCTCATCAACTGCTGACTGAGAGCTGCAACTGTCTAATTATGATGTGCATGCTACAACTTGTACCTACATTATTAAACAATATAGCACACAGACGTATATGTTTATCAGTACTTTTGAAATGTACTAAGCATGTAGGGATGAATGTATATGTAAAATAATATCTCAATATTCATATAAACTTGTAAAAAATGATGCATGCTAAGTGTAATTGACTCACATTGTCTTGAATAATGAAAGCTAAAAATCATAAATCATAAATAATAAAGCATATTGTGTAAATCCTATGAGCCATAACACTTAGTTCTAAAAGCTATACTTTTACTCTTTCTGTTCGTGAAATAAGTAGGACTGAAGCTGAGTTTGTTTTCAAATCATGCAGGCTAAGTGTAAACAAATACTCACCTTTATATCTGTAAGCTGAAAGATGAAATTTGATTACTGATATCTTATGTAAGACAATGTCTGAGTAAATTTGTGAACTTTTACACTTGGTTTCCAAACACTGTTCAGTTATTCTATTTTAGGACTTAGGGAGGTTCTTCTAACCGACATACATCATGTGAGTTGTCATGGTATCCAATCTCTAGTTCCCTTAAGAGGAAAACCTCACATTGGGGAGAGGTTTCATACTATTTCCAGGGAGTATAACCTGAGTTGAGTGATCGCAATTTGTATCTGCATCCATATAAATAGGAATAATCTGAATAATCTATACCTATGTTGGCTCGTAGTTCTAGGGCATGAGACCTTGGAATCATAACCACCTCGGTGCTAAATACTACTCCCTTTAATCTGTATGCTCATTCTATAGGAAATCCACCTTAAAACTAGCATAAGGGTTTATAATGAAGACCAGTTATGCATCTATTTACTTTAAACTATAATAAAATCTGAAATATGAATTCCATATCTTCGCTGAGGATCAAAATATCAAGTCTTGTTCAAAATCTGAGTATAAACTAGTAATAGGGTTCTTAAAAGTATAATGTTTTTGAAATATCAATACTTAAACTTAGGGCTTAAAAAACATGTTTTAAACTCATATGAAATCATCACAAAGTTCATGCTCAATAACAAAAATTCTCGAAATTCTTTAACAATTCTTGTCAATATAATGAAATTCAATTCTCAATACGTAAAATCAGGTCACATGCATGAATATATGAAAATAGCTATGCAATTCAACACACAAATCACTTGTAACTTCATAAACTTCAAACATTGATATTTGGGTATGAACCCTAGACTACAAATCATGTAAATTCTTATGAATTCAACTTTAAAAATTAGTTTTGAGCACAAAAATAAAAGGAGTATCCGTGTTCATAACTCCACATACCTTATTATGCTTGATTTGATCTAAAAGCTTGACTTTGAACCCTTGGGAATGTTCTTGAAGGCTTTTCTTCAAGTTCTTGGATTAGGAACCTTAAATTCTTGATTTTTCTTGAAAAAGAGGTGATGGGATGGGTGATCTTGAAGGGGATTGATTAGGTTTTGTTATTGAGAGTAAAATAGGAGAATGAGGGCAAATAATGACCTAATGGACGCTATAAATCATATTTTTACGACCTGGGTTGAGGTGGGAAAAGACCCAATTTCCCCTTACTCATTTAAACCAAAAATTCAGAACCCGAATTGCGATTTGAGGGCTCACCGCTATTACCGGTGTGACGTAATGAAATCGTATTGTGCTGCTGGAATTGAAATCCAAATGTGACCCAATTCTTGTCCGAAAAATTTAAAACTTACCCAAGATATGCTCCTTACACCCCTGAACATGAATCAACTCAAAAACCATAGTCTCGGAGCTTGAAAGGTCAACTTAAAATTCCTCAAAGTTAGAAGGTCTTAAAAATGGCAAAGTCCACACATAGCTAAATTTTTAGGCTTTTTGCCTCTTATGCAAGTACTAGAAGTTGAAATGAACTAAGGATAATAGGGTTTATTACAACCTAGGACTTATTTGTACGCACATATATATAAGTGCAATTAGTGGGTTTGTTTTGAACATTCAAAAATTATGTCATTCTCTACATTGTAATCCTCTCTTTTCATAGTAAAATTCCTCTGTCTCTGCCTATCGTTTTTCCTACAAGGGTTTCCACGTAAATCTATGTGTTGTTCTTGTTTTTATTTAACTTATGGTTTTCTTATTCTTTCTGAATCTTAACAGCCTGGTATCAGAGCTTGTTTTGATATTTTCTCGAGGATTGCAACTATGAAGTATGATATTTCGCTGTTTGATCGCAACATCAGATTTGTGTTATGGCAGGTCCAGATGTAGGTTGTGCTTGCACAGATGGATTTGAAAAATTATATATTTGGGTTTGATAATATGCCCTCATCTTGGACGGACGAGGACAAATGACGTAAGGATCGAAAGGTTCTATCTCAGATCTACCTTCATTTATCCAATTAAATTCTATAGGATATTTTAAAGGAGACCACTGCCACTGCGTTGTGGTTGAATATGGAATCGTTGTATATGACGAAGAACCTAATAAGTTACATCTCAAATAATGAATTTATTCCCATCGAATGACTGAGGGTGTGTACTTTGGGGATTACCTATCTGTCTTTAAGGAAATCATCTCTGATTTAGAGACTCTGGAGGTTAAGTACGATGAGAAAGATTTAGGGTTGATTTTATTATGTTCTCTACCTGCACCATACATGACCTTTAGGGATACAATTTTATATAGTTGTGATACTCTGACCATAAATGAAGTCTATGATGCATTATTCTCTAAGGAGAAGATGAAGCATCTAGTGAATGGGTCAGAGACTCAAGAAAATGTCTTATTGTTCGAGGAAGAACTCATGAGAGGAATTCTGGGGGTTATTATAAGAATAGGTCAAAATCCAGAAATAGAAACAAAACATGTAATTACTACAAGAAGAAAGGCCATATTAAATCCGAGTGTTAGAAGTTACAGAATAGAGAGAAAAGGAGGCTCCAAAACTGAAAGGACACCAACCAGAGAAGTCCAGTGAAGCCATTTTTGTTGAAGATGGCGTTAGTGATGGAGAAATCTTGGTAGTTTCTAATGGTAATTCCAAATCCTGTGAGGATTGGATTCTTGATTCAACTTACATATTTCATATGTGTCATAATCGAGATTGGTTTACAATATATAAAATAGTCTTTAAAGGTGTTGTGTTCATAGGAAATAACACAACTTGTAAGATAGTTGTTATTGGAACAATCAAAATTAAAATGTTTGATAGGGTTGTGAGGACACTTGGTGATGTGCGATATGTCTTATACCTGAAGAGAAATCTTATTTCTTTGAGTACCTTTGATTCGAACTGATATAGGTACACTGTGAAGGTAGAGTCCTGAAAGTTACTAAAGGTGCTCTTATTGCAATGAAGGGACAGAGAAAGACTGCAAATTTGTATGTCTTGCAAGGCTTTAAGATTATAGGTGATGCAATAGTTTCTACCTTCTCTTTATCAGAAAGTGACATTGCTAAAATTTGACATATGCGTCTGTGGCATATAAGTGAAAATGGGATAGCTAAACTAAGTAGGAGTGGACTTCTTCATGGATAAATTATTACCAAATTGGAGTTCTGTGAGCACTGCATTTTTGGAAAGCAGAAAAGAGTCAGATTCACCAAAGACATCCAATCAACTAAAGGCACACTTGATTATATTCATTTTGATCTCTGGGGTCCTTCTCGAGTAGCTTCTAGAGGAGGTGTAAATTACTTGTTGACTATTATTGATGACTATTTCAAAAAAGTTTGGGTGTTCATCCTGAAATAAAAGAATGACCTGTTGCCTAATTTTAAAGAGTGAAAGACTATGATTGAAAAGAAAATAGGGAAGTAGGTAAAATACCTTTGGACTAATAATGGTTTAGAATTATTTTCTAATGAATTTAATGCTCTGTGCAAGTCATAAGGAATTGTGAGGTACTTGAAAGTTTGTTGTACTCTGCAACAGAATAGTGTGGCCGAACGAATGAATAGGACTATAATGGAGAAGGTGCATTGTATGCTCTTTAATACTGGTTTACCCAAGTCTTTTTGGGCCACAGCTACTTCCACAGCTTGTCTTCTTATTAACTGCTCTTCGTAAGTCATGATTGATAAAAAGACTCCACAAGAGGTATGGTCTGGTACTCCTACTAGTTATTATGATTTGAAGATATTTAGATGTCCTGCTTATGCTCATATTAATAATGGAAAGTTAGAACCTAAATCTGTCAAGTGCTTATTTATGGGTTATAAGCCTGGTGTTAAAGGTTAAAAGCTTTGGTGTCTAGAAAACAGAATGGTTATAATTAGCTGGGATGTTGTGTTTGATAAAATTGTCATGCTTCGGGCTTTCTAGTACTTAGCCCCCAGATGACCTTAGTGACATAAATCAACAAAAGTCAAGCACCTACATTGAATTGCAGATTGGAGAAGAGTCTACACTACTGCCTACTTCTCAGTCTAGCCCAAAGATATAGAGTGTTACTATTTATTCTTTACCACCAGTGATGCCATATTATTCTATTGCTAAAGACAGGCCTAAAAGAGATATTAGACCTCCTCAGAAGTATGATGAAGCTGATTTGGATGCTTATGCATTTAATGTAGCAGAAGGTATTAGTTCTGGTGAAGATCCTTCTTCTTACTCAGAGGTAGTTAGTTGTGAATATTCCGGCCGATAGATGATTACTATGCAGGAGGAGATGGAATCACTTTATAAAAATGACACATAGGATCAGGTGAGACTTCCTAAAGATAAGAAAGCTATCCATTACAAGTGGTTATTTAAAAAGAAAAAAAGAACACCAGGAGTTGAAGATACTAGGAACAAAGCAAGACTAGTTGCTAAAGGCTATAGTCAGGTTCCAGGTGTCGACTTCACAGATGTGTTTTCGCCAGTTGTAAAGCATAGTTCGATTCCAGCCTTGGTTGGTATTGTGGCTACGCATAATCTTGAGTTTGAGCAGTTGGATGTCAAAACTGCATTCTTACATGGAGAACTTGGAGAGGATATCTCTATGCACAAACCAGAGGGATTTGTAGTTTCAGGAAAGGAGGACTCTGTATGCTTGCTGAAAAAGTCTCTTTATGGCTTAAAACAGTCGCCCAGACAGTGGTATAAGAGGTTTGACTCTTTTATGACCTCTCATATGTTTTGGAGGAGTAGTTATGATAGTTGTGTCTACTTCAAGAAGGTAAGTGATGGTTAGATCATGTATCTTCTCTTGTATGTTGATGATATGTTGATTGCAACAAAGGATATGAGAGATATAATAAAAGTAAAAGCCCAGCTCAGCAAGGAGTTTGAGATTACGGATCTAGGAGTATCAAAGAAGATTCTCGGCATTGAAATTATGAGGGATAAAGAGAAGTGTAAGTTATACTTGAGTCAAAAAAAGTATATTGAGAAAGTGCTTCATAGGTTCAATATGCAAAATTCCTAGACTGTTAGTACTACATTGGCAGCTCACTTCAAACAGTCAACTACTTTATCTCTGAAGATAGATGATGAGCATAATTATATGTCTTGAGTTCTATACTCTAGTGTCATCGGGTCTCTTATGTATGCAATGGTGGGTTCCCGACTAGATTTATCATATGACATCTGTGCAGTTAACAGATACATGGTAAATCCTGGCAAAGAACATTGAAAAATAATTTAGTAGATTTTCAGATACTTGCATGGATCTGCTGATGTTTGTTTACAGTTTGGGCAAAATAGAGATGGAGTAATTGGGTATGTTGATTCTGATTTTGTAGGAGACCATGATAAAAGAAGATCCCTTACAGGCTATGTTTTCACCATTGGTGGTTGTGCTATTAGTTGGAAAGCTACTTTACAAACTATGGTTGCTTTGTCAACTACTGAGGTAGAATATATGGCTATTACAGAGGCTTTCAAGAAAGCTATTTGGTTGAAGGGTCTGTTTGGTGAACTTAGCAAAGACTTACAATTACTATGGTCTTTTGTTACAGTCAGAGTGCTATCTTTCTTCCAAAAGATCAAATGTTTCACGAGTGGACAAATCACATCGATGTCTGGTATCATTTTGTGCCTGACATTATTGCTCGTGGTGATATTGTGGTAAGCAAGATTAGTACCCTTGATAACCCTGCTAATATGATGACCAAGACATTACCAAGTACCAAGTTTGAGCATTACTTGGACTTTGTTGGTGTTGGCTGTTAAGATGTGCCCTTAGGGGCTTTTGTGGAAGAGGTGGAGAGTTTGTCTTGAAATAGATTTGAGTTCTGAATTAGAATTTATGTCAAAGTGTAGATTGTTAGATCTATGACCTGAATTTTAATGGTATGGCCCTAAAAATTTCATGGTGCGACCCATGTTTGTGATTTTCAATGGGGTCTGTGGTGGTAGCATATGGATCGGGCCGGTAGGCCTAATCTTGGAGCTCATTACAGATCCCGAGGGGGTGCGGGAGAGAAACCACGTAGTATGGACCTTTATGCTTTTGGGCCTAGGACTTATTTGTATGCACATACTATATAAGTGCAATTAGTGGGTTAGTTTTTAACATTCAGAAATTACGTCATTCTCTACATGACTCCTCTCCTTTCATAGTGAAATTTCTCTGCCTCTGCCCGTGGTTTTTTTCCACTAGGGTTTTCACGTAAATCTGTGTGTTGTTCTTATTTTTCTTTTACTTGTGGTTTGCTTATTCTGTCCGAATCTTAACATGGGAAATAATTACTTTTTTGTCTTTAATCTAATATCTCGAGTTCAAGCCATGTGTATGAAATTGCCTTTTTTAGTGAGTGATTTTCTACAACAATGGAATTTACACACGCGAATTCAAATTAGCCAAACTCTAATATGATATCGGATACTAAGTGGTAGACCAAGAAAGTAAGTTCTATAAAAAAGAATGTTAATATTTTTATACCTTAACTCCTTTAATCGACAGTGCACAGTTAAAAACTGTTCGGGGAATAAATTTCTGGTTCACTCTTGGAGATTGTCATATAAATTTGAGGAACAATTGAAGATTTGAGGTCAAGTTTGATTGAATCCACAAGATTACATAGGTAAAAAAAAGGTGACCCCAAATCTCACTGCTGCAGGTTCAACATTCATCGTAAATTAAGTAAAAGTCAACATCACTGATCCAAACAAACTTTGAATAAGAAACAAACCAAGAAAAATATATCACTGATTCAATCACTTCAACTAAGACATTCTCCACCAAATTTTTAATCTAATTAACTTTACTACTTCAAGACTCAAACTTTATTCCCATAAACTATAATACCCAGTCCCCCTTAAACCAAATCTAAGATCCAAAACTATAATAATCAATCAAATACATAAACCAAAAAATTCTGCTAGTTGGGATAAGCATAGCATATATACATTAGCAAAACCCAAAGAAGCATAGATTAACACTGAGTGTTACATAATTAGCAGAAGAAGAGTTATTAAAAATAAGAAACAATTACCTTGGAGATGGAGATGGGAGATTGAATACACCAGAGAAAAATTTAATGGCCGACCACCAGAGATGCCATAGTAGCAATGGCCGGAGTAGAGAGTAGCCTATCAATAGCCGACGGTATCCTAATTAGCACTATTTTGGGGAAAAATGAGAGAGAAATGTTTTGGGGGCTATTATCAATGAATATTAGGGAAAAAGAGGGGAAATATTTTTTAATTTGGCGCTATTTTTTTGGATGGATAGTGGTGGTTAAAACCCCAGTAAATATATAATTTTTAGCAGCATATTTTTAACCCCCGCAATTCATATAATTTTACGAAGGTTAAAATAACCCCCTCAAATAAACTCCCATAATTACACCTGTTTTTTTTGTAATGTGTGTCTCTTTTGGTGTACTTCTCACATATCTTCTTATGTGGCATCTTCTGAGAATTAGAGATAAAAGACTTGAAAAGAAGGGCTTTGAGTGCGATCTTCATGACTATTATAGAGAACGTTTTTCGAGAAATTGCTAAAGAGGAATCTACAACAAAGACATGGAAGAAGTTGGAATTATATTCTAGAAAATCTCTAACAAACCGCTTCTACTTGAGAAAAAGGATGTACAATCTTTGTATGAATAAAGGTACACCAATTAAAGCTCACCTTGATGAGTTTAATTCAATTATAGCAGACTTGAAGAACTTGGATATTAAAATTGATAGTAAGGATCAAGTCTTAATCATTTTATGTTCTTTATCACCGTCTAATGATACTTTTATTGATACGTTGCTATATGAAAATATAGTATCCCACTAGATGATGTTAGTAATGCACTAAAATCCAAAAGTTGAAGAAAAGCTTTTTAGATAGAAGAGCTGTGGGCAAAGATCTCGTAAGTAGGGGAAGAATACATAAGAAAGACTTTAATAGGAAAAAGTATATTGCTCGATCAAATTCTAGAGCAAAGGAACTACTATGAGTGTCGAGCGCAGGGTCACTATAGAGAAATTGTCCTAAGCTAAAGATGAGAAGGGGGCAAGATATTTTATTGATCGACAAATATTATTGACACTACTAGTAATTTCGATAACAATGACTATGTAAGGGAAGTTTGTGTCGTGACTTCTGATCATAGGCACAATTTTTGGGATCTTGATTCTGGTGCAACTTTCCATATATGTCCACATAAGAATAGATTTGCAACTTATAAGTAGACGAGTGAGATAATTTATCAAGGACATAATAATTTATTAAAGGTATAGGGAATTAGTAACATCAAATTGAGAATGTTCGATGCCATTGTTAGAAATATTGAGTGTTGACTTGTTCCTTGAATGAAGAAGAATTTGATTGTTCTTTCAACTTTGGATGATCAAGGGTATAAGTTGCACTCTAACAATGGACCATTTAGATTATGTAAAAACTCCATAGTAATCATGAAAGACAAGCTTCATTCTAGATTGTATTATCTCCAAGCGAGTGTACGGGATTATTTCAGCTAGATTAGGGATCTGAATCAGTCTCAGCTATGGAACTTATGACTTGGTCATATGAATGATAAGGGATTGTCTTTGATGAACAAACAGGATTTGTTGGATGGTTATAAAATTAAATCTTAAATTTTTGTGAGCATTGGGTGTTTGGTAAGCAAACAGGGGTGAAGTTCATCAAGAAGCTAGAACATAAGATCAAAGATAAGTTAGATTACATAAATTCAAACTTGTGAGGTCCAAACATAATTTCCCTCAAAAGTGGTGTTAGGTACTTTATGACTTTGAGTGATGATTGTTCAAGAATTATATGAGTGTATTTTCTGAAAACAAAAGATGAGGCATTTTTGATATTTTTTAAATGGAAGATGATGGTTAAGAGGAACACTCAAAGAAAAGATAAGCATCTACGGACAAATAATGAGTTGAAATTTTGCAATTAGAGTTCAAAGATTTCTGCAGTAGATAGGGTATAGTGAGACACCACCCTTGTGTTGGAATATCATAATAAAATAGCGTTGTAGAACATATGAACAGAACACATTGTGATAGGATACGAAGTATGCTTTCACACTCATATGTTAGCAAGGATTTTCGGGTTGAAGCAATCAATACAACTTGTTACAAGGTCAATAGACCTCCATCCACAACTATTGAGTTCAAAACTTCTTTTAAGGTTTGATCCGGTTCGCCTGCTAATTATTCAAATTTGATGATACTTGGTTGTCTTACTTATGCTTATGTGAGGGATGTAAAACTTGAGTTGAGGGCAAAGAAGTGCATATTTCTAGAATATACAATTAGAGTGAAACATTACAAGTTGTGGTTCATAGATAAAAAGACTCCAGGGTTAATTATTAATAGGGATGTGACATTTAATGAATCTGCTACTTCGGCCAATCAGAAGGAGACGACAATAGCAAAAACAGATCATGGTGCCAGTGATCGCATAAAGCTAGAAATTGAATCTCCACTAGATTATTCCAATAGTTTAGACGTGGAGAAGGTGAAAAACATTAATCAAGAGGATAATTTTGATGCACCTGTACAACAACAACAACTATATAGCATTGCAACAAGTAGAAAGAATAGAGTGATCAACCGATCAAAGAGGTTTGCCAATGTAGTTAATGAAAATCTTCTTGGATATGCAAATTTTTTGAAATTTTCTTTATTATTTGCAAAGACCATTGGTGTGCTTGATCCTAGTAACTCTAAAGAAGCTATTTATATCTCGAGAAGAGATAGATGAGTTGGTGCTATGGATGAAAATAGTGAGTCACTTCACAGAAATCGCCTGTATGAAAGTTTGGTTCATTGCAAAGGAGACAAAAAGGTAGTAGATTATAAGGGGGATGTTGATGTGACGAAATTATGTACACATGATTATCCGACATATATGATGACCAAGTTAGTCCCGAACAATAAGTTTAGACATTGCCTAAACTTGATTGGTATGTGTAGTACTCAGTGAGCTCTTTTGAAGGCTGGAGCAAGGTAGAAAGACCTTGTCCCTATTGGTGAAGGAAATTCAAGACAAGGAAAAGATTTGTTAATTATGTCTTGAATTTTTCCCTTGTATATTTTAGAAAACTCATAATACTTTGGTTTAGGAAATCTTTTGTCCTAATAGATCTGGAAAAGAAATATATTATTCTTAGAATTGGAAGAACCTTTTCCTTACATGTTTAAGACTATTTTGGGATCTCTATATAAGGTATGTAATTGAAAATTCTAAAGCATTGTACACTTCTTCCTTTTCTTTTATAGTGAAAAACTCTCTCTTCTTTTGCTCGGAGGATTAGGCTAGCCGAACCTCGTTAAATCCTTGTGTTATTTTTCTTCTCTATTTTTTGTCGTTTGTGATTGTGTTCTAGTTAACCACGATATTTCCACAACATCTTATTGTCTAAAGTAGTGCTCAGTTTGAACTTTTCAACAGCCCTTTTATGGTGAGTCAGTCAATAAGGAAAACTTTTAGTTTTAACGAAGAAATAATATCTTAGGATCACTTACCTATTGAATAAAAGAAATTTTTTTAGATCTCATAGAAAAAGAGATATAACTAAAAAGAAATTTGTAAGAGGCTACAAAATCAAAATTTTCTACCAATTACCCATTTAAAGCAAGCAGAAGAATTCTCCAAACCACAAATGACAATAGTCAGAGCCCTGATCTATAAACAAAACATTTAAAAAGAAAACTTATATTAGGCATGATACAAGAAACCATTGTGGACTCAGGATTTGGGTTATGGGTTTTGAAAAATTCAAACAACATATTGACGTTCAAAGAATCAATATTCCGCATAGAAACCAAAGCACCCACAATTTATATATATATTTTATATAATTATACCTAATTTACATCAAATTTAACGAATGCCGAATCACCACAAAATTGCAGATTGGTTTGCCCTTGACAAGAAACCAGAGAAGTCTTGCTCAATTGGTTACATTGTTATGAAAATTAAAATGGACATTTGATCTAATTCAATCAAAAAAATAGTTAGTACTTAGTTGCGCTAATAAAGTAACATTTGTCCAAAATCCTAACAGATGATTTTTGACTTATTTTAATTAATTTAACTTAATTTTTTTATTTTATTCAAACATTATAAAATTAATTAAAAATTATTTTACTTAAAAATACTTAAAACAAATAAATCCAAACATATTCTAAAAATACGAATGAGATTGATTCTAATAGGATACAATACTAGTAGAAAAATTAATCTTGAATCTTGTTGAGTCCTAAAAATTAAATAATTTCTCAAAAGCTCAAGGTTGTACAATATATCGTCGCAACAATAGAGGTGGAGCTACAATTTGATCTATGAATTTAGCGCAGAAGCTAGTAGATATTATTGAAATTATGTATAGTTATGTTACAAATTCACTTAATATGTACTCCCTCTATTTAAAAAAGAATGACTCACTTTCCTTTTTTGTTTGTTTAAAAAAGAATGATCCTTTCCTTTTTTGACAATACTTTAATTTAAACTTTCCACATGGCATGTTTAGGACCATAAGATTAAAGGGCATTTTGGTACATTTGACACAACTTTAATTTAAGGCCACAAGATTCAAAAATCTTTTTTATTTTCTTAAACTTTGTGTCAAGTCAAAATAGATCATTCTTTTTTAAACGGAGGGAGCACTATAAACAATTTATCAAAAACTCAACAAGCTACCTTTTTAAAATTTCAAATTCATAAATTCAAAATCCTGGCTCTACTTCTTGAATCACTTTACAAAATCTTTACTCCAACCAATAGATCAATAATTCAAGTAATTTCATGAAACAATAAAGAAACACAACATTGATATGAAATAAAAGAACATGGTTATAAAGATGAAGATGAAAGGAAGGAAAAAGATGAGAGGAGAAACAAAATTAAAGTAAATAATAATGATAAGACGACTAAGTCCGGTAGACATGACTATTTTTCTAAGGATCTGTCACGACCCGAATCAGGTCCTGACCGTGATGGGTATCTCAAGACCATCGAGGACTGGAGACCACCCCCTTTACCTAGTTAATTAGAACATAATATACTAGCAACGAATGAATTCTGAACATATAACAAGATAGAATAAACGTAAGCTCAAAAAAGTCTAAGAATATCCACAACAATACCCAATCCACAGTAATCCACAAAGCCTTCTAATAACCAAAATCAAAATCAATCTAATTGGGACATGCCCCCAACAATATCCAAAAAACAAGTCTAAACAAAATCTATGACATAAGAAAACTAAAACATGAAAATTAGGGTCTTCCAGAGTATGGAAGCTCACCACTTCAAGTCTACTCACTATCAATCCAGAAGTCACCTAATTACTGCGCAGAAAAAGCAGAAATATCTTTGTGTCCTATACTGCGTGAGGATATCTCATTCGGAGACGGTTAGCAGGAGAGCACTACCATGTAACTCATGGATAAGGGGATAAAATAACAGCCTGATCAATAATTCAAAATTATTCATAATCCAATGCACACAATCATATGTATATATATATATATCACATGCGGGGATAGGGAACAAGATTTAGCATGCACTTTAAAATCATAGTCTGGATTATGTAGCATAACCATCATAATAAGGCACCCACGAGCTATATGGATTCAGCTCTCCCCAGCTGAAAGGACCCTAGTGTGTGTAGTCGCTTGAACCGGAAAATAATCATATGAACATATGAACCATAGGGGACAAGAACCTCCTGGCATACTCCAAGGGTGACTTAAACACGCAGTTATTTAACATGGGGGACTTGAACCTCCCTATCATTTAGATCCCCACGTCGGTAAATGTAGTTTCTAGTATTGGCCCTCGGAACATCCACTTTCACGGCCCAGCTACACAACCCCCATTAAAGTCCAATTTAAACATCTTTTCACACATTCTCATTTATTGAACCAATTCTTTCATTAAGGTATACCGTTGGTATAGTCATACCAATTTTACTTTTAAGCTAACGTCATCATGCCAATCTATTATCCATCGCACAGGGAAAATCATGACCTCTCTAGGTTCAGTTATTCATGCATATGGGAAATATACAATTCCCAAGGTTCAATAAAATTCAATTCATGATTCAATAACCTTTTATGCCATGTAATAGTACAAGTGAGCAAGTCAAACCATGTAAGAAAGCCATATTTCAATATCAATTACACAAATAGGTTGAGAGAACACAATTTCCAAAATCATATATCATGCCAAAATCATCAAATTGGGAAAAATTATGACCCCTTAGTTTATTCACTATGCTCATGTACCCCACAAGTTCAAAACCGTCAATAAAGAATAAACTATGCATAAAAATTATGAAAAATTAATTTAAGAATCAACCATGCCAAAGTTCTCAACCTATATAAAAAAAACATGGACAAATCCGCATAAACAACCATATAAACTCATACTTTAAGTTAAAACAAGTTTAAGGGTAGAGTCACATGCCTGAAAGTATCACAATTATGGAGAGAATTCACCCATAAAAGCTATAGACAATCAATCTTGTGAAACCCTAGGTGTTCTTTGACTTAGGAATTTGAGAGATTAAAGGGGGTGTTTTGATTTCCTAAATGATGAAAATATTGACCCAAAGGTGTTTTATGTACGTGGGGTATAAGTGGAGAAAAAAAATTACCAAGAAACTCCTAAAAAGAGTTGTGATTTACCACCCAGTCATTACGAGTCTCATAACGACTCATTAAGCCTCATTATGACACGTCACCATGAGCCATAGTCTGGACAGTAGGTAATGGTGTGCACACTAATCTGGTTATGATTTAGGTCATACAACTCGTATAGACACGTTATGACTCATATAGGTAAGTCGTGATCTGACCAGTAGCCCAAGGACCCTTCACTGGTGATGCTACGTCTCACACCACATGACTTTTCAAGTAACCCTACAACTCGCATGGTCTTAGTCATAATCAAAACAGATTATTTGGGTAGCATACTGCTCACACTACTATTGGTACAACTAGTTGAGTCTAGTCATAATCAAGGCAAAAAGTTTGGCACCCATACTGGTGAGGCTACAATTTACACTATACGACTTGTATAGAGTCCTTATGGCTCAATGGGGGAGTCGTAGTCAGGACAGAAGACATGGGTAACCTCATTGGTCACCCTAGTATTGGGGTCCTATTAGCCATAATGACACCTTATGACTCGTAAGGGGAGTCATAGGTTGGGCAGTAAGCTCAGTTCTTAAAATTTTCCAGAGTAAAAAACTTAGGGTGTCACATTCTCCCCCTCCCCCCAGGATCATTCATCCCCAAATGATGAGTCAAGGTATTTATTAACACTATCATAAGATAGAATACAACCACAATTTCCTTTAACAAAGTTGGAAAACAAATTTACTAAGGGAAACAAATACCTTAAACCCGATTATCTGAGTCACGAAACAAGAATGGATATTTGGAATTCAGGTCCTCTTCGGCTTCCCAACTAGCTTCTTCAAACTTTTGATTTCTCCAAAGATCCTTTACCAAAGCCGTATCCTTTGTCCTCAAACGATGGACTTACCTATCCAAAATTTCAATCGGGACATCCTCATAAGACAAGAAATCTAAAATACCCAAACTCTCAATAGTAACAACAAAAAATGGACCGCCCACACACTTCTTCAACATCAAGACATGAAAGATGGATGAATAGAACCCAAACTAGAAGGAAAATCCATCTTATAAGCCACGTTGACTACTCACTTTAAAACTAAATAAAGATTCATAATAGGGACTGCACATTCGCTTCTTACCAAATCCCATCACTCACTTCATGGGAGATACCTTCAAGAACACCCAATTGCCAATATCAAACTCTAACTCCCTACTTCTTACATCCGCAGAGGACTTTTGCTGACTCTAGGTGGTCTTAAGCCTATTGCGAATCACCTTCACTTTATCCATGGCTTGATGAACCAAATCAGGACCAAACAACCTCATCTCACCAACTCAAAACCATCCAATAGTAGAACAACATCTCCTACTATACAGAGCCTCAAAAGGAACCATTCAAATACTAGAGTGATAGATATTATCATATATAAACAGAATAATAGGGAAATGATTAGTCCAACTACCACCAAAGTTAATCATGCAAGCTCGAAGCATGTCTTCCAAAGTATGTATCATCCACACCGCTTGTCCATCCATCTACGGGTGGAAAGCGGTACTAAGGTTCACCTTAGTCCCCAAATCTTTCTAAAAAGAATGCCAAAAGTACGATGAGAACTGAGTTCCTCGATCAAATATGATAGAAATAGGCGCTCTATGTAATTTGATGAACTTTTGAATGAAAAGATTGGCATGGTCTTCTACAGAGTAACTAGTCCTCACTGCCAAAAAGTGAAAAAACTTAAGTCATCCAATTCACGATAACCCAAATGTAATCAAATTGATTACGCTACCATGAAATACCACTAACAAAGTCCACATTAATCACTTCCAACTTCCACACGGGCAACTCGACTCTTGAGATGACCCACCGACCTTCAAGTACTCCACCTTCTTATTGACACACCATACACTTAGACACAAAATTATCCACTTAGACACAGAATTGTCCACATCCCGCTTCATGCTATTCCACCAATAAATCTTCTTCAAATCATGATATATTTTTATCAAACCAGGATGAACTGTTTACCATAACTCATAGGCCTCAGCCAAAATTCTTTCTAGCAAACCCATCCACATTGGGAACACACAATCTAGATTGTTACCCCAAGATACCATCACCACAAATATCAAAATCCATGACTTTCTTTCGTCCTACATCATCTAACTTAATCTACATCAAGATAGGATCCAGAACCTATTTCTCCTTTACCTTAGTACCAGGAGACGACTTCAACACCTATTGAGCAAACACACCTACATCTTTAGAATCTAAAATACGATCTCCAAAGTTAGCTAATGGTGAATATCCTTCACCAAACCTCACTTCTCCTCATCCACATAAGGTAAGATTTCCATGGAAATCCTGCTAAGAGCATCAGCAACTATGTTAGCTACACCTGGGCAATAATGGAGACTCATGTCATAGTCATTGAGCAACTCAATCCATATCCTTTACTCGAGATTCAACTTTTTCTGGGTGAACACATATTAAATGTCTTATGATTAGAATAGATATCAACATAAACTCCATACAAATAGGTGCCAAATCTTTAATGCAATCACCACAACCAATAGTTCCAAGTAGTGAGTCAGATAATTCTTCTCAATGACTTTTAACTGCCTAGAAGCATAGGCCACAACCCCACTATGCTGCATCAACACACAACCCAATCCCACACGAGATGTATCACAATAAACAAAAAACCATCGGTACCCTCGGGCAAGGTCAAGACCAGTGCAGAAGTTAACTTATTTTTTAATTTCTCAAAACTTCCCTCATAGGCATTAGACCATAGAAATTTTAACTTTTTCTGACTCAACTTTGTCAATAGAGCAGCGATCAATGAGAAACTCTCCACAAATCTCCTATAAAATTGGCTAAAACAAAAAAGCTTTAAATATTAATTGGAGTTGTGGGTCTAGGCCACTTCTTCACTATCTCAACTTTCTGTGGATCCACCATGATCCCTTCACTACAAAAAAAACATGACCCATAAAAGTAACCACATTCAACTAAAACTCACACTTCAAAAACTTAGCATACAAACGTTGATCTTTAAGATTCTACAACACTATACGGAGGTGACTAGCATGATCCTTATCACTCTTAAAATATACCAAAATATCATCAATAAACAAAATTATAAACAACTCCAAGAACTAACGGAACACCAGTTTATAAGGTCCGTGAATGCTGCTGGGGCATTGGATAAACCAAAAGATATCACTAGAAACATGAAATAACCATACTAGGTATAGAAAGCAGTCTTAGGGATATCCACCTCCCCAATCTTCAACTTATGATAACCCAACCGAGGATCAATCTTAGAAAAGTACTTAGCACCTTGAAACTGGTAAAAGAGACCATTAATCCTAAGAATAGGGTACTTATTCTTCACAGTCACCTTATTCAACTATTAGTAATCTATACACATCCAAAGGAAACTATCCTTATTTCATATGAATAACATAGGAGCACCCCATCAAGACATACTAGGTCAGATAAATCCCTTATCAAGGAGATCTTTCAACTGCTCCTTAAGTTTTTTTAGCTCAGCCAGATCCATTCTATAAGGATTGATAGAGATAGGATGAATGTTTAGTAGAATATTAATCCTAAAATCAATTTCCCTATCAAGAGGAACACCAGGAAGATCATCAGGGAAGACCTCAAGAAATTCATTAACTAAGGAAATATATTGTAAAGAAGGACCCTCCGAGTTAGAATCTTTAACTCAGACTAAATGATAAAGGCACCCCTTGAAAATAAAGTTTAAGCTCTAAGATAAGAGATGTACCTTCCCTTAGGCACTAGGGAACTTCCTTCCCATTTTATAATTGGCTTATTAGGAAATTTGAAAATGGCCTTATGGGTCCGACAATCTAGAGAGGCATAGCATGAATGGTGCCAATCCATACCCAAGAATATATCAAAATCCACCATATCCAAAACTATCAAGTCTACCAAGGTTTCCCTACTACGGATAGATAACACACAACTTATATAGACTCTTTTAGCAATAATAGAGTCACCCATCAGGGTAGACATAGAAAAGAAATCCAAATTACTTTTGGGACTAAAACCAAAATGAACGGCCATATATTTGGTCACATAGGAAAGGTTAGACCCTAGATCAAGTAAATAATACACATCACATATGAAAAGTTATATTATACCAGTGATAACATCAAGAGATGCCTCTAAATCTTGATGGGTGGTAAGAGCATAAAGACTATTTTGACCAATGCTGAATCCAAAAGTAGCACCCTTTGGTACAAGAGCTGATGATGTGGCAACAAGAACTTTGTTAGCCCTACAAGAAACCCTTGAAGGATAATCCCGCTGAAGGTGACCAATCTGACCACAACTAAAACACTGATTCCTTCTTTTGTCACACTGTCCATGATGCAACTGACCATAAAATTGATAAAGAGGATATGATGGGGATGACTGGGCTTCACTAGCCTGAGTCTGGACACCCTGTGCCCTAGGACCATCACTTCTTTGGAAACATCAATCACTAGACATCTTTGGATAAGGCACACTAGCCTTCAAATGGGAATCAAAATTTCTCCACTTCTTCTTAGACCATTGCTTATAATCTCTGCCACTTTTGTACTGACCTCCACCCTGCTCTGAATATCTAAACATTTTACTGTCTTTTTCCCATCTCTGCTTGCTTCTTATTTTCCTCTTTGACTTATTGCATATACACCATAAGTCTAGAGATATCTATATCATGATTCAGCATTGCCGCCTTACATTCCAACACTAACTCATGAGATAAGCCCAAGCAAATTTCCTTATTCTAGCCCTCATGCTAGACACTAACTCAGGAGTATAGTAAGACAATTGTATTTCTTCACCATCATCTTGCCTTGATTTAAATTTACAAACTCCTCGATCTTCGCTTCCCTTAACTCCTGATGAAAGAAGCGATTAAGGAAGGTACACAAAAAGCCATCCTTTATAGCTTGCTCTATATCATCTCTCCTCAACTGCTCCCACTCCTCATACTACTGATACGCCACATTCTTCAACTAATATGTGGGAAATTTTACACCCTCAGAGTCAGATGCATACATCACTCTGAATATCTTCTCCATTTCATCTATAAATCCTTAAGGATCCTCCTCAACCTTAGAGCCAGTAAATGTTGTGGGATTCATCCTCATAAATAGGACAACTCTAGTGGGCTCAAAAAAACTTACAACATTACTACTAGGACTCAACTGACGTGATTGAGATGTCACCAACTAGGTTAATAGATGAATGAAATAGCAAAACTTGACATTAGTAATATCTCCTTAAGGTGACTGAGCATGGGTTTCACCAACTGGAGAACGACCAGTGGGGATCGCTAGGGCTCTATAAGGGTAATTAGAAGTAACGATCCTAGACTTGGCATGTACCCTGTAGGTAAGAAGAGTTTAGTCCATATTATCCACATACGAGATGGATGAGTTCCCAAGAGCATCAGATATTTAGGGAGGCATGATCTTAAATACAAATAAATAGAAATTAAAGAAGATACAAGGCCTTAAACTATATAGCCCAAAAATATAACAACAAGAATGGTAAATATTCCTAAATTCCTCATAGCCTCTCCTATATAAGTGTGGCATGCTACACACCCATAAAAGAGACTCTACTTGACACGGCTTTATGGATACCTAATAGACCATGAACCTAGGCTCTGATACTAAGCTTGTTATGACCCAAACCAAGGCCTGGCCGTGACAAGAATCTCAATTCCATCGAGGACCAGAGACATCCCCTTTGCCTAGTTATTTAGAACATAATACATTAGAAGTGGATAAAATCCAAACATATACCAAGATAGAATAAATATAATCTCAAATAAGTCTAAGAATATCCACAAAAATACCCAATCCACAATAATCCATGAAGCATTCTAATAACCAAAATCAAAACAATCTAGTCGGGACATTCCCCCGGATGATAAACAAAACCAAGTCTGAAACAAAATGTATGACATAAGAAAGCCAAAACATAAAAATAAAGGTCTTCTGGAGTATGAAAGCTCACCACTTCAAGTCTACTCATGATTAATCTTGAAGTATCCTAAATACTGCACAAGAAAAATTGAAATATATTTGTGTCCTGCATCATATGGGATACAGTGTACGGAGATAGTTAGCGGAGAGAGTACTAGCAAGTAACTCAGGGATAAGGGGATAAAATAATTCCATGATCAACAGTTCAAAATCAGTCAAAATCCAATACACACAATCATATGCATATGCATATGCATATATATATATATATATCATATGTTGTGATAGAAAATAAGGTTTGGTATGTACTTTAAAATCATAACTTGGATTGTATAGCATAACTGTCATAATAAGGCACCCACGGGCTATATGGGTCCATCTCTCTCCCAGCTAAAAAGTCCTCAGTGTGTGTAGTCGCACGAACCAAAGAATAATCATATGAACATATGCACCAATGGGGACTCAAACCTCCTCACATACATCAAGGGTGACTTAAGCATCCATTCATTTGACATGGGAGACTTAAACTTTCCAATAATATAATAAGGGGGACTCGGACCTCTCAAACATTTAGACTCCTATGACGGCAAATGCAGTTTCCAGTATTGGTCTCTCAAGACCTCCACTTTCATAACTCGTCTATACAACCCCCGTTAAAGTCTAATTAAAATATTTTTTCACATATTCCCATTTGTTAAACCAATTCTTTCATTAAGTCGTATCGTTGGTATCATTATACCAACTTTACTTACAAGCTAACGTTATCATGCCAATCCATTATCCATTACACAGGGAAAATCATGACCCCTCTAGGTTCAGTTATTCATACATACGGGAAATACACAACTCCTAAGGTTTAATAAAATTCAATTCATGATTCAATAACCTTTTATGCCATGCAATAGTATAAGTGAACAAGTCAAACCATGTGAGAAAGCCATATTTCAATATAAATTTCATAAATGGATTGACAGAACGCAATTTTCAAAACCATATATCAGGCCAAAATTATTAAATTGGGGGAAACTGTGACCCATTAGTTTATTCACCATGTCCATACAGCCTGCAAGTTCAAAACCATTAATAAAGCATAAACAATGCATAATAAATCATGGAAAATTAATTTAAGAATCAACCTTGCCAAAGTCCTCAACCCACATCAAAACCCATAGAAAAATCCACATAAATAACAATATAAATTCATGCTTTAAGTAAAACCAAGTTTAAGGGTAGATTCACATGCATGAAAGTATCACAATTATGGAGAGAATTCGCTCTTGAAAGCTCTAGACAATCAACCTTGAGAAACCCTAGGTGCTCTTTTACTTGGAGATTTGAGAGAGTAAAGAAGGTGTTTTGATTTGCTAAATGATGAAAACAATTCCCCAAAGGTGTTTTATGTATGTGTGATATAAGTGGAGAAAGAGAGAAATTACCAAGATACCCCTAATAAAAAGTTGTGGATTTACCGCCCAGTCACTATGGGCCTCAAAATGACCCGTTAAGACTCGTCACCATAAGTCATAGTCAGAATAGTAGCTAAAGTTGTGCACACTGGTGTAGTTAAAATTTGGGTCATATGACTTGTATAGACATGTTACGACTCATATAATTAAGTCGTGGTCTGAGCAGTAGCTCAAGACCCTTCACTGGTAATCCTATGTCTCACACCACATGACTCATCAAGTGACCTTATGACTTGTATGATCCTAGTTGCAATCAAGACAAATTATTCGGGTAACATACTGATCACACTATGATTGATACCTTACGATTGTTATAGAGTCTTTACGACTCATTGAGTCTAGTCGTAATCAAGGCAGGAAGTTTGGCACCCATACTGGTGAGGCTACGATTTACATTATACGACTCGTATAGAGTCTTTATGACTCATATGGGGGAGTCGTAGTCCAAACAAAAAAATGGGCAACCTCACCGGTTAACCTACGACTAGGGTTCTATGACCCATAATGACACCTTACGACTCGTAAGGTGAGTCGTAGGTTGTGCAGTAAGCTCAGTTCTCAAAATTTTCTATTGGCCAACACCTGAGGTTTCATAGGATCACTACAGTATTTTAGTCTTTTGGACACACTAAATCTAGACCACGCTTGTAAAGTGTTGCCTAAAACATATTTAGTTACCCTTTTTAAGTATAGCTTTAGTTTTTAGCTTCCATCCACTTTAGTATTGGCAAAGCTTCTAAAGCATGGCCTTTAATTGTATCAGTCACACTTTTTAAGCATTATCAAATAATGATATAATTGGCAACACTTATTTTCACATACAACTACACTTAAGTGTGGCATTTTTATGATTCTAAATACCACACTTTAATTGTTTGGCCTAAAATTTTTGTCAAAATTATAATTCTCCCTTCAAAATATTTTACTTTCCCAACAATTTATAATTGGCTCAAAAACTAAATAAAAAAGAAATATTAGAAAAGTTAATTAGGAAAGTTCCCATTCTCAGCTCCCATTTTCATCGGCAAAAAATAGGAAAGCTCTCAAATCTCTCCCAACTCTCATATTCTCACTATGTCGAATCTCTCCCAAATCTCTGTCATTCTGCATATTTCAGCTCCCATTCTCACATATTTCATCTCAGAAATCTCTCATATTCTCATAAATCTAAAGTTATTGAAACTCCCATTCTCGCATGATAGATTTTCACATTTGTTTCTTTCACAAATTTGATAGATAAATTTAAGCTCAAATCTCTCAACTTTCTTCTAATTTTAGCTTATATCATCACAATTCAACTCAAATTTTCTCTAATTTTAGTTTATCTCAGCTCAACTTAACTCAAATTTCTTAATTTCAATGGAGATTTCAGTTTGTTTGAGGTAAAAGAGGATAAAAATTTTCATCTTTTAAGCTTATATTTTGCACGTGGGTTTATTGCATGTTTATTTTTAATTAGGGTTTATTGCATATCTATTTTACATCTAAATTTATTGCATATCTGTTTTGCATCTAGATTTTTTGCTTGTGGATATATTGCATGTATACTTTCCATCGTGATATTTGCAAAAGAAATGCAAAGTAAAGCTCATTATCTACTCGTTCTTTCAAAACAATCAGTCCAACTTGATTGTAAAATTTGACCTTGTAATTTCACCTTATTTATGCTCTGCTCTGCTCTAATTTATTCTAAATTTCCTAATTTCAATGGAGATTTCAATTTGTGTGATCTAAAAGGGTAAAAATTTTCATCATTTAAGCTTTATTTTACATTTGGGTTTGTTGCATGTTTATCTTGAATTTGAATTTATTGCATGTCTATTTTGCATCTTTAGTTATCTAATTTTTTTCAATCTCCTACTATCTTTGTAGCATTCTATGACAATAATTTTCAAAAAAAAATGAGTCTTGAATGATGTATAAAATGGTTGCAATTTAAGCTTAAAAAGTGTTTTTGTACAAACTAGATGGTATAGAATAGACTTTTACAGTTTGTCGAACAAAGATTATGGATAAACCTAAGGAAATTCACTAGAATAGACAAGTTAATGTAACACAAGATGTTGTTTCATGTTTTCACCGCTATCCATCTTTTCATCTATTTGAATTTCTTAGATTTCTATCGTATTGTTTATTATGCAGGGATACTTACTAATCTGATCTAGTGGCTTAATGTTGTGCTTATTGACTTGTGTTTGAGAGTTAGGTGTATGATTTGATATATAATGGCTAGTTTGGTTTTCCCTTTACTTTATTTCTAATAGTTTATCCCTTAGTTGTCTCTCTCATGTCCTTATTCTTTTTCTTTACTAGAAATGCATTATAAGTAGTGTTCATCTATACAACCATACCTATTATCACCTATCAAAGCGGTTCCACTATTAAAGTTTATCTACAAAGGCTCATGCTTGTCCTTCGAAGAAGTAAGGTTGATTTCTCTTATTGTTCATAGTTTTTTAGATTGTTGAATCTGTGGGAACCTTCTGACCCTATCAAGTCTTAATTCAACCTTAATTTGAATAACTTGAGAGTATATTCAAAATTTGTGTGAAGCAAGATTTGTGGCTAATTAGTATCCAGTTTCTAACATTATTATGTGTTTCTATCTGAGGAGTATTATAACTCTTAGAATCTTTTTTATGATTTATTTTTCTTTTCTATCACGTCCAAGCCATTAGACTTAGATTGCTATATGAAAACATGCCTATAGAGTACAATTATATATAAGTTGAAGTCTCTAAAATCTGTTGAAGTCTTTCTATATGGTCTCAAAATATATCAATTATGTTCTCAAGTCTGAATGAATTATACAATATGATTCTGGGGGTAATAATCCCCTATCACCCATTTCATCTGCAATTATCCTTTAAAAGCATTCCTGTAAGGTCAACATTATGCTTTTTTTTTTGTGTCCTTGTGTGTTTGTGTTGATAGGTATCTGAAGTTGTTAGATTATTTAAACTTAGTAATTTTTTGTTTAAGTTTGGTATAAATTTAAAGTACATGGTATGAATAGTTAGTTAAATATGGGAAGTAGTTAAGTTTATGAAGTTGTTAAACTGTTTATAATATGTAGCATGCATACTTAATTTTATTATATTTAGGAGAAAGAGAATTGAATTTGTTGCATATTTAAACTTGGATTTGGCATCGCATAAGGCTGTGACTATGTAAATTTTTCTTTATCATCTGCCACCACATGTCAATACATGATTCTGACAACTTGTTTGTGACTTTTAGAATCAAAGTATGCAATATTTACTATTTTTGTATATTGAAAGATCTAACATCAATTTTGGCTGTTTAGGAACTCATATGTTCCGTCCAAGGATTGGATGGATTTACCTAGGTATTTCTAAGAGTATATCAATAGTGTTGTATCTTTCTTAGAATTTGCTTACACTTGTGGAGAGCCTCAAGAAAAACAAATTCAGTGTCCATATAATCATTGTGGCAATGTTTTTTGGAGGAAAAGGAATGTAGTGCATAATCATTTAATAGATCATGAATTTGTTAAAAATTATAAAATATGGATCAATCACGGGGAATGAAAATACAGTTGGATGTTGATGATCATATGGATGACTCATATAATGATATTAATGGGTTGTTGAATGATCAATTTAGCCATGTTGCACAAGTTGAAGGAGTTTATAAAGTTCTAAATGAAGATGCCAAGAAATTCTTTTACTTAGTTGAAGAGGCTGGTCAAGAATTATATATTGATTGTAAAGGATTCTCTAGATTATCATTCATAATCAATTATATTTGTTGAAGTGTCTCCATGGATGGAGAAATGAATTGTTCACTTCTCTTTTAGAATTATTTAAAAAGGTCATGCCCGAGTTGAACATTCCTCCATCCTACAATAAAGCCAAGTTTATGGATTAGGATCTTAATCTTGATTATGCAAATATTCATGTGTGTCCCAACGATTGTATGTTATTTGGGAATGACCATAAGAATAATGAATTCTGTCATGTTTGTGTCACGACCCAAATGGCCATGAGTGGCACCTGCTTTAATCTTTTTGTGGGAGAACCATCTAAACCAAACCATTACCCAATAACTTAGCTAATATTAAAACAATATTATTATACGATCACCTTAATAATAATAATAATCCGGAGCTAATCATTATCAATGCAAAATTTAACAAACTACTTACTGAAATCCCCAGGATCCAAAAATCATCATATAAGAGCTTCTAAACAAAGATCATGTCTAAAAGATATATCTAAGAATAAAGAAAATAAAGAATATTTCATTGCTCGAAAGATAGATCAAACAAATAGGATGACCCACGGCAGCTTGGAGATAGAGTGATCACTCTTGGATCAAGATTTTCTATCAAACTCTAGAGGTGAGGTCGTGTCTGAGCCTCTGGAACACTTTCTGCACTTAACAAAATAAAAGTAGAGGTTAGTATCAGTACAAACCACTATGTAATGGTAGGTATCATAGGACAACTTAATTTAATAACATGTACACAACATAAATCAAATAGTAGATGGGCATTGTCACATGAAAAATATTTAATAAATCAATAATGCATCAATAACAGGTTAAACAGTGCTTACAAATAAGCCACATAACCATCCAGAGAATAAACCATGCTGTAAGCATCCACAGAGTCAACAACAATACCATAAGTAACAACCACATCCTTCTAAACCTCATAATTTGAAATATATTAGCTCATTATCTATAGAATAACTTACACAACCTCTCAAATTTAACACAAATATATACACACATGCTAAGGGACTTATTTTTGACCAACTAGTCATGACCTATAGAGAACAATATATGTTTATGTACCATACTGGTGTGGTACCCGATCCTCCATAAACAAGTAATATCAATATCATATTCATACCGGTGTGATACCCAATCCTCTATAAGTAATATCAATATCATATCCATACTGATGTGGTACCCGATACTCCATAACCAATTAATATTAATATCATATTCATACCGGTATGTTGATTATCCATTTATTAGTTATCCTAGTGGCCAAGGTTATATTCTTGGGAATTTAAGTGTACAGAATCCTATAACCCTCCGTTCATTCGTGTATCCCCACTAACAATGTCCTTGAAGCATGGGTTTTGACATCAAGAATTGATAATGATTACTACTGATATGGAGAAAATTGAATTCTATTGTCAGAACGCAGTAGTACGTAACCTGTAATCAAGAAATTATTGTTACAATAATCTGACTTTTACAATGTTAATGCTTTTTCTATTACAATTAGGCATGATTCTTGACCAATTATGCTTAATAATGACAACAATTATAGAGAATTAATTATTAGATAGTAATGAAGGATGGGTGAAGTTTAGTGTTATGTATTTGAATAGATTTTAACCATTCAGAAATTTTATGGAAGGGCAAGACTTTGTCAAATTAGCTTGCCTTTGAATTCTTTTCTTGAGATAGTTTACAGTTTAATTAGAGTTTAGACTCAATTTAATTGTGTGTGTGCTTCTAAACTGGATGCTTGTTAATTGGTATTTAGACATGCTTGAATTTGGTGATATTTGGATTGTTGAGACGTGTATAAATAATTATTGAAAATTTACTTGATGGAATTATCTTATGACTTTAAGTGTACTTGTAAACTATGTACATCATATTGTATCTTGAGATATAGTGCGAATTTAATAAAACATACCTAATATGGTTATAAAGAATTGGGTACCACGATGGTACGAATATGATATAATATTACTTGTTTATGGAGGATCGGGCATCACGCCGTTACGAATATAATATTAATATTACTTATTTATGGAGGATCAAGTACCATGCCGATACAAATGTGATATTGATATCACTTGTTTTTGTAGGATCAAGTACCACACCGATATGAATGTGATAGTTTGTGTAGCTTCTCGATATATTAAACCAACTAAAGTAGATAGTGAGGTAGTTGAGCCTTATATAAAACCTCATCGTGTTCCAGCAAAAAATTTGAGACACTTTCCCTTAATTCCTAGACTTAAAAGGATGTCTATGTGCTCAAAGACTGCAGATTCATTAAGGTTGCATGACAAGAAGTGTTGTAAAGATGGAAAGCTAAGGCATCCCACTGATGGCCAAGAATGAAAAGACTTTAGTAGGTTGTATCTGAATTTCATATGAGATTGTTGTAATTTGAGACTTGTCTTGTCAAGTGAATATTCAATCTATTTTGGACCTTATGTTAATGGTTTATAATTTTCCTCCTTGGATATGCCTGAAAATAAAATACTCTATATTGTCTCTACTAATTTCTGGGCCTCGATTACCTGGAAATGACATTGATATTTATTTACAGCCATTGATAGATGAATTAAATTTGTTATGGAATTCTGAGTTGAAACATTTTATGCTTCTTGAAATCAAACCTTTCAAATGCGAGAAACTCTTATATAGATGATCAGTGACTTCTCTGTATATACTCTGTTATCTGATTAGAGTACAAAAGGAAAGATGGCATGCCTTTGTTGTAAATATGGATCTCATTCCTACTATCTAAAACATAGTAGGAATATGTGCTATATGAATCATGTTTTTCTACCCATGGGTCATCCTAAAGATCTAACAAAAGATCTTTCAATGAGAAAAAGAATTTAGGCCTCCTCCGCCTATATTAAATGGAACTGATATGCTAAATAGATACAAAACATAAGGAATGTGTTTGGGAAGACACAAAAGAAATCAAATAATGGCCCATGAAAAAAAGGTCAATTTTTTTTAATTACTTTATTGGTCAAACAATTCCGTACCCCACAACCTTGATGTAATACACATAGAGTAGAACATTGTTGACAATTTAATTGGAACTTTTTTGGATATTTTTGGAAAAACAAAGGATCATTCAAAGGATCGTTATAATTTGAAAGAGATGCAGATTAGAAAGAACCCTCATCCAAAAGATACAACAGATGACAAGAGAACAAAGATAGTAAAAATATTCTTCTCTATGACTAATGGAGAGAAATCAATTTTTTGTGGAGTTCTAAAGATAGCAAAGCTACCTGATGATAGTGCCTCTAACATATTTAGGTGTGTGCAACTAAATGAAAGAAAAATATCTGGTTATAAGAAACATGATGCTAATTTCATGTTACATTACTTACTGCTAATACTAATTAAAATCATCCTTCTTAATGTTTTTGCTATTACTTTGATTTGTCTGAGTTCATTTTTCCATTGTTTATGTTAAAAAGTTATCACACTAAAGGAAATAGATTGCTTAGAAGTAGAGATCATAAAAATGATAAATCAGTTAGAGCAAATTTTTTCTCCCATATTTTTTGATATAATGATTTATTTTCCTTTTTATTTAGCGAATAAGGTAAGATTAGGAGGTCCAGTTCAGAATCAATGGATGTATCCCTCTGAAAGAGAAAGTGTACATTCAAATCTTATGTCTGAACTAGAAAATGTGTAGAAGAAACTACAGCAGAAGTATATCTGGTTGAAGAGTGTTTAACTTTATGCTATAGATATTTACATGAGGGGGTTACACACCAGATTTAATAGAAGACCTCAAAATGATGATGAACGTGGATCGGGTAACGCTCAAACTTGTAGTTTATTTCCTAATAGTGGTTGTCCTTTAGGAGCAAAGAAAGCTGCTAGAACTATTTTAGATAAGAAGTCATTAACTTAGGTGTATGCATACTTACTAACCAATTATGATAAAGTTCAATAGTATATTAGGTACTTTAATCACATATAGTATTTCATTTTTTTGTATAGTTATTAACTTATTCTTTTTTGTTCTAAGAAATAAAAATACTTGTGTGCAGAGAGAATAAACTTGAGGTTTATAATCAGATGTAAAGATCTAAATAGAGAATGCTATGAATCATAGTCAAAATTTTTCTCAATGGTTTGAAATTCGTGTTTTGCCAGAGGATGTGCATGATATTATAAAAGAATTTACTAGAGGACCAAATTCAACTGCTAAAAGATATTTTGTATATCTAATTAGTTGATATAAATTTTGTACTAGGTATCCTGATACAAGGTGCAAAATCCAAAATAATGGTGTTACATTAGTTGTCTGTACCACAAGCTTTGCAAGATCGAAGGATTAAAATCCAGTAGATGTAGATTTGACTTATTATAGAAGAATAGTTGATATTGTTAGTAAGACTATTTTGTCAATTTTAAGTTTGTTTTATTAAAGTTCTACTAGTATGAGGTTGAAAAATATATGTTTGGTTTTACTTACATCTACTTCAACAAGAAATGCTCTCTGGAAGAACCTTTTGTGCTAGCATCTCAAGTGCATCAGTGCTTCTATGTTCAAGATCCATATGATCAAGATCGATATATGTTATGAAGACTATTTTGAGAGACTTATTTAATGTAAGTGGAAAGGTTGAACAAAGTTATGAAAATGAGTCTTCCGAATATTTGATGGGCCCATACAGTCTTCTAAAAATAAGATTCATATAATCAAGATAGATATTATATTAATAAGGAAAGATATACCAAAAACAATTATTGATGCAAATGATGTGGCTGTTGGAGGATTTCTTTCTCAACCACTTGAAGTTGAGAATAACGATAAATTTGAAACCGAGTCTGAAGATGAGTTTAAAGGTGAGTTTGAAGATGAGTCTGAAGACGAGTCCGAAGAATAGTCTGAAAATGATTTTGATGATGAATCATGACTTTATTATTTTGTTGTTGACATATAGTGTTAGCTTTCTCTTTCTATTATTGGATTGTTTGCTGGTTTAAAAACTCTTAGCTATCTAATATGTAGAAACAGATCTGAGATTGGCAATGTTTATGTATTTTGTTGGCTTTTTTCTTATGTCTAATTATTATTCTAATTTTCAGATTGTACTTGTTACTTAAAACCCATTTTTTGTTTTTTTTAGGTAATGATCATCCTAAAAAGGTGTCAGACTAATGATATTTCAGGCAACATAGTGATACTACACAGGTATCCCATCACTTTATTAAATATCAGTGAAGTGAACACCAAGTTTGTCAGGACTTTGCATGTACTTTTATCTGTTGTAGAAATAACATCTATTTGGTTATAATTTTCTTATTTGGAGAAAGAGAAGCTTAAATACTCGGTAAGTTTTGATGCTCTCAAATTATTTCTTGTGCACCTCTTTTTTAGAGTTTCTTAAAACACATTTTTATTTGATGCGGTTGTCTCTTTGATGTGCTTGTACCTCAATTTATTTCCTGTGGCACGTAGAAAGGTTCCAAGATAGTTTGTAGGTTAATACTGCCATATTTCCTAGTCATATAGAAAAAATGACATAGAGATTCTTTCTATGTACTTAAATAAGAATTATTTCATCGTTTTATTTTCCTTATACAATTGTAAACAAAATTTCTTCATCCTACTGGTAGATTGTAATATGTAAGTTGTGAAATATTGTGCTCCAAAACTTATTTATAATTATTTTTTAAATAATCTATTTCCTTTTTTAAAAAGAAGAGATACTTGTAGTGTTGAAAAAAAACATGACATTCACACAAAAAATGATCTATCAGTTTCCTTTATTGATGAAAATATTAAAAAAATTGATAATTTTGTGGAACAAGAAGAAATTGATGAGGAAGGGTGTGCTAGAGATGAGAATATGGACACTGAATGCTGGACAAATGGTATGTCTTATATCTTTTAAGTTTATTACTCACTTTAATTTTCTTCTTAATTTTTTAATATTACATCAATCTAGGGATATCGAAGAAGAGAAAAATTTGAGGACAAACAACTTGTAAGAATATTCATGCAAGAAATTTAGATGAAAGAGAGGAGGTGATATTTTATGAAGGACAAGTAGTGGAACCAACTGGAAAGACAATTCTAGTTTAAGTAGCTTCATAGGAACAACAAGAAATCCTAGATTTATCATCTTGATGTACACTAATTGGCATATTATGCTAAAGGTAAATAAAAAACACATGTGGGACTATGTCGATGTAAGAAAACCAATATTTTAGACTGTATATTTATTGTCTATTATTACTAAATCAAGCTAAATATATTTTATTTTATATAGTTAAAATTTCTAATTCTAAAAGAAGGAGAGAAGGGGGTGATGAGCGGTATTCGTGATTCTTTGAGGCAACACAAGAGAAATATTAAACAAATATATTTTGATAAGAACCTTACTGATTAATAAAAGCTAGAAAAATGTCATGATTGACATTCCTGAAGTTAATTTGTGCCAGTTGATCGAATATTGAAAATATGTAAATGTTCAAGTGAGACTAAAACAATTGATTTATACTCTTGGACATAAATTTCACATACCTTAATTGATGTAATTACTAAGAAAGTTTGAACTTGAATTCCTATTTATGCTCTTGAAGATGAATTATTTAATCTCTTGAATTGGGAATCCTTAATTTTGAGCTATCTTGAAAAAAGAATGGAGGAAATTTGATTTCTTGAAGGTTAAGTTTTAAGGTTCTGGGATTTTCTTGAGAGAGAATTGATTAAAAGTGAGCATAGAATGCTTAGAATAGGTTTAATTTTGTGTTATTCACGACTTAGGGGCTTGGGAATTGACTAAATTTCCCTTTTAAAATTTAACTCAGAAACTAAAAAAATCTTGATTTGACAACCCATTGCGACGCGCCAATATCATGGTGGCTCGCTGGAAAATGGACGAGCCTGGTTTTGCCCATCAATGTGATGCGAGGCTATTGCATTGGGCTACTGGAAAAGGGACGAGTCCCATTTTGTCCATTACCGCGATGTGCTGATATCGCATCGCTTCACTAGAAAAAGGATGAGTGGGAACTAGACTTTCACCGCTATGCGATGTAATTACGGTGCTCCACTGGATTTTGACAATTGTGAAATCATCCTTCACCGTAATGCGGTGCCTGTCAAAATGCCATACTATTTTACTAAAAATGCCATAACATCTTAACCAAGTATCAGATTAAGGAGAAATTGGTATCGTTGGAAAGATGAGCCAATTATCTACATATTGGTGGGTCTAAAACTTAAAAAATATTATATGTATCAAGAGTTATTCATTTTCAAAGTCAACCCTTTACATTCTAAAAGCTAAACTTCACTAGGAAAAAGCACAGGGTATTACAATATCTCCCTCTTGGGAACATTCGTCCTCGAATGTGGCTAGTTAAATTGAAAATACTGAGGAACTGAGGCTATATGCTGACATGAACAACTAAACAAACTGCATCACTAAATCTAAAACATACTGAGTGATAGAACTAATCTGTGAATGCATAATTTTATATGAAGATAACTATATAGATGGATCTGAGACTAGAAAAGAACTGAATTAAGGAAGACTGTTACCTTTGGTTGAATCTGAGTTTGTGGGGAAAAGGAGAGGATAATTGGTACACATGTCTTCTTCTGCTTCCCAAGTAGCACCCTCAACGGATTGATTTTTCCATAGAAGTTTCACCAAGGGAACTTTTTTATTCCCTGGAACTTCTTCGTTTGAGAGGATATTATGAATATCTATACTTTATAGTGGGACTATAATGGCTGAATCATCTATGAAATTCTTTAATAAGGACACATAGAACACTAGATGAACTGATGATAAGTCTGCAGGTAGCTTAAGCTCATACATTTTCCTCCCAACACGATTCAAAATCCTATAGGGCCTATATATCGGGGACTAAGCTTCCATTTTTTGCCAAATCTCTTCACCGCCTTCATAGGTGAAACCTTAAAATACACAAGATCATCTACTTCAAAATCAAGATCTCTCTTTCTTACGTCTGCATAAGATTTTTGATAACTCGGAGCTGCTTTCAATCTCTCTCAAATCAGCTGAACTTTCTCCACAGCTTTAAACACCATATTTGGCCCAATCAAAGTTGCCTCACCCACTTTGAGCCAATCAACTGGTGACCTATATCTCCACCCATAAAGAGCTTCAAATGGGGCCATTGGATTACTAGAATGGTAACTGTTGTTATAGGCAAACTCAATCAATGGTAAGTGGTCATCCCAACTGCCTTTGAAGTAAAGAGCAAATGCCCTCAACATATTTTCTGAAGTTTGAATGGTCTTCTCTGCCTAACCATCTTTCTGTGAATGAAAAGCTGAACTAAGATGAACTTGGGTACCAAGAATCTTCTAAAAGGCTTTCCAAACTGAGAGGTAAACTGAGTACCTCTATCTAAGATAATGGACAATGAAACTATATGAGATCTAACCAACTCTCTGATGTATAGCTTAGCATAATCTTCAGCTGTGTAGGACATGTGAACTGGTAAGAAATAAGCTGACTTGATCAATTTATCTACAATAACCCAAATCGAATCATGCTGACGACGCGAATGGGGTAATCCAGTCACAAATTCCATATTCACCTCTTCCCACTTCCAAGTAGAAATACCAAATTCTTGCAAGGTGCCACCAGGTCTTTGGTTCTCTACCTAAACCTATTGACAAGTTGCACACTTAGATACAAATTCTACTATATCTTTCTTCATACCACTCCACCAATAGACTTTCAGCAAGTTGCGGTACATCTTTGTGGCTCCTGGACGAATGAAATAACGCACACCATGCACTTCTTCCATAATCTGCTACCTCAAATCATAACACATGGCATACATAATCTACTCTGGTATCTCAACACACGAGAAAAATTCTACCTTTTGGTGTTTAATTGAACCCTTCAGCTTGACCAAACCAGGAACCTTATCCTTCTTCTCTTTCACTTCAGAAACTAAAGAAGATTTGAAACTACTCTGGACCCAAACATTCCTTTCAGCTGAGTTAACCAATCTCACACCCAATTTAAATAATTGATAAGATTATCAAACTATCTCTCTCTTAGCATTCTTCAAATGAGCAACACTTCCCATAGACAATCTATTAAGGGCGTCTGCCACTACATTAGCCTTACCCGAATGATATAGCACACTCATGTCATAATCCTTCAATAATTCTAACCACCTTCTCTGACGAAGATTTAACTCCCTCTGAGTAAACGCATATTGCAAACTTTTGTGGTTCATAAAAACAGCAATATGCACCCCATAAAGATAAAGCCTCCAGATTTTTAATGCAAACACAATAGTAACTAACACAAGATCAAGGGTAGGGTAGTTTTTTTCATGAGGATTAAGATATCTAGAGGAATATGATATAACCTTACCTCTCTGCATTAAAACATAACCCAGAACGATTCTAAAAGCATTATAATAGACAACAAACCCATCTGTACAATCAGGTAATGCTAAAACTGGAGCTAAAGTGAGTCGAGTCTTCAATTCCTAAAAACTCCTCTCAAGGGAATCTGACCACTGAAACTTAACTTTTTTTTGGGTCAATATTGACATAGGAGACGCAATATATGAAAAATCCTCAATAAAACATCTATAATAGCTAGATAAACCCAAGAAACTTCTAATGTCTGATGGAGAAATAGGTCTAGGCCAATTCCTTACTGCTTTTGTCTTTTAGGGATCAACCCTAATACCATCATTGGAAATAATATGACCGAGAAGAGCTACTGATCTTAGCCAAAATTTACATTTTCTGAACTTGGCGGATCTAAGGTCTATCTTGGGGAAATAACTTGCACCTTGGAACTGATCAAATATGTCATCAATCCTAGGAAGAGGATATTTGCTTTTGAATATGACTTTATTCAGCTGACTATAGTCAATGCACATTCGTAAAGAACAATCTTTCTTTTGCACGAACAGGAAGGGAGCACCCCATGGAGAAACACCGGGCCTTATGAAACCTTTATCTGAAAATTCCTTAAGCTGCTCTTTTAACTATTTAAGCTCGGCTGGATCCATATGATATGGAGGAATAGAGATAGGCTGAGTATCTAGAACAAGGTCAATACCGAATTCTATTTCCCTATCGGGAGGTACCCCTAGCAAATTTTTGGGAAAAATACCAGGAAACTCATTAACTACACTGACTGACGGAACTATTGGGGGTCTCAGACTTAGTGTCTTTGACCCAAACTAGATGATAGATATACCCCTTTGAGATCAACCTTCTATCTTTAAGATAGGATATGAAATTACTCTTAGGAGACAGTGAATTTCCTTCCCACTCAAAGACTGGCTCATCTAAAAATTGAAACTTTATCACTCGTGTGCGACAACCTATGGATGCATAACAAGAATGGAACCATCCATACCAAGAATAAGGTCAAAGTCGACCATATCTAACTCTATTAAATTTGCTAACATGATTTTATAAAGAATAGTGATGGGAAACTTTCTATAGATCTATTTGGCAACAACTGACTCACCCACTAGGGTAGAAACTAAGAAAGGCTCAAGGATATTTTCAGGACCTATTTCAAAATTCACTATAACTAATGGGGTCACATAAGAGAAACTCAACTCGGGATCTAACAAAACATAAACATCAAGATGAAAGACGCGAACCACACCAGTGACAACATCTGGTGAATCCTCTTGCTCCTGATGGGATAGTAAAGCATAAAACTAATTCTGGTACTGACCGCTACCGATACTCTATGATGCACCCTGTGGAGGAATGGGCAACCTAAAAGAGCTGGTGCGCTAATAGCCTAAGTCTGAGGATGAACATCCCTATTTT
Source organism: Capsicum annuum (assembly GCF_002878395.1). Taxonomy (NCBI): domain Eukaryota; kingdom Viridiplantae; phylum Streptophyta; class Magnoliopsida; order Solanales; family Solanaceae; genus Capsicum; species Capsicum annuum. Next base: position 49,778,706 of record NC_061121.1, read on the forward strand.
CGTACTTAGCATGCAAACACTCTTTGATTTCATATCCCAACTTACCATAACTATAACAATGTTTTTGACCCAACAAGTACTCACCAGGCTGATTCTTACCATACCTAGCATATGTAAGATAACTGGTCTTTTTACTCATACTATTCTGAGATATAGACATAGAAGTCTTACCCCCACTATTCTTGTCTAGCTCTGGGAGCGGAAGCACTAGCTGAGGATGGTGTTGGCATAAATAAGCTATTCTAAAAATGCAAATGATTTCCACCTCCAAACTTTGTCTGGTCATACTCAAACTGCCCCATTCTAGCCTTCTTATTTCCCCTCTTTCTTCTCTTTAACTTTTATGCCTCAATCTATTGGGCATGAATTATCGACCTAGCAAGATCTATGTCCCTAATATGCATGGCAGTCCTACACTCCTTGACTACCAAACTAGATACTCCAGTAACAAACTTACTCATACTTGCCAAAGGGTCAGTCATCGTATAGGGGCATACTTAGATAACTGGTTAAAATTAAGGCAGTACACTTTCACTATCATTAAACCTTGCCTCAAGTTCACAAGCTCTTATACTTTAGCTTCTCTCTTTTCATGCAGAAAGAACCTATCTAGAAATACATCTTGAAATACCTGCCAATTTATAGGAGTTGCATTCTCACCTCTACCATTCTTCTATATAACCACCCAATCATACGCTACATCCTTCAATCTATAGGATGCTAACTCTAAACTCTCATCCTCAGAAATATGCATAATCTGGGTGATCTTTTTCACCTCATCTATATAAAGTTGTGGGTCCTTACCTGCTTTTGACCCAAAGAATTTTGCGGCTTCATTCTCATAAAGTCTCTAATTTTGGCTGCTGCTAAATCCCTATTCTGCTGAAGTGGGACTACCGCCTGATGGTTTCCCTGAATATTAGCAGTCACATCTTGGGCCAATGCCTAAAAGGTAGCCTAAAATTCAGCATAAGTTACATTCTTATTTAGAGGGTCAACAGTCAGGGGTGGATGGTTATCATTTCTACGGGTGTTAGCTCGACGAGGAGGAATATTCAACTTTCACGTAAGAGAATAAGTTAAAAGTAGATGAGATACTATAATCATGATAGATCATGAAAGAAAGAGATGATTTCCTAAAAATATTTCGTATCCTCTTGCTCACAAATATGGCACGCTTCACACCCATGATCAAGACTCTATGTAAAATGGCTTGTTTGACTCCCTACGACTTTTATAACCTTAGGCTTAATACCAAGTTTGTAATTCCCTGAAAATGGGTCCCAAGATGTCACACAGTGCTCAAGACTACGAGTATCCTTAACCTAACCCTGTCTACCTTCTACTGAGTCTGGATCTCATAATAAAGAAATATAGCTATAACATCAAAACTAGAATGCTAAAATCTGTCTGAGCTAACTGAGAATATTTGAATATAATCTCTGAAAAATACTAGACTTAAGAGTCTGATTAATTAATACTAAAAATCTAAATCATAATCTAGAAGTCTGACAAGCCTCTACTACTAATGCTAAAGAGTCACTAGGAAAAACCCCCAGCTGACTCAAACTATCTAAAAAATACTAAATCACCTATACTAATACAATGAAAAAAACTGAAAGACTAAGTCCCCAAACTATGAGAACTCACCAACTATCGGGATGGAGATGGAGATGCTTGAAATCACTCATGCTGCTGAAACTGAGCACCTGAACCTACATTATGAGACAATGTAGAACATAGGTGTATATGTGGATCAGTACTTTAAGAATGTACTAAGTATATGGGGGTGAATGCATAAGTAAACTAATATCTAATTGATATCACACTTTATTAAATAATGCAAGCTAAATGTAAATGACTCACATAAGTTGGAATATCTAAAACCTATAAATCATAATCAAGAGTAGCAAAATATGTTGTATAAATCTAGTGAGTCATAGCATTTAGTTTCTATAAGCTGTACTGGTATTCTATCTTTAAATCATACTGTCTAAGTGTAGAAAGGACTTAATTCTGTGTCTATAAACTGAAATCTAAAATCTCATAGCTAAAGCAATATGTAAAGCAATATCTGAATAAAACTGTAAGCCTTTACACTTAATTTCTAGAAGCTGTTCTATTAAAATTATTCTATTCTATAAGGTTTTACTAATAGGGAAATACTTAAAAAAACTATTCTGAAACTCTTTACTGTTAGGATGTAGGGAATTCTTTTAAAAGCTTTCTATAAGGGAGACTCTTCTAACCGACAAAAACCATGTGATCTATCATGGAGTCCAATGTCTAGTTTCCTTATGGGAAAACCTCACGTTGGGGAGAGGGGTCATACTCTTTCCAAGGAGTACAACCTAATCTAAGTGATCACATCTGTATCTGTTATCCATATAGAAATGGGAATAATCTGATAATCTAAACTTATATTAGCTCATAGTTCTGGGGCATGAGAACAAATGCAACTTGGTGATAAATACTACCCCTTTTAATCTCTATGCTCATTCTGTTGGAAATCCACTTTATAATCTAGTACAATGGTTCATTACAAAAATCAATTGTATATTTGTTAAGTTAAACTGTATTCTGAAAATGAAAAGTGGATTTCATATCTAAACTGAGATCAAAAGATTAAATCTTTATTGAAAATCTAAAAATACTCTAGTCATAAGGTGCTCATAGCATAATCAATCTTGAAATAGCAATATTCAACTAGGTCTTAATATCCATGCATCAAATTCATGTCAAACCATAATAATATTCATGCTTGATAATGAAGGTATTGATAATTCAACTCAAAATCTGGAAATTACTGTAATACGCATGAAAATTCAAAAGTAAATATGAAATTCATCATCTAACACACTTCAAAGCTCAAAATCCTTCAATTAGCAATATTGGGTATGAATCCAAATTTAAAATTCATGCAGAATCATACAAAATCATGTAAATTTGTAATTAAAACTAGTTGGATCCTTGTTCATAAACCCCACATACCTTAATTAATGCAATTACTAAGAAATCTTGAACTTGAATCCTTATTTATGCTCTTGAAGATGAATTCTTGAATCTCTTGAATTGGGAATCCTTAATTTTGAGCTATCTTGGAAAAAGAAAGGAGGAAATTTGATTTCTTGGAGGTTTTAGGGTTTTCTTGAAAGAGAATTGATGAAAAGTGAGCATAGAATGCTTAGAATAGGTTTAATTCTATGGTATTCATGACTTGGGGGCTTGGGAATTGACTAAATTGCCCTTTTAAAATTTAACTCAGAAACTAGAAAAATCCCATTTGACCACCCACCGCGACGCGCCACTATCGCGGTTGCTTACCGGAAAAGGGACAATCCCATTTTTTCCCATCAACACAATACGAGGCTATCGTGTTGGGATAATGGAAAAAAGATGAGTCCCATTCTGGCCATCATCGTGACGCGCTGAAATTGTGTTACCTCACTGAAAAAAGGATGAGTGGGAACTGGACTTTTACTGTAATATGATGTAATCTTGGTGCTCCACTGGATTTTGACAATTGTGAAATCATCCTTCACTGCAATGCGATGCCTATCAAAATGCCATACTGTATTACTAAAAACTCCATAACTTCTCAATCAAGTATTGGATTAAGGAAAAATTGGTATCATTGGAAAGATGAGCCAATTATCTACACATTGGTGGTTATAGAACTTGAAAATTCTACATGTATCAATAGTTATTCATTTTCAAAGACAACCTCTAACATTCTAGGAGCTAAATTGAGCTAGGTAAAAGTATGGGGTATTACACCACTAAGTTCTCTTTCTAACTCTTCAAGAGTCGTCTCAATCCAATGTAAAAAGTTATGAAAATTTTCCCTTAAGGGCCTTACAAACTGCAATAGTAACTCAGGTAACGAGTCGTTACCACTCATGACGACTCAGGTAATGAGTCGTAGTCACTTCAATGAAGGCCCCAAGTTTGAGTCTAGTGACTATTACTCCACTCCATAGATTGTAACAAGTGACTATGAGTCATAAGGAGGACTCTTAGTAAAAATAGTAAAAGTTCCCCAGCCTTATACTAGTGATAATGAGTCTACCTTATAAGTCGTAATCAGTGACTATAAGTCATAAAGAGGGACTCGTAGACACACTAGTGATCACCAAGAACCCAGTCCTTTAATCATGAATCCATCCTACGACTCATATTTATACCTTATGAGCTATTTAGGTGGACTCGTGATCTAAACATAGTATAATCTAAGTATTTATCCTAGTGGTTACAAGTCTAGAATATGACTCATAGTCAGACCTTACAATTCATAACGTGGACTCATAGCATGACTAGTGAATGACCTAAGACTCAATCTTCAGACTACGAATCTACTTGACTACCCGTAGTCAGACTTAACGAGTCATTAGGAGGGCTATCATAGTCATAACAGTGTATGACCAAAAGCTAATCTTTAGACTACGACTATACCTTACGACTCGTAGTCAGTCATAACACATCTTATAGGGGATTCGTAGTCTAAACAGTAAGGACCCTAGGTCCTAGGACCCCAGGTTACGACTCAGAATATGACTCATAACCAAACGTGATGAGTTGTAGAGTGATTTGTAATGACTGGAACCTAGTTTTTACCATGTTTTTCTAGGGACTTTTATGTCTTTTCCCACTATCATAAAATCAAACCCACGTCATTTTGGCTTTCCAAGGGGTTGAATAAAAGATCCAAATTCCCTAATTCATGTCATGATCATAAGTTTCCCCCAAGATATATAAAAAGAGGCTATTTCCCATCTTCCTCAAACAATTAGGGTTTCTCAAGGGCAAGGTCAAATACAAAAAATTCTCCAAAGATTCCTATAACACCCCGTATTTTCAGGCTAGTCTATGAATCGTTGTTCCTACATGTAAAAGATATAATCCAAATGAAACCCATTTGAATATAAGTTTCATTATATTTATCCTTGTGTTTGATGTGCTTTTGAGGTGAAAAATATTCATAAGAATCAGTTAGAACAAAGTTGAGCTTAGAACCTTTGATTCGTCAAAAGTTTGGAATTCGCTTCTGCAAGGGTCTACTTTAAACATGTATAATTTTTTATATAAGTATAATTTATCAACTTAATACCCACCAAATTATATATAATTGAATTATCTTTCCATTGATACCAATTTTGCCTTAATCCGATACCCGAGCGAAAAGTAATGACATTTTTGTGAGAGGCAGTAAGTTAACGCGATTGGGATGCAATGCGTCGGTTATCGACATGATTTACAATGCATTACGGAACTGTTTCACATGCTATTTCAGTTCCAAAAGGGCCTAGGGGCACTTTGGTCATTTTCCCTCTCCCAAATCTGCCCATAACACAATTTCAGCCCCCAAAAGCATTAGATACATTATTTTTCATCTTTTTCTCTCCAAGAAAACCCTATCAACCTCTAGAACACCAAGAACTTCATCAAATTTTCTTCAAAAAAATCAAGAACTCAAGTTTCCCAATTCTAGAAAAGCTTTCAAGATTGTATTTCTCCTTCAAGATTAAAGCTTTAAGGTATGTGGGAGTTCATCCATGGGTCCTCTTTCACCCATGGAGCCCAAAACCCTTTTATTTTAATTAAAAATTAAATTTTTTAATCATTATGTTATTTTAAATGTTCAAGAAAGATTGAATTGCATGTTTTCATGGAGATTTTAATTAATATCAGCCCATGTGCGATTTCAAGCAAGATTTGGAATTCCTTATGCTATCAATTTGAGTTTCCCATGTTTATTCAAGTGAATTCTATGATAGATCCTAAATTCATGATTTTTAGCAACATTCTCATGTCTTAAATTCATGTTTTCCACATGTTTGATGAAATTCCCTTATCATGTTCAATTGATTTCAAGATGAATCCCTAAGCTATGAATTTTTTCAGGTAACTCTATTTTTCACCCATGTTTAAGGCATTATTAGGTTCAAGATATGATCTTTACATGTATGACTAAACGCCCATGTCCTATTTTAAGCAAATTTTATATGAATTCTTAAATTCATGATTTTAGTTATGTAATAATGCTATACTCCCATGTTTAAGATATTCTATGTCCAATTTCATGATCCCCATGTGTTTGGTGAATTTCCCTATGTTAAAGTATTAATATCCATGTACTTGATGAAATGCCCAAGTGATGGGTTTCTTTAAATAATACTGACTTATTATGGTCTCAAATGCATTCATGTATCCTTATTATCTATTCTATCGAGTCCTGGGGTATTGAATACTCGAAATTTAGTAGTTTATTTAGTCTCCAATCAAAATAGAATGATTCTATAGTATCCTAAATAGTAGCATTTGGTCAGTCAACAGAATTAGTGTGAGTTTAGTAAAGCCTAGTATCGTCTAGTGATCAGTTCAGTGTTGATTCAGTTGGAAGTAGGATTCAACATCGAGCGAACCCAGGGATGGGGGCATTCCTACCAGCAGAGGGTTTAACCCTTAGTAGTATTCCCTGAGTTGCAGAACTATGTAGCCAGCATAGGGTAAATCTTCTTCCTTCTAGACTAGGGTTGACGTAACCATATACATCACATGAGTCTTCTTGCAAAATTAGGGTTGACCAAACTATTGTTCGTAACCCGTGGCATGGTGCTAACACCCTTTCAACTGGGGTTATAAGTTAGACCTTAAATAATTTTATAATCGGGGCATGTTAGTTAGATGATAACTCCCATAGTTACAGTTTTAGTATTTAGTATTCAGTTCAGAACTCAGTTTATTTTCAATTTTGCTTAACCATAGCATATAGTTATTAATTATTCAGTTATCAGTATTTCAGTTTACAGACTATTTCAGAATTATGTTAGTGAGCCTACTTACACTTAGCATGCATATTTTAAAATTACGCATGAAATCAGTTTTACTTATTGCATTCACCCCTACATACTCAGTACATTCCAGAAGTACTGATCCACATATACATCTGTGTGGCTACATTGTTTCATATATAGGTACCATTTGTAGCCCATACATTACGATCAAACAGTTGTAGAGTCTAGCCATCAGGTGATGAGTTCTCCTACTTTGGGAACTCCAAACATTTTTAGTTCATGTACATTTCATTTATTTTCATATTTATTGATTAGTGTTAGTTAGAGGCATATCCCAGCTATCTATAGTCAGTATAGCAGAGGCTTCATAGATGTCAGTTAGAGTTATTCATGTAAATTTTAGTTTCTTTCTTCAGTTTTATCAGATTATAAACTTTATTAGCAATGTATTTATTCAGATTATGCCATGATTATGTTTTCTGCACAACAAAACTTGTTATTTATTTTATTTTAATTTTGTTACTTAACAATATGCCAGTTCATGGGTTAGCTTGAGATCATTTATGGTTCCAAGAACCATGTGGCGTCCAGGGTGTACTTTTAGAGTGTTACAAACTTGGTATTAGAGCCAGGTTTCAAGTGTCCTAGGGTGTCTTTGAAGTTGTGTCTAGTAGAGTCTTGCAGAACGGTATAAAGATGTCTATACTTTTCTTCAAGAGGAAATAGGGCATTTAGCAAATGTTTCCCTTCTTTCATGTCTCAGATCGTGCTATAGAAAGGTTCTTTAAGAAACTTACACAAATTATCATCATGCTCCATTCTTATTCATGCCAACTCTGCCTTGGTTTCAAGGTAATAGATTAGCTAAGCTTAAATTTCTATAGGCAGAGCTTTCTTAGACAGTCCCTATAGATAGTTATGGGATTTTATGCAGGCTAGAAAGTATCCCAACAATGCTTTGAAGTTCTGAAATTTGAAGGAATTCATTCATGTTTATGAAAATCCTACATTGAGCCGAAGTTAGATGTGCTTTTAGATCCTTTCTAAAACTCCTATGATAGCATATGATCTAGATTCAAAATTATGAACCCAGAACTTAAGCAGTAGTAGAGTTGGGATGGTGCTATCTGGATTAAACAGATTATGTGTCCATGGAGCTATCTGTATTAAAGTAAATCACTAGGCTTAAATAGTGTATGCAAGAATTTAAGTTTATTGATTTGAAATTAAGTATGATGATGTATGTATGATCTAGTGGTGTACCTAAGGTGATATGGGATTGTTGTATTTCTAAGTTTTTAAAGTGTGGGTTCTTAGATAGTATCCTTAAGTTGCTAAGTGTGAATGAAGCAAGAGATTATTTCAAGTCCTCATGTTCTAAGTTTTAGTGACCTCTCCTTATGTCATGATTAGTTGAAATTCTATATATCTTTTCTTAGGTTAGTGCATGAAATTTGTAAGGATAGAGGTTTAGAGAATATGAGAAAGATGTTTTTGTGGTTGTTTGCCTACAAGTTCATTTGTGGTTATAAAGATAGGCTTGAATGTCATGTTGGTGTATAAGTGAAATGTATAGTTGAGTATAAGTTTTCAGTATAATTCAGTTTGTATAGCCAGCAATCCAGTCTAGCAGTCAGACAGACAGGTTCCTATAGTTTTCCATCTTTCCTATTCATAAAGTAATTCATTCACGACCATGAAAATCATAAATTCAATTCAGTTTATGCATTAGGCATCAGATTCAGATCCCAGATATTCAATCATGATTCTGTCTGTAAATGTCTTATGTATCATCTCAGTCTTTCCTTAGTATTTCAACCAAGTCAGTACTATTTAGGGGACGAAGTATCTCAAAGGGGAGATGTATTGTAATACCCTGAGTATTCATGTCCTAAATCTGCCATTTTTCTTTATGAAATAGGATACATCTTGAAGTAATGGTTACTCATCAGTTGACTATCTTATTTTTTTCTCATCCTTATAATCATTCTCATGTCATTGCATGTATTCAAAAAATTAGTTCAGTTCATGTATCATATTTTAGAATCAGTTATGCAATCATGTTCTAATTCATGCATGTTTAGAATATGATCTTAGTTACCTTTGTACAGTACTCTTAGTCTAACCAATCTCATTCGAGGATGAATGTTCCCAAGGGGGATATAATGTAACACCCTATATTTTTGGGCTAGTCTATGAACCGTCATTCCTAAGTGTAAAAGCTATAATCCAAATTATTCCCATGTGTATATAAGTTTTATGATCTTTATCCTCGTGTTTTATGTGCTTTCTAGGTGAAAAATGTTCATAAGAATCAATTAGAACAAAGTTGATCGTAGAGCCTTTGATTCATTCGAAGTTTGGTATTCGATTCTACAAGGGTCTACTTTAAAGATTCAAAACTTCTTATATATGTAGAATTTATCATTTCAAGATCCACCAAATTATAGATAATTGAATTATCTTTCCAACGATACTAATTTTGCCTTAATCTGATACCCCAGCAAAAAGTTATGGCATTTTTAGTGAAAGGTAGTAAGCCAACAAGATTAGGACGCTACGCGTCGGTTGTCGACGTGATTAGCAACGCGACGCGATGGCCAAAACGTTACAAAACTGTTTCACATGCTATTTTATTTCCAAAAGGGCCTAGGGGCACTTTGGTCAATTCTCCTCACTCAAATCTACCTATAACACTTAATTTCATCCCCAAAAGCATTAGATACATTATTTTTCATCTTTTTCTCTCCAAGAAAACCCTAGCCCCCTCAAGAACACCAAGAACTTCATCAAATTTTCTTCAAGAAAAGCAAGAACTCAAGTTTTCCAATTCAAGAAAAGCTTTCAAGATTGTGTTTCTCCTTCAAGATTAAAACTTTAAGGTATGTGGGAGTTCATCCATGGGTTCTCTTTCACCAATGAAGCCTAAAACCCTTTAATTTAAATTAAAGAATGAATTTTTCAATCATCATGTTATTTTAAATGTTCAAGAAAGATTGAATTGCATGTTTTCATGGAGATTTTAATTAATTTCAGCCCATGTGTCATTTCATGTAAGATTTTGAATTCCTCATGCTATGAATTTGAATTTCCAATGCTTTATTCAAGTGAATTCTATGATAGATCCTAAATTCATGATTTTTAGCAACATTCTCATGTCTTAAATTCATGCTTTCCATATGTTTGAAGAAATTCCCATATCATGTTCAACCAATTTAAAGATGAATCCCGAAGTTATGATTTGCCTTGTAACTCTATTGTTCACCCATGTTTAAGGCATTCTTAGGTTCAAGATATGATCTTTACATTTAAGATTAAACGCTCATGTCCTCTTTCAAGAAAATTTTATGTGAATTTCTAAATTTATGATTTTAGTTAGGTCATCATGCTATGCACCCATGTTTAAGATATTCCCATGTCCACGTTCATGATCCCCATGTGTTTGGTGAATTGCCCTATGTGTTTAGGTATTCATGCTCAGTATAATTGTATACTTAGATCCCCGGTGTGATGTCAGTTTTCATCACGTAGTTTCAGACTCAATATTCATACAGTATTCATATTTTATCGTATCCCAGCTTCAATTCTACTTATATCATTAAGGAAAAATTTTACTAAAACTAAGTGTAGAGATTCACCATCTTATCAGGGTATGTTTGTCACTCATGCTTTAAGATGTTTCCAGCTTTCAGTTTATTCCAGCTTATTGGTGAGCCTACTTGCACTTAGCATGTATGTTTTAAGATTACATATAAAATCAGTTTTACTTATTGCATTCACCCCTTTATACTTAGTACATTCTAGAAGTACTGATCCACATATACATCTGTGTGACTACATTGTTTCATAATGTAGGTACCATTTGTAGCCCGCACATCATAATCAGACAGTTGCATATTTTATCTAGCAGGTGATGAGTTCTCCTACTTTGGGAACTCCAGATATTTTTAGTCCATATACAGTTCATTTATTTTTCATATGTATTGATTAGTGGTAGTTGGAGGCATGTCCCAGCTATCTATAGTCAATATAGTAGAGGCTTCATAGATGTCAGTCAGAGTCAGTCATGTAAATTTTAGTTTCTTTCTTTAGTTTTATCAGATTGTAAACTTTATTGACAGTGTATTTATTCAGATTATGCCATGATTATGTTTTCCATGCAGCAGAACTTGTTATCTATTTTATCATAATTTAGTTTCTTAACAGTATGCCAGTTCATAGGTTAGCTTGGGATCACTTGTGGTTCCAAGCACCATGTGGCATCCAGGGTGTACTTTTAGGGCGTTACAATTCCACTCTCAGGTATGTGGGATATTCATCAATGTGTCATTCCGCCCATTGAGTACCAAGAATTCCTTATTTTACAAGTACAAACCCTTTCCCTCTTTTTATGAAATTCCAAGTCAATTATGGATTTATAAAATTTTCTCCGGCTTTCGTTGAATACGAATCACAGAATGTATTTCCCAATGTGAATTATGCTTCTATATGCTTGATAATCTCAGTCACCCATGTCAGGTTCAGTTGATACCATGTTGAGTATTATTTATGATTTTTCCATCTTATGATCTCTTCATTATCACTAAGAATAGTTGCATTAGTCTATGCTAGCGAGTTATGAACACCCGATACCTGGGGAAATTATGCATTTTACTGGTTTTAGGTTACAAGTCATTCATATTATACTTGTATCATTAAACTTAGAATATTATCACAATGAGAACTTAACAGTATTAGATAATGTTACATAAATATAAATACTAGTGTCATTCAGTTGGGAGTAATACTTAGCACTGAATGAATGAAAGGATGGAGGCTCCCTTGTCAGTTAGGCATGGGTCGTTAGTAGCAGTCCCTAAGTTCTAGACTTACGATACCACTATAGATTATGAGGGTTTCCCCACCAGTAGAGGCATGAAACCCTTGGCAGCTAGTGTTGGTACCCTTGGCAAGGTACTAAAAACCATCTAACTGAGGCTACTAGTTGGACCCCGATTTTGCTTAGATTGGGGTATGTCTATTGTAGTTATCTCCCACAGTCCTTAGTTTAGTATTAGGATTATATCAATTCAGGTTTGCATGACCAAGTGTTCAGTTTAGCAGTTATTCAGATTTATTCAGTACATATTTTATATTTGGTCCTGCATTTAATTTTTATGTTCATACATTAATGTTCAGTTTATGCGCATCTGAGCTAGTCCTATCTCGTATACTAGAACATTTAACATGCTGACTGCGTACTCTATTTTGCGCTTTGTTTCCTTATAACATAGGTTCAGACACTTCTCTCCCCGATCGTACTTAGACAGTTTGTGTGCTACTTAGTAACGTTGTGGTGAGTATGCATCCTTAAAGGACAACTTATCCGCAGTTACTTTAAGTACTTATCTTATTACAGTTAGTTTTAGTTAGTTGGGGGTTTGTCCCATCAACTCCCCATGTTCTAGAGGCTTTCAGATAGTCAAACTTGTTTTTCAGTTTTATTAGATGTTCAAACATACTGAGTATTGTTTTAGTATTAATTATTATCAGATTTCTCTAATTTAGCTTTCTTATATTATATTATATTTTCCTCAGTGCTCACAACAGGTACCAAACCATGGGTTAGCTTAGAGTCACTTGTGACTCTAAGTACCGTGTTATGACTAGGGGTAGTCTTGGGTCATGAAAAACTTGGTATCAGATCCTAGGGTTTTTAAATATCCTAGGTTGTGAAAAATCCATGTTAAATAGAGTCTTGTTAATGGGTGTGAAATGCACCATACTTATGGGTAATAGGCTATAAGATATTTTACGAAAGCTTCCCTTATTTCAAGTATTCATGTTGCGTGATGGAGTATGAGCTCTATTGAATTTCCTCTTCTAACTCGTCCTTCATCCGTTTACAAAAAATGCCTCCCGAAAGGAATAATAGAATAAGGAATAGGGACCAGCCCACACCGCCACCTATTCAGGAAGACCCTCTGAATGAATATGTCTCTCATGCCAAATTCAGGGCCACTTTTACTGTTTTTGCCTAGTCTATGTCTACCCAGAATAACCAGCAGGTTGTTGCTAAAGCCAATCCAGTTGTGAACCCGGCAGCAGCTAGGAACCAAAACTTAACTCGAATTAATCATCCAGTGTTCTCTGGATCCAAGTTTGAGTAGGATCCCCAAGAATTCTTAGTCTATGTCTAGAAGGTGACAGTTATCATGGGTGTTACCCCAGTGAGATTGCTGACTTAGATGGTTACCAATTACAAGGAGTGACTTACACTTAGCTTAAGAAGTATAAGGCGGATAGAGGTCTTGATGTAAGGCCTATAGAGTAGGATGAATTTTTTACTGCCTTCCCAGAAAAGTTCTTTCTACTTAAGTTGAGAGAGGATAAAGTGTAGGAGTTTATCAATCTAAACCAGGGTAGCATGATTATGAAGGAGTATTCACTCAAGTTCACTCAGTTAACGAGGTATGCTCCGACTATGGTGGCCGATGCTAGGGCCAGAATGAGTAAGTTTGTCCCTAGAGTTTTTAAAGATGTTGTCAAGAAATGTGGGATAGCTATGCTAATTAAAGAGATGAACCTTTCTATACTGATAGTTTATGCTCAACAGATTAAGGAGGAGAAGCTTAAAGAAAAGAAAAGGGAGGATAAGAGGGTCAGAACTGGTAGCTTTAACTTCTCATAGCAAAGGTTTGATGGTGGAAATCATTCTCAATTTTTCTAGAAACCTTCATCCTTAACCCCGTCTTCTGCCAATGATCCTATGCCTAAGTTTAGACAGGACAATTCGGCTAAATCTCCCAACTCTAAGCCTTAGGGTGGCGTGAATATTGGTTACACTAATCTAGTATGCAAGAGATATGTAAGAATCATAAGGGTGAGTGTATGGAAGGTAATGGTACATATTTTGGGTATGGCAAGTTGGGTCATAGAATAAGGGATTTCCCAGTGAGTATATGGAAGGGCAGGAATGATATCAGCAGGGCCAGACAAATTTTTTAGCAACACCAGTAGGTCGACCTACTTAGCAGAGTACCACTTATAGTGCCACCAGTGGTCAATGCCCGAACTAAATTTATGCCCTTCAACCTCAACAAGATAAGGAGGGTTCTCCCAATGTAGTAATTGGTATGTTACAAGTCTTTTGCATTCATGTATATGCATTATTAGACCTCAGAGCTTCATTTTCTTTTGTGACTCCTTTTATAGACGTATATTTTGGCATCAGTCCTAACATATTAGTAGAAACTATCTCAGTGTCTACGCCAGTGGGTATTTCCATTATATCCTAATGGGTATATAGAAATTTCCCAGTCACAGTATCTCAAAAAGTCACTTCAGTTGATCTTGTAGAATTAGAGATGACCAACTTAGATGACATTCTCATCATGGACTGGATCCACTCATGCTATGTCTCAGTTGATTGTAGAAATAAAATCCTCCAGTTTTAGTTCCCTAATGAGCCAGTTATAGAATAGAGGGGTAGTACCTCAGTACATATAGGTCGATTTGTCTCTTACCTTAAGGCATGAAAGATAATCTCCAAGGGTTGTATTTATCACCTTATCCGAGTTAAGGACTCAAGTTTTGAGACTCTAAGTCTTGAATCTATTCTAGTAGGAAATGAGTTTTTAGAAGTACTTCCTGAAGATCTACCCAAATTCTTCACAAAAAGGAAATCAACTTTGGAATTTATCTCCTTCCAGTTACCCTGCCTATTTCAATTTCACCCAACAGAATGGCTCCAACCAAACTTAAGGAACTGAAAAAATAGTTGAAAGATCTCTTGGATAAGGGCTTCATCAGGCCTAGTATCTTTTCTAGGGTTCTCCATATCTATTCGTGCATAAAAATGACCGTTCTATTAGAATGTGCATCGATTACCATCAATTAAACAAAGTCACATCTAAGAATAAGTAACCTCTCACCAGGATTAATGAAATATTTGACCAATTTTAGGGTTCAAACTATTTCTCTAAGATAGACCTCAGATCCAGCTATCATCATCTTAGAGTCAGATAATATAACATTCAAAAAACAACCTTCAGCACTCGGTATGGTCACTTTGAATTTGAATTTATGTCTTTTGGACTAACAAATGCTCTTGCAGCTTTTATGGACTTGATGAACAGGGTGTTCAAGCAGTACATGGATATGTTCATAATAGTCTTCATAGATGATATCCTTGTCTATTCACATAGTGAAGGAGCGTATGCATACTATTTGAGGATTGATTTACATACCCTTAAAGATCACCAAATATTTACTAACTTTTGCAAGTGAGAATTTTTGTTGAAATCAGTAGCTTTCCTTGGTCACATCATTTATGGTGATGGTATTAGTGTTGATTCTCAAAAGACTGCAGCTGTGAGAAACTAGCTCATACCCATCTTTTCATCATATATCAAGAGTTTCTTGGGTTTAGCCAGTTACTTCAGATGGTTTGTTGAGGGATTTTATTCTATTTCTTCTCCCATATCTAGATTGACTCAAAAGAAATTCAAGTTTTAGTGGTTCGATTCTTGTGAGAAAAGTTTTTAGAAGTTGCAGACTCAACTCACTTTCACTCCAATATTGACTCTACTGCAAGGTTTAGATAGGTTCATAGTGTATTATGATGTGGTCTGGGTTTTGTGTTGATGCATCAAGGCAAGGTTATAGCATATGCCTCTAGACATCTCAAGCCTCATGAGAAGAATTACCCTACTCATGATCTTGAGTTGGCAACAGTTGTCTTTTCCTTAAGATGTGGAGAAATTACCTTTATGGGGTTTATGCTGATGTGTCACTGACCATAAGAGTTTATAGTATGTGTTCATACAGAAAGATCTAAATCTTTATCAGAACAGATGGCTTGAATTATTGAAAATCTATGATATAAGTATGTTGTATCACTTGGGTAAGGACAATGTGGTGGTCGATTCCCTTAATAGATTTTCTATGGAGAGTGTTTCTCATATGGAGGATGATAAGAAAGAATTAGTCTGTGAAGTACAACATCTTGCTAGATTGGGAGTTCAATTGGTTGATTCGATCGAAGGTAGTATATGAGTTCAGAATGGTTCAGAATCTTCTTTGGTTTCTGAGGTGAAAGAAAAGCAAGACAGAGATCCTATTTTGGTTAAGTTGTAGGTGGAAGTTTGGGATCAAATGGTTGAGGTTTTCTCCCAAAGGGAAAATGGTGTGCTGGAAGTTTGGGATCAAAGGGTTGAGGTTTTCTCCCAAAGGGAAAATGGTGTGCTTTTTTGTCAGGGCAGGTTATGTGTTCCAAATGTGGATGATTTGAGAAAGTGAATATTAGCAGAAGTTCATGGTTTGCGATTTTCTATTCACCCAGGAGCCACTAAAATGTATTGTAGTTTTCGGAAAGTCTATTGATGGAATGTTTTGAAGAAGGATATTACAGAATTCATGGCTAAGTGGTTGAATTATCAGCAGGTTAAGGTTGAGCACCAAAGACCTAGTGGTACACTTTAGGAGTTCAGCATCCCCACTTGGAAGTGGGAAGTGGTGAATATGGATTTTCTTTCAGGGTTATCTCATACATTTCATCAACATGATTCTATTTGGGTCATTATGGATAGAATGACCAAGTTGGCCCAGTTTTTGTCAGTCCATACTTTGTATTTAGCTAAGGATTATACTAGAATCTATCTCAGGGAGATGGAAAAGTTACATGGAGTTCCGTTGACCATCAAATTAGATAGAGGCACTCAGTTTACCTCTCTTTTTTGGAAGGATTTTCAGAAGAGTCTTGGTACCCAAGTCTATCTCAATACAAATTTTCATCCGTAGACTAATGGTCAGTCAGAAAAGACCATTCAAACCTTAGAGGATATGTTTAGGGCATGTGATATCAATTTTAAGGGTAGTTGGGATAACCACTTACCTTTGATTGAGTTTACTTAAAATAACAACTATCATTCTAGTATTCATATGGATCCATTTGAGACTATCTATGATAGGAGGTGTAGATCTCCTATAGGTGGTTTGAGGTAGGTGAGGCTGCTTTGATAGGGCCAGATTCAGTATATGAGGCGATGGAGAAATTTTAGTTGATTCATGAAAGGTTGAAGATAGCCCAAAGTCATCAAAAATCCTATGTAGATGTGAGGAGAAGAGAGGTTAAATTTAATGATAAAAAGATTGAAGAGGTTTTGTAAGAAAGGGAAGCTCATTGCCTGCTATGTTGGACCAGATAGGATTTTGAAACATTTTGGGAAGGTAGCCTATGATTTAGATTTGCTTGCGGATTTAGCATCAGTACATCCAGTGTTTCATGTCTCTCTTCTAAAGAAATGCATTGGTGACCCAGTTTTAGCCATTTCTTTAGAAAGTATGGGCATGGAAGATATCCTCTATTATGAGGAAGTCCCAATTGAAATCTTGATCACCAGATTCATAGGTTGAGGAATAAGGTAATCGCCTTAGTAAAGGTGTTATGGAAAAATCAGTCTGTTAAAGGAGCAACTTGGGAAAAAGAAGCCTATATGTGAGCCAAGTATCCATATCTCTTCTCTATGACTTCAGATTCAGCTTGAGGTAATGGTTTTATTAAACTACATCTCTCATTTTTCATCTCATCTATCTAACCTTACTCATGTCATAATATGCATTCAGAAATTTAGTTCAATCCATTTGGCAGGTTTAAGATTCAGATATTTAGTCATGTTCAGCTCATAAGTATTCAGTGCATGATCATAGACTTCCTAGTATGTAACTCAGCTATTTTTATTCGAGAACGAATGATCCCAAGGGGGATATATTGTAATACCCCAAATTTTCAAGCTCGAGATCCCTTAAAATATAGGTCACTAAGTTAGCAAGTCTCATCTCAATGTGATATTATGGCAAAAAACTGTGGAAAATTTCCCTTAAGGGCCTGACACAGTACCGTGATGATGACTCAGGTAATGAGTCATTACCACTTATGACGACTTAAGTAATGAGTCATAGTTACTCCAATGAAGGCCCCAAGTTTGATCCTAGTTCATACGACTCCATTCCACGAATCATAACAAGTGACTACGAGTCACAGGGAGGACTCATAGTCAAAACTGTAAGAGTTCCCCATCCTTAGTATAGTGATGATGAGTTTACCTTACGAGTCGTAATCAGTGACTATGATTCATAAGAAGGGACTCATAATCTCACAAGTGTTCACCAAGAACCTAATCACGAGTCCATCCTATGACTCGTAGTCAGACCTTACAAGTCGTTAAGTGGACTGACTCTGACAGACATCTATGAAGCCTCTACTATACTAACTTTAGATGGTTGGAAATGCCTCCAACTACCACTAATCAATACATAAGAATAAATACAACATAGTACATGAATTAAATCTGACTGGAGTACCCAAAATAGGAGAACTCTTCACCTACTGGCTAGAAGCTGCAATTGTGTGATTATGATGTGTAAGCTATAACTGGTACCTACATTATGAGACAATGTAGCACATAGACATATATGTGTATCAGTACTTCTGGAATGTACTGAGTAAGTGGGGGTAAATGCAATAAGTAAAATTGGTTTCATACGTAGTATTAAAATATGCATGGCTAGGTGTAAGTAGACTCACCAAGAGACTGAAATAGACTAAAAGCTAAAGTATCTTAAAACATGAGTAACAACCATAATCTGATAAGCTAGTGAATTACTACACTTATTTTCTTAAATCTTTACGTTTATAATATAAGAAGAACTGAAGCTGGGATATGGTAAAACATGGATACATGAACATACGAAACCAAACATACATGTACTGAGCTGATATGAGTACTAGAATAATTGATGCCTGGGTGACGGAATGATAGAAATCTAAGAAGGGGATAACTAGCTCCTATATACTGAGTATCTAATATAAGAATACGAACTACTGATATCTAAACACTGAATAGCTGATGACTGAATATTGATCATGTAACACTAAACTTAACTTAGTTTGAATAACTGCACTAACAGTTGTGGAGTACTATGCCTATGAGATAAGGACTAACTGAATAAAATGGGACAACTGAGTATGAATGCATGAAAACTGTAAAATTTGAGAATGCAAGACCAAGTATAAAACATCATTCTGATATAATTTGTAAACAAAGATGCTGAAATACTAAAATACTGATAACTAAATAACTGGTAACTGTATGCTATGGTCAAGCAAACCTGAAACTGAATTATACTGGTTAACTAACTGAAACTGTGGGAGGTATTATCTAACGAACATGCCCTAATCTGAGCTAATTGAGGTCCAACCTATAACCCCAGTTGGAAGGGTGTCAGTATCGTGCCACGGGTACTAACACTGGCTGTGTAGATCCACTAAAGTAAAGTCCCGAAGGACTAAAGAGTCACCCTCTACTGGCAGGTGCTCTAGTGAGATATATGTCAACCCTCAACTAGCAGGTTAACATATCAAACCTATGCTGGCTACGGAGTTCTGGCATACATGGATTGCTACTAAGAGTCACACCCTCAACTGGCAGGTGAGCCCCCATCCCTGGGTTCGTTCGATGCTAAATCCTACTCTGAAATGAACTGACACAGATTACCAACTGGTGCATGCACTGATAACTAATAACTGATAAGCTCAGCTTATGGTATTTTGAAAATAACAATCCATACGGATTCTGAGGTAATTATTAATGTGTAAATTAATACTGGACTGAAATTGGACTGAGCTAAGCTTAATTAGACTCACAACTAACCATATTACAGACTGAATGATATTGCTCATGGTATAACTGAAATCATTCTGTAGATAGTGAAAACTAGGTAAACAACTAAATTTTGGGTATTCATAACCCCCATGACTCGATAACAATAACAATAGGACATACTAAAGCTTCAAAACCATAATAAGAAAGCATTATTTAAAGAAAACCCATCACTTGGGAATTTCATCAAACACATGGAGATTAATACTTTAACATGGGGAAATTCATCAAACACATGGGGATCATGAACTTGAACATGGAAATATCTTAAACATGGGAGCATAGCATGATTGCATAATTAAAATCATGAATTGGAGAATTTACATGAAATTTGCTTGAAATAGGACATGGGCGTTTCATCAAAATATGTAAAGATCATAGCTTGAACATAAGAATGTCTTAACATGAGGAAAAAATAGAGTTACATGGTAAAATTCATAACTTGGGGATTTATCTTGAAATTATTTGAACATGATATGGGAATTTCATCAAACATGTGGAAAGCATAAATTTAAAACATGAGAATGTTACTAAAAACATGAATTTAGGATCTATCGTGGAATTCACTTGAATAAAGCATGGGAAAACTCAAATTTATGGCACGAGGAATTCAAAATCTTGCATGGAATCACACTTGGGCTGAATTTAATTAAAAACACCATGAAAACATGAAGTTCAATCTTTCTTGAACATCTAAAATAACATAATGATCAAAAAATTCATTCTTTAATTGAAAGAAAAGAGTTTTGGGCTCCATGGGTGAAAGGATACCCATGGATGAAATCCACATACCTTAAAACTTTAAATCTTGAAGAAGAAACAAAATCTTGAAAGCTTTCTTGAATTGGGAAACTTGAAATCTTGATTTTTCTTGAAAAGGAGGTGATGGAATGGATGATCTTGAGGAAGAATGATTAGGGTTTGTTCTTGAGAATAAAATAAGAGAATGAGGACAAATAATACCCTAATGGATGCTTAAATTAGTGTTTTTAAGACTGGGTTGAGGTGGGAAAAGACCCCATTTCCCCTCCATAATTTAAACAAAAAATTTGTATCCCGGATTGTGATTTGAAGGCTCACTGCGATGTGGTGTAATCGCAGTGTCTTACTGCCTCACACGAAAAATGCCATAACTTTTCACTCGGGCATCAGATTAAGGCAAAATTGGTATCGTTGGAAAGTTAACTCAATTATCTACAATTTGGTGGATCTTTAGCTGAAAAATTATTTGTACATCAAAAATTATACACTTTCAAAGTTGACCCTTGTAGAATCTAATACCAAACTTTGGACAAATCAAAGGATCTTAGCTTAACTTGGCTCTAATTGATTTCTATGATCATTATTCACCTAATAAGCACTTCACACACTAGGATAAATATCATGAAACATGAATTCTAATTATAAATCAAGAACATGACAAATACACCTTCACTACGATGCGCCAAGGTACCACCGCTATAGCCACCGTGATGCGCCAAAATCGCGGTAACTTTCTATTTTGGAAATCCAAACGTGGTCCAAACCTCGTACGAAAAAACAAAAACTTACTCGAGACATAATACTTACACCCCTGAACATGAATCAACTCAAAAACTTACATCTCGGGTTTTGGGAAGGTCACTTTAAAAACCGTCAAAGTTAAGAGGCCAAAACTTAAGCTAAGTCCCCAACACTTAGCTAAATTTTTAGGCTTTTAGCCTCTTATGCAAGTACTAGTAGCTGAACTAAACTAAAAAAATATGGGGTATTGCAATATCTCCCCTTTGGGAATATTCATCCTCGAATGAGACTGGTTAGACTAAGAGTACTCTACTAAGGTAACTGAGGTCATATACTGAACATGCATGACATGGAACATGATTGCCTAAATGAGTCTAAAATATGATACATGAACTGAATATCATGATTGAGATGATTTCTTAAATGCATGCATTGACATAAGAATGATTATAATGTTGAGATAGAAATGAGAGAGTCAATGTATGAGTATCTATTGCCTCAATATAAATCTGGTTTCATAAGAAAAAATAAGAGGTTTAGGACATGAAAACTTGGGGTAACATCTCCCCCTTGGGATGTTTCGTCCCCCGAATGATACTGTCTTGGCTGAAATACTAAGGAAAGACTGAGATGATGCACGGAACACATACAAACTGAATCATGACTGAATATCTGAATCTGAAACATAATGCATGATGCATGAACTGAGCTAAATTCATAATTTACATGGATGTGAATAGTTTACCGCATGGAATGGCCATATTCATGAGATTTTGAATAGTATGACTAGATGGAAAGATAGAAAGTCATAGAAACATACCAATCTGACTGCTAGACTGGATTGCTGGTTATACAGACTAAAATTATACTGAAAGCCTAAACTCAACTATATATTCCACTTTAAAACTGCACTTTACTTGAGGCTACTTAAAATATTTACATGGGCACTGATAACTCTACCTACAGAAGTTTGAGCTGAACTGAATTCTCTCACCATGTTCAAGCCTACTCAAATCTACAAAGTGAACCCATAACACTGTAATACTAATTTGAATCATGAATTTACCCCCTGTACTTTCACAACTTCTCATCATCACTATCTTGACATAAGAAAAGGTCACTGAAAGGTTAGAATATAAGGACCTAAAACATGAAAGAATATTACGCATAATGTGACACTTAACTGAGGCCTGAGGAATAGAGCATCAATATCATGAACTCATCAAAGAGGTATAATATGAGGACATATATGACATAATTCGAATATCGCTATTATTAAGAGTGTAGCATGAGCACCTAGAACTGAACATAATGTAAAACATGAGTACCTGAGTCATGAGCTGCATGACCTGAGTTTGGAGTTCATAAATTCATGGAACATGATTCGTACTACTGAATGAATTGGAACTCCTCATACTAGGAACTGGGACAGTACATAATTCTTTATTTTATGCATGAACATGAACTATGTTCATGGAGCTGACATGTAAGGCATGAGTAAATATCGTGATGACTGAAATACAACACTGAAATAATAATGGGTTGGGAATCACACTCCCTTACAGATATTCTACAACACACTTCATCACTATTAGAATCTAAGATCCTGGCTTGGTTCCTTATTCTATCATCTCCCCCTGAACTTTAAGCCATTATTCTAAGTTAGTGGACCACTTTACTAAACTCTAAACTGAACTAAAATAACTTTACTCTAGATTCTGGAGTATAATAATACACATGAATGATAAACTCATCCTGAAATATTACACTTGAAAGTATAAAACCCACTGCTAATACTATCTTCTGGGATACAACTCTTAACTTTCTATATCCCAAATAAGCATCATACAATAACTTAAACACTTACTTAGAGTTTTCAAGATTTTAATTATACTAAAATACCCAACATCATCAACCTATATCCCATAACTTTCTGTGCGGACTGTCTGAGAAAGCTCTATCCATAGGAATTTAAGCTTCACTATTTCTGTTACCTTAAAAGTAAGGTAGAGTGGACATGAGTGAAGCATGATGAGAATCTACATCAGTTTCATAGAGAACCTTTCTAGAGCACGATCTAAGACTTGAAAGAAAGGAAATATTTCCTAAATACCCTATATCTTCTTGAAGAAAAGTATAGACATCTCTGTACAATTCCACAAGACTCTACTAGGTACGGTTTCATAGATACCCTAGGAAACTTGAACTCTGTGCTCTGATATAAAGTTTGTAATGCCTCGAGAATACACCCTGGATGCCACACAGTGCTAGGAACCATAAGTGATCCCAAGCTAACCCATAAACTAGCATACTATTAATCAGCTAGATTATAATACATTAAATAACAAGTTCTGCTGAGTAGAAACATAATCATACTGAAAACTAAAATAGTATGTAATTCATAAAGTTTTACAATCTAATAAATCTGAAGGAAGAAACTAAATTTACATGACTGACTTTGACTAACATATATGAAGATTCTACTATACTGACTTTAGATAGCTGAGATAGGCCTCTAACTACCACTAATCAATACATAAGAATAAATACAGCATAGTAAATGAATTAAATCTGACTGGAGTCCCCAAAATAGGAGAACTTTTCACCTACTAGCTGGATGCTGCAACTGTCTGATTATGATGTGTAAGCTACAACTGGTACCTACATTATGAGACAATGTAGCACATAGACATATATATGGATCAGTACTTCTGGAATATACAAAGTAAGAAGAGGTAAATGCAATAAGTAAAACTGGTTTCATACATAATCTTAAAACATGCATGACTAAGTGTAAGTAGACTCACCAAAAGACTAAAATAGACTGAAAGCTAAAGTATCTTAAAAACATAAGTAATAAACATAATCTGATAAGCTGGTGAATCACTACACATAGTTTCTTAAAACTTTACTTTTATAATATAAGTAGAACTGAAGATGGAATATGGTAAAATATGGATAGATTAACATACAAAACCAAACATACATGTATTGAGCTGATCAAAGTACTGGACTAATTAATGCCTGGGTGATGGGATGATTGAAATCTAAGAAAAGGGATAACTAGCACCTATATACTGAGTAGCTGATATAAGAATATAAACTACTGATATCCAAACACTAAATACCTAATGAATATACTGATCATGTAATACTGAACTTAACTTAGTCTGAATAACTGCGCTGACAATTGTGGAGTACTATGCCTATAAGATAAGGACTACCTGAATAACATGGGATAACTGAGCATGAATGTATGAAAACTGTAAAATTTAAGAATGCAAGACCAAGCATAAAACATAATTCTAATATAATTTGTAAACTAAGATACTGATATACTGATAACTAAATAACTGATAGTTGTATGCTATGGCCAAGCAAACCTGAAACTGAATTATACTATTTAACTGACTAAAACTGTGGGAGGTATTATCTAACCGACATGCCCCAATTTGAGCTAATTGAGGTCCAACTTATAACCCCAATTGGATAGGTGTCAGCACTGTGACACGGGTACTTACACTGGCTATGTGGATCCACCAAAGTAAAGTCCCGGAGGACTAAAAAGTCACCCTCTACTGGTAGGTGCTCTAGTGAGATATATGTCAACCCTCAACTGGCAGGTTAACATCTCAAACTTACGCTGGCTACGTAGTTCTGGAATGCAAGGTTTGCTCCTAAGAGTCATACCCTCAACTGGAAGGTAAGCTCCTATCCCTAGGTTCGCTCGATGCTAAATCCTACTCCCAACTGAACTGACATGGATTACCAACTAGTGTATGCACTGATAACTAATAACGGATAAGCTCAGCTCATGGTATTCTAAAAATAATAGTACATACAAATTTTGAGGTAATTATTAATGTGTAAATTGATACTGGAACTGAAATTGGATTGAGCCAAGCTTAATTGGACTCTCAACTAAAAATATTAATGACCTAATGATATTGTTTATGGTATAACTGAAATTATTTTGTAGCTAGTGAAAACTAGGTAAACAGGTAAATTTCGAGTATTCATAACCCTCAAGACTCGATAATAATAACAATAGGACATACTAAAGCTTCGAAACTATATAAGAAAGCATTATTTAAAGAAAACCCATTACTTGGGCATTTCAACAAACACATGAAGATTAATACATTATCATGGAAAAATTCATCAAACGCACGGGGATCATGAACTTGAACATGTGAATATCTTAAACATGGGAGCATAACATGATTACACAACTAAAATCATGAATTGGAGAATTTATATGAAATTCGCTTGAAATAGAACATGGGTGTTTCATCAAAACATGTAAAGATCATAGCTTGAACATAAGAATGTCTTAACATGAGGAAACAATAGAGTTACATGGTAACATTCATAACTTGGGGATTCATCTTGAAATTATTTGAACATGATATGAGAATTTCATCAAACATATGGAAAGCATGAATTTAAAATATGAGAATGTTGCTAAAAGTCATGAATTTAGGATCTATCATGGAATTCACTTGAATAAAGCATGGGAAAACTCAAATTCATGGCATGAGGAATTCAAAATCTTGTATGGAATCACACATGGGCTGAATTGATTTAAAAACATCATGAAAACATGAAATTCAATCTTTATTAAACATCTGAAATAACATAATGATCGAAAAATTCATTCTTTAATTGAAAGAAAAGAGTTTTGGGCTCCATAGGTGAAAGAAGACCCATGTATTAACTCCCACATACCTTAAAACTTAAAATCCTTAAAAAGAAACAAAATCTTGAAAGCTTTCTTGAATTGGGAAACTTAAAATCTTGATTTTTCTTGAAGAGGAGGTAATGGAATGGATGATCTTGAGAAGGAATAATTAAGGTTTGTTCTTGAGTGTAAAATAGGATAATAAGGGCAAATAATGCCTTAATGGATGCTTAAATTCATGTTGTTACGACCTGGATTAAGGTGGGAAAAGACCCCATTGCCCCTCCATCATTTAAACCAAAAACTTGTAACCCGGATTGTGATTTGAAGGCTCACCATAATGCGGTGTCTTACTGCCTCACACAAAAAATATAATAACTTTTCACTTGGATATCGGATTAAGGCAAAATTAATATCGTTGGAAAGCTGGCTCAATTATCTACAATTTGGTGGGTCTTGAGCTGAAAAATTATATATACATCAAAAGTTATACACTTTCAAAGTTGACCCTTGTAGAATCGAATGCCAAACTTTGGACGAATCAAAGGATCTTAGCTCAACTTGGCTCTACGTGATTTCAATGAACATTATTCTCCTAATAAGAACTTCACACACTAGTAGAAAGATCATGACACATGTAGTCGAATTATGAATCAAGAACATGACAAATACACCTTCACCATGATGCACCACAATCGCGGTGACTTGCTGTTTTGGAAATTCAAACGTGGTCCAAACCTCATCTGAAAAATCCATAACTTACCTGAGACATGATACTTACACCCCTAAACATGAATTAACTCAAAAACCTATGTCTCGTGTTTTGGGAAGGTCACTTTAAAAATTGTCAAAGGTAAGAGGCTAAAACTTAAGCTAAGTCCCTAACACTTAGCTAAATTTTCAGAATTTTAGCCTCTTATGCAAGCACTAGTATCTGAACTGAACTAAAAAAAGTACGAGGTATTACAACTTAGCACTGAGTGAACATAGGGATGGAAACTCCCTCGTCAGTTAGGCATGAGTCGTTAGTAGTAGACCATAAGCTCCAGACCTACGATACCACCGTAGATTGTGAGGGGTCCTCTTATCCGTAGAGGAATGAAACCCTCATCCTTTGGGAAATTAGTTTCATGGATCCACGTCAGCCAATGTTGGTACCCTTGGAAAGGTACTAACACCTATCCAACTGAGGTTACTAGTTGGACCCCAGTTTTGCTCAAATTGGGATATGTCAATTGTAGTTAGCTCCCACAATCATTAGTTTAGTATTTGAACTATATCAGTTCAGGTTTTCACAACCAATTATTTAGTTTATCAGTCATTTAGTTATTCATATTTATATAGTAAATGTTTTATATTCGGACCTGCATTCGATTTTCATGTTCATGAATTGATCTTTAGTTTATGTGCATCTCGCATACCAGTACAATTAAAGTACTGAACGCATATTCTCTTTTGCACTATGTTGTCTTATAACATAGGTTCGGATGTACAGTCCTCGATCATACTTAGGCAGTTTGTGTACCACTTAGTAGCAGTTTTGGTGAGTCCTCATCCTTCGAGGACAAGTTATCCGTAGTTAGTTTTAGTACTTATCTTATTTCTGTTAGATAGAGTTAGTTGGAGGTTTGTCCCATGAACTCCCCATGTTCTAGAGGCTTTCGGATAGTTAGATTTCTTTTTCTATTTCATCAGATATTCAAACATATTGAGTATTGTTTTAGTATTAATTATTATCAGATTTCTCTAATTTAGATTTCGCATATTATATTATATAATTATTTTCCTCAGTGCTCACAGTAGGTACCAGATCATGTGTTACCTTAGGGTCACTTATAACTCTAAGAACCATTTTATGACTAGAGGTAATCTCGAATCATGACAAATACATTCAAGGAAATGGTTGAAAAAGAGCTGCCTGATCGACTTAGATGCTTTGGTAGATCAGTGAAAACTAGTTCTCTGAAAAAAATAAGGAAATCAATAAGCTTAAACAAAATCATTACAATGAAGTCACTTCACTTAAGGAAGAACTGCGTAAAATGAGAGAAGCAATGTGAATTTTTTTTATCAATTAGCGCAAAACAATTTTGAATTCATTGTTCAAGAATTATTAGGATGTGTCGAATCAACATTCCTTTACCTCTTAATGCAAACAATACACAAACTATAAAAGGGAAAAATCTACAAAATCATTCTGGCTTAGCTAATTCTTTAGTTTCTGAAAAGGTACTTTATATTTCACATTCATAAGTTGATTCTTTTCTAGACTACTTCTTAATTTCACAAGTTGGATGTTTTCTTGAAATTTATGTTCTTCTCTATTTTTATCTTCCACAACCATCGGTATTTGTGAAATTAGAGAGTTGGAAAGTCCATTAGGCCAATCTGGAATATGATACCTTCTAGTATTTGTTGGTGCTTATGCTCAAAAAGGAAATATAGATGTTTTGAAGATTTATCAACTCCAAATCACTCCCTTAATGCTAGGTGTCTTTTGTATCTATAGAGTTGGCATAATCTTTCAATCATAGATTCTCCATATGAAGTTTTTGATCTTTGTTAGCTCCCTTGTACCAGTGTAGTCTATTTTTGAGATAATGAGCTATTGTCATTCTTCTAACTTTTTTTTACTATTCTACATCTTCTTGATCCCAAAAACGAAATTTCTTATTACTTAGTTAAAAAAACTTCATCATTTAAAGAAGTATACTCAATGTGTATTTATGTGGTAATATTTGTAAATTTATATTTGTTTGTGTTCTAAAAGACAGTTTCTACTTTCTAGAGCCATGATATGTTTAATCTGCTACCAAAATCGAATAATTGTTGTAATGACTGATGTTGCTGGTATCCTGCTTGAGAAACATTATGATTTTTGATTGCTGAATTGCCTGATTAGGTTTTTATTGGGTCAAGAGATCAACATACTCAGACCAAGATTTATCTTATTTGCTTATGTTTCTTCTTTACTTGCTTAGCAGCTTCAGAGTTTTGACTTTATTTTTATGTCAGTTTCTACCTTTTAAACAATACTTGATTGTCTATTTTGTTTCAATATTTCTCTGGATCTCATTGTTTGTTGATCAGTAACATTATTATAAAAATCACATTTTGATTACAGACATTTTTTTATTCTAATTTTTAATTTTATTATGAATTTGTAGGAAAATGTCGGTGATTAAATTTAAATGGTGGTCATAAACTCAACTCGACCTATTGATAAAGTGAATGATATATATTTTTTGAACTATTTTGTTAAATGTTTGAATACATTTTGTTTTGTGTAATGAAATTTATCTTTAGTACCGATCGACGTAACAATGCGTTAGTACATTTTGAATACATTGTTATTTATGAATTTTATTGCAAATGATATATACATACATTTGAACTTTCGTTAGATAATTTGTGTTTGAGATCATATATGCATATACAGAGCCAGTCTGGTAATAGAGAGTTCGTCTGAACCCCCTTTAATGTAAAATTATATTATTAATATATGGTTAAAATATTTTATTATATATTGTTGATGTTGAACCTCCTTCGGTGAGCTTTTCTTCATATTTTGAACCTCCTCAATAGAAATTCTGGCTCTGTCTCTCTCTCTTTTCTCTCTCTCACTCTCTCTCTCTATATATGTAAATTTTGCCACTGCCACACTTTTATGCACTTTAAAAAGTGTGGTTATAGGAATGTTATTTGTGTGCATGTACAAAAGAAAGGGCTAACTTTATAAGTGCTATTGTAGAAGGGGCATAGAAGGCTACACTTTTAAAGTGTGGCCTTTAACAAAGCTGAGGCCACGCTTTTCAATTTTCGAATTATCAAATAAAATTGTTTCCTATGAGATGTTACAAAATGTGGTCTTTGTAACTCATAGGCCACGCTTTATAAGCGTAGCTGCTATGGCCACATTTAAAAGATGTGATCTAAAGTCAATGATTATGCCTTTTTAGTCCACCTCCGAAAAAGCATGGCCTGAAGGTTAAAAGTGTAGCCTTTGATTAAAGGCCACACTTTTTACTGCTTTATGCCACAGTTTTCTAGAGTGGACAAAATTAAAGACTAAAATGTTGTAGTGCGATTATAATTGTAACTATGCCTATAACTGCAAAAACCATTTCTATACAAGGCACAAGGTCTGAGCTAGTGTATATTATGACGGTTCGGACGAACCTAATAACTTTTCAGTAGATTTCGTATTTATGTAGTATGAAATATAGTAAAGATACATACTTTAATGTGCAAACCCCGTTCATAGAACACAGTTGATCCAGTGGTGCTGGATTGGCGCGCGTAGCCTCGTCATCCCCTGATACCTGGTGACATCTATTCTTTTGGTTTTTGCTAATAATGGCCTAAGTGAGTATTTGATAAGTACTAAATTACACTCTCGACACTTTACTTTATCAATTTAAGTAGCTCTCTTTTTAAAGGATAAAACGATTTATTCTAAAGAAAAGCTTTAAGCTTTAAACATGCATATTAATTTTCTTAAACTTTACCTAGGAAACAAAATATAAAATTAACAAGTTAAAAATGTAAAAGGCAGATCTACTACTCTAAAATAAAATAAAAATTGGCTATTGATTTCTTCACAATTAATCATAAGATGAGTTGCGAAGTAGAAATGATGATCAATGACGTATTTGAATGATCGTTTATTTTGTTATATAGAGGATGACATATTTGAATAATGTTTAGTTTGTTATATGGAGGATGACGTATTTGAAAGTACACATAATGATGCAATTATAGATCGTTTTCAAAACACGACAAGTAGTCAAATCCAATTATAATGATAATGTTTGTATCTATATAGTGTTTAGTTGGTATGTTTTTAAAATATATATTGAATATTGATACTTGTTCGTCATTTGACGATTATTGTATATTAATTTGAGATCAATATCTCCTCGGATGATCCCACCACTCTTCCTCCCATTTTGTATATTCTTTTATAATCAGGTTATTGCTTTAATTAATTATTTTTAGCCCCATATTGATAGCAACCCTTTTTTTGGAATAATACTGAAGTCATTATTGGAAAGTTGAAGTTTGACATTGGTATTTAAAAATATAATTGTTTTTCTGAAAAAAAAAAACGTTCGAGAAGTAATTTTAAGTGAAATACTATTGGTTTTCACAAAAACAAATTAATTTTGAAGTAGTCGTAGGTTATTCGAAAAAATTACTTGGAGCACATTCTAAACAGTTTAGGATTAGATTTTTCCGCAACCCACGTAAATATGATTTACTTTTCTCATCTTTTATTCAGAAATAATAAAAGTTGGTGATTGACCATAAATTTCTTCCCCTAAAGAATTTCCCATATAAATTGTGTGTTCCTTCTTTTCATTATTATTATTTTCATTAATTATTTTCTCATAACAATATTACCAAGGAGTTGTCAAGCGAACATAAAACTATATAATAATGGGTGCAAACACTTAATTTTTTATCAAAACTTAATATTTTCGCCATTTTAGGGTTCAATTTATTTTTAGGGTCTAAATTAGATATTTTCAGTTTATCTTATTTTTAATAAATTTCTTTTAAAATTTTTGAAAAAAACTACAAAAATAGAGTCACATTTTAAATAGTCTTTTATTTTCATTATTTATTTATTTAAAAAAAAGAAAAAAATTATTAAATTATATATATATTTTTTTCTTCTTCTTCTTTTAACTTTTAATAAATATTCTAGTGATATTAATATTTCTTGATCATATTTCTAAGACTAGTTATTTAACTTATTTGTATTTTATTAGTTTAAAATAGATTTTATCATTTTTATTTTATTTAAAATATTGAAAAAAAAAAGAAAAAAACTAAAAGCTACCCTAATTCCCACGTTCCTCCACTTTTCCATAACCAACACCCATTACCCTATTCTTCCTCATTTTCCTCCTACACATGCACACACAAACTAAAGCTACATGCAATATATTAATACACACACAGACAAACCAAAAAGGGGAAGACGGATGAGAGAAAAAGAAACAAAAGAAGATTGAAAAACAAAAAGAAAGAGAGAAAAACATTGACAGAAAAAAAACTGAGAAGAAACAAAAAGGGAAAAACAAAGAATCAAGAAAAAAATAAAGAAAGAGTTTTCCAAAGGATTCGGAGTTTGGAGTTCGATTTTGATTCCTATTTCGAGTTTTCAGTGAAAGCATCCTTCTTTCTATCATAGCTATTTTACCGTAGAGGTTAGCTATTTTATCTCAGTTTTATGGAATCTACAAGCCTTATATGTGACCTTATCATTATCAAAAATACCATGCATTTATTATTACTGTGTGAAGATATGTTCTAATCTGGCCTGATATTCATCATTTTTTTTTTGTATTTATCTTCGTTTACTTTAACTGGATTTGAGTTCATGTTAACGTCTATATCATTCTGTTAGATAATGCTTATCAAGTATTTGTGTAAATCATTTCGAGATTGATTTATGTCCTGATATTAGTAGTTTTTTTTTTTTAACAAGGAAATTTTTCTATAAAAACCTTCCAATAACATGTGTTTCTAATCGGACAATGATTTTGTTAGTTTATTTAAAGTATAATAAGGGATGATTTATTATTTTTTTCACTTTAAGCTAGTTACCCGAAGCATGTGGTCATTCTCTTTTAGAATAAGTTTCCTTTTAGCAAGTCTTTCATGTTTAGTTTGTCTTTGTTAAATGTTTAAACAAGTTATAAAAAGTAAAGTTAAGAAAAAGGTAGGATTTTGGGTACAAAGTAAAGTCACTATTATGCTCTTATCACGTTTTTTTTTGTTTGGTTTGGTTGAGTTTTCTCTTCTTTCTTGCATTATTTTGAAAATCTAAAGATATGTGAGAGTTCTCCATTTGCATGTATTCCCATAAATCAATTGCATCTTAAGTTATTATATCACTGGGTCGTTGGTATATCTTAGCAAATTATGACCTTTTAATAATATATATTTACAGTGATATATAATGTCAAAATAATTAGTTGGGAATAAACTATTTTAGTTGTGTATCTATGAATATGTTGTAATTGAAAAAAATAAACATTATTTTTTTTCTCTCATGGAGTTTAAGATTTGCTTGGGTATAGGTGAGAACGAGTGTATTTTGGGCATGTTATACTCAATGTAGTTTTTATAAAGAATAAAAAATATTTTATTTTTAACACTTTGTTTCTTCATTTCTTTCTTCATGTGCCATAATTTGGTGTTAAATGCTATAATATCTTTTAAATTTAGTTGTTTCTATTTTCTTACTTTTAATGAATTTGAATTAAACATGAAGATGGATTTAACCCAATTTGAGTCAGATCATTATTTAAACAGTAGAAGTTCCAAAAAATGGATTTTGAGCCATAAAAATACAAGGCCCTGGGTATTTCATTAACATTTGTAAGGGAGTAAGATGAGATACCTATTTATTCTAAATTTCATTGCATAAGAAAAAAAAGAGAGGAAAAACTCATTTGCAAGGGAGCGGACTCGAAAAAGAATGATTTAGGATCTTGATATTTAGAAAATTAAGGTTTAACATACAAGAGAAAGTTAACGATGAAGTTGAAAAGCCCTGCTACCGACCATTCGTTATAATAAAATCAGCATACTACTTTAAAGCTGATCTAATTGAATTGGGTAGATACAAAAACTATTAGGTGCTTATCTAGACTTGAAAAACTGGGATGATTCATAAATGCCTCAAAGGCGCAAGAAATATATCAAAACTCATGGTAAGGCCGAAAAGTACTACTATCGGTAAGCCACACATAAATACAGTTTTAAATATATTCAAAAATAAATAAAAGCGAGATAGAACTCACTTTTAGGCTAACAAATATTATAACACTACCAAAAAAAAGAGAAAAATCGATCACAAAAATCGATGTGATCGATTTTTTCCAATTTCCGACCACAAAACCCACCAAAATTTTTGATCGAAAAAGTAGCGCTAGCTTTTTAAAAACCGACCATGAGTAGTCAGTTTTTTAAAAAATATATTCATTTTTAAAATTTATTATTATTTTATTTAAATTAAAAAATTAATTTTAGGGGAAAAAACGACGATAAGGGGTCGGTTTTTTTATAAAATTAATTTTATTAATTTTAATAAAAACAAATCACATGTGGTCGGTTTTTTATTAAATTAATTTATTCATTTTATAAGAAAAAATATAGAAAAACCGACCACTTGTGGTTGGTTTTTTTACAAAAAAAAATATAGAAAAATCGACCACATAAAAAATAAAAATCCAAATACTGCATGCAACCACAACAATATACAGCAGTAACCAAAATGAAAATACAACAATAAAAAAAAACAAATGGAAATTTTCAAAAGTGTGCAACACATACAAAATGTCCAACAAAGGTGAGTATGAAAAAACTACAACAATAGTTTCAAACAACAAAATGTCTAAATTTAAAGTACAAGGCATACAAAAATCAAAAAACTAACAGTCATCATCATTGAATTCGTCCTCGTCTTCCATATCATCATTCGTGCTGAAATCATCCAAGGGCCTAGACCTTTTGTTGCCCGAACTGCATCACCAGGACACAAAGGAATAACTTCCGCAGTCTGAATGAAAGAACTAAACTGCTGCTGCAGCATCCTGATTTGTGATGATGTTGCCTCCTCCGTCTTCTTCTGCCTCACACTCTGTTCAGTATACCTCTCTCTCTGTTCAGCAAGCTCTTCAGTGAGTTGAGAAACCATATTTTGTAGTCTTACTATGGTTTCTGCATCAACCGAAGAGCTAGAGTATGCAGGGCCGGACGAATACCTAATATTATCGCCAAAAAATTCAGTGTGGCATCCGTAGAAAAGGCCTCTATTTGCAGGACCCAAAGCTTTTGTCCATAACTCATTCCGTACATGCTGGGGTATTGGGTCACCCTGACTTTCAGGAAGCAGACTACTACGATACTCACCAACAAGACACCTAAATTCGTCCTATATTCAAGGTAAAGTTAATACTAACAGTCAAAAAATACTAAAGTAGTTATAATTGAATAATATCAACTTTGAGAAAAAGATTCATAAATTCAAATGAGTCTCCTCGAAAATCTCATCAGTTGGTAGTTCCCTACCCTTTTCTTTTCCCTACATATGAAAAAATTATCGATGTTCAACTAATAAAAAAATTTAAATAGAAACAAAGAATTAAAACTGTAAAAGTTACATACCAATTTTTCCTTCACAGCAAGAGTACTTCTGGCACCCGCAGTATGTAGGGATCCACCCTTGGATGATGCCCGGGATCTCTTTCCTTTTTTCCTTAACAATTGGTATTCTGGGCTATTCCAGTGGCGCTGATACAATGGCCATAAGTGTTCAGGAATCCACTTAGATTTTACCGATTTCTTTCAAGCATAATCCAAAAGATCGTTAAATCTGCCTCTATATCTTTTGAAAAAGTTCTTCTTTATAAGAAATTGATTTGAATCATCCCATGTAATACCCCGGGAAATTTTTTGTTGAAATTTTATACGTAAACATGTTAGGTTCTCTTCTAGAATGAATTATAAATTTTTCATGTGGAATATCTTAAATTATGACCCACCATTGCGTAGAGTATCGAATAAGCTTTCCAACGATATATGGATCATCCAAAATGAACACCCGAGCAACGAGTTATAAACATTTCGATCGAACTGTGAATAGTAGTGAACAGTAAAATGTGCAGGAAAAAGTACTGAGGCTTGGCATATTTTTGCTCCAATTTTAAACGATCATAAATCCTTGTACATAATGATATGATTGATCTACTAGATATCACCGGAAAGCACTACGAGTCCTCTTTCCAATGAAATTGGTTTCATCCAATTTATCTATCGGAGCAAAAAGTTATGGTCGATCTACTTCAGCCTATCAAAAGTAAATTTTTTGGTCAACTTAAAATGATCATAACTCCCCTGACACAATAATCTGGGTGATATACTATATATCAACAGAAATATATGAGAGTCCTCTTTCTAATGAAATTGGTTTCATCCAATTTGGATATCAGAGTAAAACGTTATGGTTGATCTACTTCAAACTATAAAAATAGTCCACCAAAGGACAGATTTGAGAATTATTTGATTTTTCGGGGGTGTTTTGGTCATTAACCCTCACCTAAAATCCGTCCAAACCCTATATTAAAGCCTATTAGAAGCATTATTTGTTATATTTCATTAAACTCCCTCAAAAAGAAAACCCTAAGCTCCTACATCCAACTTTAAGAACCTCCAAAGTTCACCATTAATTCTGTAAATTTATTCAAGATTCCAAGTTTCTAGTTCAAGAACTTCAAGAACCTCCAAAGGTCACCATTAATTCTGTAAATTTATTCAAGATTCCAAGTTCCTAGTTCAAGAACTCCAAGAACCATCATTCAAAGGCACGATTAACATCTCAAAAATGAGTATCAATCTAAAGTTCATCATTCAAGGTATGTGGGGGTTTTCAACAAGAACTCTCTTTCGTTCTTGTGCCCAAAAGTAATTTTCTTTACAAAGCAATGATTTTTATTTGATTTTTTATGAATTTGAAGCATGAACCTATATCTTATTATGATTATTATGAAATCTTAATGTTTATGATTTTGAAAGATGAATTTACATATGTGGAGATATAAAGCATGAATCTTGAACGATATTTATCATGATTTTGATATTTGGGTCGTGAATCTCTATTGGAAATTGTGTTTTTTAGAAAGTGTGTGTTATAAGCACATTGATGTTGAATATTTGAGATATTTTGAATGGTTTGACCTTTTGGTATTAATGGAGTCGTTTGAACTCGAGTATGAAAGAAATCCACAACGTGGTTGATTTTGATAAATGGGAAGCATGATGGCTCCCGATGTATATTTATACATTAATAAAACTATTTTGTTGTGGATTGTCTTTGAAATATTCTGAGCGAAGTTCGGGAGAAATCTTTAGCACCGAGTGGGAGGTATAAAGCGACCTTACTTCCCTAGAACTACGTGCCCCTATAGGAGTGAGCCTTAGGTTGATTTATATAGTGATCACTAGTTTGTGTGGATTTGATATCGATAGTCCTACTCCGATGGAAAGGATAGGATGTCTCTCCCCAATGTGGGTTGTACGTTGGACTCCATATAGCTCACATGGTTTATGTCAGTTATAGGATCTCCCAGTGTGTGTGTGTTTCCTTATGTTTATGGTGAATGGTGAAGTGATTTGAAAGTGGAATTGTGAAAG
Organism: Capsicum annuum; assembly: GCF_002878395.1. Classification (NCBI taxonomy): domain Eukaryota; kingdom Viridiplantae; phylum Streptophyta; class Magnoliopsida; order Solanales; family Solanaceae; genus Capsicum; species Capsicum annuum. Next base: position 49,815,593 of record NC_061121.1, read on the forward strand.
TTATTCTTTCGAAAGATTTAAATGATATTTACATTATGAGAATTCATATTCTTGATGAACTGAAAGTGATTGACAAATTATATGATGACTCACATGTGTTATTGTACTTATTTCATCCTCTCATGATTATAATGATTTCCTTCGGGCTATGTGAGTCTTTCATACATCCTGCATATTTCTTATAAATATTTAAGATGATGATATTTATAAAACTACATACACCCCCATATACTCAGTTTCTTTCCATGATACTGACCCACATCTTCGGATGTGGGCTGCATTTTCTCGGAATGTAGGTTCAGGTGCTCAGTTCCAGGTTCGACAGTGATTCTTCGGGCACGCTGTTCTACATCCTTTGTTGTGGTGAGTCCTCATGTTCCAAGGACATAATGTCTGATGTTGGTTTCACGGAATTATTTACATTTGATAACTGAGTATAAGTCAGTTGGGGCATATCTCAATGGCTCACTGGTTTTATTAATTTTCTTAGAGGCTTGTCAGACTAGTATAGATGTTGGGAGTTGACTAACAAGTCATATTTTGTTATCTTTCTGAAATTCTTTTATTCTTGTATGATGATTACTCTGTTGATATTTGAGGGTTATTTATGGAAACCCCTTTGATTTGTGTTAAACTGAATGAAAATGGCTCAAAGGGTTATCTTGGGGCTACTCGTAGCCTCAAGCATCGTGTGACACTCCGGGGCCCGTTTTCTGGGGTGCTACAAACTTGGTATCAGAGCCTAAGGTTTTAAGGTGTCCTAGGGAGTCTGACAAGCCGCATTAACTAGAGTCATGATCATCGGTGTGTAGCGTGCCACATATTTGAGCAAGAGGCTACAAGACGTTTTAGGAAAAAGTGTGATTCTTTCTTTCAGAAGTCTATCGTGCTTAAAGTTTCTCTCTCTACTATTGATTTATGCTCTTCTCTTTCAGAAATATGCCTCCACATCGAGTGAGAAGAAATAATGATGGTCAGCAACCTCAACCCGCTGACCCATTGATTGAAAACGTGTCTCATACTGAATTTCGGGCAGCCTTCCAGGCACTGGCCCAAGCTTGATAGAGAGATAGAGTTCGGGATAGATCTTCTTCCCGATACTCAGCCCATTTCTATTCCTCCTTACCGTATGGCCCCTACAGAACTTAAGGGGTTGAAAAAGCAACTCAAAGATCTACTAGATAAGGGTTTCATAAGGCCCAGTGTTTCTCCTTGGGGTGCTCCTGTGTTGTTTGTGAGAAAGAAAAATGGCTCTTTGCGTATGTGCATTGATTACCACCAACTGAATAAAGTCACCATCAAAAATAAGTACCCCGTTTTGAGAATAGATGATTTGTTTGACCAATTTCAAGGTGCAAGTTATTTCTCAAAGATAGACCTTCGTTCCGGCTATCATCAACTCAAAGTTAGGGAGTGTGACATCCCAAAAATCACTTTTCGAACTCGTTATGGCCATTTTGAGTTTCTTGTTACGTCTTTCAGGTTAACTAATGTCCCAGCAGCTTTCATGGACCTCATAAATCAAGTGTTTAGACCATATCTAGATATGTTTGTCATAGTGTTCATCGATGATATACTGGTGTACTCCCGTAGTGAGGATGAACATTCTGATCATCTTCGAACTGTCTTGCAAACCCTTAGAGATTACAAGTTGTTTTCCAAGTTCAGTAAGTGTGAGTATTGGCTAACGTCAGTTGCTTTTATGGGTCACATCATTTCATCCGAGGGTATTAGAGTTGATCCCCAAAAGACCAAAGCTGTTAGAAATTGGCCTAGACCTATTTCTCCGACTGATATCCGAAGTTTCTTGGGTTTAGCTGGCTATTACCGCCATTTTGTTAAGGGTTTCTCCTCTATAGCGTCTCCTATGACTCAGTTGACCCAAAAAAAAGTGAAATTCTTGTGGTCTGAATCTTATGATAAGAGTTTCAGGAGTTGAAGACTCAACTCACTTCAACCTCTATTTTGAATTTGCCTGATGGTGTTGATAGTTTTGTGGTGTACTGTGATGCTTTGAGAGTTGGGTTGGGTTGCGCATTGATGTAGAAGGGTAAGGTGATAGCTTATGCTTCTAGATAGTTGAAACCCCATGAGAAAAATTACCCTACCCATGACCTTGAGTTGGCTGCTGTTGTATTTGCTTTGAAAATCTAGAGACGCTATTTGTATGGTGTCATGTTGATGTTTTCACTGATCATAAGAGTCTGCAGTATGTGTTTACCCAGAGAGAATTGAATCTTAGGCAGAGACGATGGTTAGAATTGTTAAATAACTATGATATGAGTGTGTTGTACCATCCGAGAAAGGCCAATATTGTGGTGGATGCCCTAAATAGAGTGTCCATAGGTAGTGTTTCGCATATGGTAGAAGGTAAGAAAGAGTTGGCTCGTGAAGTACATCGTTTGGCTAGATTGGGGGATAGGTTGTTTGACTCTGCTGAAGGTAGTATAGGGATTCAGAGCAGTTCTGAATCCTCCTTGGTTTCGGAAGTGAAGGAAAAGCAATACTTAGATGCTAGTTTGGTCAGACTGAAGGAGTCAGTCAAGGACCAAAAAGTAGAGGTTTTCTCCCAAGGGGGAGATGGTGTGTTGAGATTGTAGGGTAGATTTTGTATCCCTAATGTTGATGATCTGAGACAGAGGATTATAGCTGAAGCATACGAGGCGCGATATTCTATTCATCCTGGTGCCACCAAGATGTACCGAGACTTGCGGGAAATCTATTGGTGGAGTGGCATGAAGAAAGATATAGCAACATTTGTAGCTAAGTGTGCAACGTGCCAATAGGTTAAGGTTGAACACCAAAGACCTGGTGGTATGATTCAAGAGTTTAGTATTCCCACCTAGAAGTGGGAAGAGATAAATATGGACTTCGTGATTGGTTTACCTCCTTCCCGATGCCATCATGATTCCATTTGGGTTGTGGTTGATAGGTTGACTAAGTCTGCTCATTTCTTTCCTATTCATACTTCATATACTACTGAGGATTATGCTAGATTCTATATCCGAGAGCTAGTCAGACTGCATGGAGTTCCCTTGTCTATCATTTCGGATAGGGGTACTCAGCCCACTTTGCAATTTTGGAAAGCTTTTCAGAAGGATCTTGGTATCCAAGTGATTTTAAGTTCTGTTTTTCATTCGTAGACCGATGGTCAGGCTGAGCAGACCATCCAGACCTTAAAGGATAAGTTGAGAGCTTGTGCACTTGACTTTAAGGAAAGTTGGGATGATCACTTACCGTTGATAGAGTTTGCTTACAATAACAGTTTCCACTCTAGTATTGGCATGGCTTTATTTTAAATCTTATATGGAAGAAAGTGTTAGATTACCCATAGGTTGGTTCGAGGTGAGTGAAGCGGCTGTGAGTGGTCCTGATTCGGTATTTGAGGCTATGGAAAAAGTTAAGTTGATTAGGGAAAGGTTGAAAACTGCACAGAGTCGTCAGAAGTCATATGCGTATGTTAGAAGGAGAGACCTTGAGTTTGAAGTTAGTGACCTAGTGTATCTAAAAATTTTACCGATGAGAGGGGTGAAGAGATTCGATTCGGAAAGAAGGGGAAGCTTAGTCCCCGTTATGTTGGTCCTTACAAAATTCTTAGCCTTGTTGGTAAGGTAGCTTATGAAGTCGAGTTGCCTTCCGAGTTGTCCTCTGTTCATCCAATATTCCATGTCTCCATACTTAGAAAGCATATTAGTGATGTTGTGGTAGTGGATTCCTCTGTGAGTGCTGACATTCAAGAAAATCTTTCTTTTGATGAGATTCCTGTTGAGATTCTTGATTTCAGTGTCTAAAGACTAAGGAACAAAGAAGTTCCCTTGGTCAAGGTGTTGTGGCGAAACCAATCTGTTGAGGGTGCAACTTGGGAAGCTGAGGCGGATATGCGATCCAACTACCCGTACCTATTTTCCATGAACTCCGATCAAGCCGAAAGTACTATTCTTTCCTAAATTATGCACTTTTGATAAAAGTTACAGCAGTTCAGTTGTCATTTATTATGTGTTCAGCTGTAGTTTCTTGAATTTATGCATTCTATGTTGCATTCGGAGTGAGAAACGATGTGGTGATGAGTCTAACAAATGGTTTCAGTTGTATGCTCTATTCCCTATCTAATCTTGGCATGTCTAGCATCATTCAAGGATGAATGTTTCCAAGAGGGGGATGATGTAATACTCCGGGAAATTTTTCATTGAAATTTTGTGCGTAAACGTGTTGGGTTCTATCTTCTAGAATGAATTATAAAATTTCTGTATGGAATGTCCTAGATTATAACCCACCATTGTGAAGAGTATCAAATAATATTTCCAACGATATGTAGATCATCCAAAAAGCACACCCGAGCGACGAGTTATGAACATTTCGATCGAACTGTGAATAGTAGTGAACAGTAAAACGTACAGGAAAAAGTACTGAGGCCTGGCGTATTTTTTCTCCAATTTCAAATGATCATAACTCCTTTTACATAATGATCTAGGTGATTTGATATATATAAATGGAAAGATCTGCGAGTCCTCTTTCCAATGAAATTAGTTTCATCCAATTTGTCTATTGGAGCAAAAAGTTATGGTCGATCTACTTCAGCCTATCAAAAGTGAATTTTTGGGTCAACTTCAAATGATAATAACTCGTCGTACACAATGATCTAGGTAAGATACTATATATCAACGGAAATATATGAGAGTCCTCTTTCTAATGAAATTGGTTTCATCTAATTTGGATATCGAAGTAAAACATTATGGTTGATCTACTTCAGACAATCAAAACAGTCCACCAAAGGATAGATTCGAGAATTATTTGATTTTTAGAGGCATTTTGGTCATTCCCCCTCACCTAAAATCCATCCAAACCCTATATTAAAGCCTATTACAAGCATTATATGTTATATTTCATCAAACTCCCTCAAAAATAAAACCCTAAGATCCTACATCCAACTTTAAGAACCTCCAAAGTTCACCATTAATTCTGCAAATTTATTCAAGATTCCAAGTTCCTAGTTCAAGAACTTCAAGAACCTCCAAAGTTCACCATTAATTCTGCAAATTTATTCAAGATTCCAAGTTCCTAGTTCAAGAACTCCAAGAACCATCATTCAAAGGCACGATTAATATCTCAAAAATGAGTATCGATCTAAAGTTCATCATTCAAGGTATGTGGGGTTTTTCAACAAGAACTCTCTTTCGTTCTTGTGCCCAAAAGTAATTTTCTTTACAAAGCCATGATTTTTATTTGACTTTTTATGAATTTGAATCATGAACCCATATCTTATGATGATTATTATGAAATCTTGATGTTTATGATTTTGAAAGATGAATTTACATATGTGGAGATATAAAGCATGAATCTTGAACGATATTTATCATGATTTTGATATTTGGGTCGTGAATCTCCATTGGAAATTGTGTTTTTTTTTAGAAAGTGTGTGTTATAAGCACGTTGATGTCTAATATTTGAGATATTTTGAATGATTTGATCTTTTGGTCTTAATGGAGTTGTTTTGAAATCGAATATGAAAGAAATCCACAACGTAGTTGATTTTGATAGATAGGAAGCATGATAGCTCCCGATGTATATTTATATATTACTAAAATTGTTTTGTTGTGGATTATCTTTGAAATATTCTAAGCAAAGTCCGGGAGAAATCTTTAGCACTGAGTGGGAGGTATAAAGAGACCTTATTTTCCTAGAACTACGAGCCCCCGTAAGAGTGAGCTTGAGGCTGATTTATATAGTGATCACTAGTTTGTGTGGATTTGATATCGATAGTCCTACTCCGATGGAAAGAATAGGATAGCTCTCCACAACGTGGGTTGTACGTTGGACTCCATGTGACTCACATGGTTTAGGTCGGTTAGAGGATCTCCCAGTATGTGTGTGTTTCTTTGTGTTTATGGTGAATAGTGAAGTGATTTGAAAGTGGAATTGTGAAAGTTATTCTTTCGAAAGATTTAAATGATATTTACATTATGAGAATTCATATTCTTAATGAACTGAAAGTGATTGACAAATCATATGATGACTCACATGTGTTATTGTACTTATTTCATCCTCTCATGATTATGATGATTTTTCTTCGGGCTATGTGAGTCTTTCATACATCCTGCATATTTCTTATAAATATTTATGATGATGATATTTATAAAACTTCATACACCCCCATATACTCGGTTCCTTTCCATTGTACTGACCCACATCTTCGGATGTCCGCTGTATTTTCTCGGAATGTGGGTTCAGGTGCTCAATTTCAGGTTCAACAGTGATTCTTCGGGCATGTTGTTCTACATCCTCTGTTGTGGTGAGTCCTTATGTTCCGAGGACGTAATGTCTGATGTTGGTTTCACAGAATTGTTTACATTTGATAACTGAGTATGAGTCAGTTGGGGCATGTCTCAATGGCTCACTGGTTTTATTGATTTTCTTAGAGGCTTGTCAGAGTAGTATAAATGTTGGGAGTTGACTAATAAGTCGTATTTTGTTATCTTTCTGAAATTCTTTTATTCTTGGATAATGATTACTCTGTTTATATTTGAGGGTTATTTATGAAAACCCCATTGATTTGTGTTGAATTGAATGAAAATGGCTCAAAGGGTTAGCTTGGGGCTACTCATAGCCTCAAGCACCGTGTGACGACATCCCATTAGTAAAATTTCTACATACAAAATATAATATTAAATCTTGTGTTCTAACAAATGGTAAATAAGTAGTCGCTAAGTTAAATCCTTACCTTAAATTCTTCAAACATTCTCTCCCTGTCAAGTTCTGGAACCCTTTGCCAGCTGGTCAGTAGTCGTTGAAGTGCCGACTAATGCATATTAACACCGTTTTTCCAACTCCAGCATCCGGCCTAAACCTACAACACAAGATTAAACAATAATTTCATCGAGAATAATAAAATAGTAATAGAAAAATGAGTAACATTATTATATTTAGAAATCTTACCCTCTCGCAACTGGAACAATATAAATCCTTCCAGAATCATCTTTGTCTCCTGGCTTCCTAGTAAGCGATGGTGGATGCACTGGTGTGGGCAGATCTGAAGCACTAGATGGACTGCCTCCAAGTTGAAGATCCAACAACCCAATAGTTCCAGCAGAATCACTATGCGAAGCTGCGTGACTGCTGCAGAATGGTATCAATTATGGTAGATGTCTGGAGAGCCCAGCGGCCGTCTGATAGTACTGTGCTAGCAATGGTACGGTCATAGGAGCAGAATGGGTCGGTGTAGACCCATGTAGTGGCCCCACATGCATAGGAGTAGGTATTGAATCCTCGGACGACCTAGAATATAAGGTTTGTGCTGGCGCGTCAGCAAACGACCCTCAGATATATGAATACCTGACGGTCATCTATAAAGTGGAGGCTGTCTTTTTTTTTTTGGTTTCATAGTATCTACTAATTTTTCCTTACCTCTGTCACCTTTGCCTGACATTTAAATTATGTGAATTTAACAAGTTATTAGTTCCTACAAAATGAATATATAAGAAAACATTCCAAGTAACTAATGTCAAGTTACTCAATCACACTTCAAATCGCTCCAACAACACGAGATATAGACAAGAATATTTTTATTACAATATAAATTATGGAAAAATGGAAACAACAAACTTAAACAGTATATTACATATCAATCTTAAACAAGAAACATAAAGGTAAATATATAGTACAGAGTAAAAGGACATCAATACATAATAAATTTAACCTATACAACTAATCCTCCTCTTCTGAAGACTCTCCATTAAACCATTCACCCTCTTCGGAGGTTTCCTCATCTCCTACCGACTCAGCCTCTTCTTCCGCAATATTAACTTCTTCAAAAATATTTTCTGGTGATTCAAACCATCCACTAATTCAACGTCCACTAACTGGTGATCAATCTATATTTCATTTTGATACACAGTCTCCAGCACATTCTCAACTTCCACCCTCCCTATAGGTATTGTTTTGATTACATCCCACCAATCAGACTTGTCATTGCATAACAGATAAGGAGCATAAAACACTTGTTTAGCATTTTGTGCTAGAATAAATGGGTCGTAAATAGGATACAACCTATTTTGCTTCACTTCAGATGTTATGCTACTTATGTACTTTTTTTCTTGTTATGCTTGGATCAAACCACTTACATCAAAAGAGGATAATTTTTTTTATTGGGAAACCAGCATACTCTAGTTCTAAGATCTCGTGTATGATGCCAACGTAATCAACATATCATCACCCTTAACCTAAACACTACTATTGTTTGTTTTCCTTGACCTGGAGTATTGTTCGGTGGAAAAATTAAACCCATTTACATTGTATTGGGACATTGCATTAGCTTTGACTGGATCTGAAGAAATATCTCTCAAGAGATTATTGTATGCGGCTGCATTTGGTGAATGGTGTACCTAAAAATATCATACATATATATATTTTAGTTGAGGAATGTGTAAATTTTTAAACTTTGTAGAAACATTAATACACTGACGAACCTCATTTTTAAACCATGATGCAAAGGATGCATACACTTGATTTTCGTGAAATTGAGTCTTAAATGAACTGAACATCCAACATGGGATACACAATTATTTTCTTTAAGGGAATGAGTAAACAAACAAGATATGTTAAAATTTGAATCTCCTTACTTCAGAAAGGGCTCAAGTTTGGGGCAATTCAGCAAGATATGCAAAGTTGTTGATTTGTGCTCCGTGGGAGTGAGCCGGCGAGGTATGGTTTTTTTTATCCTTACAACCAGATTGATTTAAAATTGATATCGGTTGCAAATAAGGATCATTCATATCATCCTGATGATGATTCGGTCGGTTTCTTGAACAAGTAACTTCATCACGAAAGTAGTATGAACAAAATTGAGAAGTTTCTCTTGCAAGATATACCTCAACTATAAAGCCTTCCACCCTATGTTTGTTTTTGGGACCCCTTTTCAATTTTTCAATTGCCCTGTACAATCTTAAGGTTAGATGTTTATTATATTTAAAAAAGATATGTATGCAGTTAAATATGTTGCAAATGTTTAACGTTCAAATGGATACATCCACCTAGTTTGAACTGGACCGCCTAGCCGAGCTTCGTGCACAAGGTGAATGGGAAGATGTTCCATCACATCGAAGAATGCTGGCGGGAAAATCTTCTCCAGCTTGTTGGTGATAACAATAATATTACTTTCCATTCGCTCCAGATTTTCTTCTGTTAATGTGGTGGCACATAAGTCTTTGAAGAACAAACTAATCTCTGCTATTGGTTTCCATATGTTTTCAGGTAAACTAGTAAAAGCAATTGGAAGTAATTGCTTCATGAAAACATGACAATCATGGTTTTTCATTCCATGAAAGATTCCTTTTGTCATATCAACCCTCTTTCCCAAATTTGAGGCATATCAATCGAGCATCTTCAAATTTTGAACCCACTCACATATTTCACATTTTTGGCCCAACTTGAATGTAAAACTAGCCTTGGGCTTAAGAACATTGCCATTGGGCCCCTACTGTAAGTGTAATTCTCTGTGGTTGCAATATTCTAGTAAGTCAAGTCTGGCCTTAGGATTATCCTTTGTTTTACCGGTGACATCCATAACTGTATTGAACAAGTTGTCAAAGTAGTTCTTCTCAGTATGCATGGCACCAACATTTTTTCTAAGTAAATTATCTGGCCAATATTCTAACTCCTAAAATATACTTTGCTTAGCCCAGTTATGCGAAACGCCATATCCATCAAGCCTGTACAATCGTTTCTTGCTGGCTTTAGGCAAATCCTGAACTATTTCCCATACGTCATGACAGACAGCATTGGAAATGGACCATCATGTTCCCTTCTATTCCTTCTGAAGGCATTCTTGAGTCTACTAAATTCATGATCAGGTAGCAAGAAACAACGATGACAATGAAACTATGAATTTTTCCTACCATGTCTCAATGTGAAAGATTTTGTTTTTTCCATACAATATGGACAAGCCAGCTTTCCAGCGGTCATCCACACCGATAATATTTCATAAGAAGGAAAATCATTAATAGTCCAGATTAGATATGCACGCAGATTGAAATTCTTTTTAAGAGAGATGTCCCATGTTTCACCCCCCTCATGCCATAAAATCTGAAGTTCATCTATCAAAGGTTGCAAGTACACATCCATTCTGTTTTGTGGATTACATGGGCCAGGAATAACATAATTCAAAAATATATAGGGACTAGTTATCAATATTTCAAGAGGAAAATTATAAGGAGTAATAAATACAGGCAAACATGAATATGGCACACTACTAACTGAAAAAGGAGAGAACACATCTGCACATAATCCCAATCGAATGTTTCGTGGCTCAGCTGCAAAATCTGGATAAGTTGCATTAAAATTCTTCCAAGCCTCTCTATCAGACGGATGACACATAACACCAGGGACACCGAATAACCCCAAAATGTGTCCAAACATCAAGTGTCTTAGCATGTTCAACAAATCTTTTGATACCTTCAACAAATTCCTCCCTAATGCCCGTTCTATTATCATTGTTCCGGTGATATATATCCAGCTATAATCAGGTTCCATCTACGTAATCAATAAGATTCAACAAATTAGATCAAACCATTTTCAACTAAGTAAGTCACCTAAACCAACTAAGTCTCAAAACAAGACAACATTCAAAACAAAAAATCTCTTTTAAAGTCCCTACACTTAACCATTTTCAACCAACTAAGTCTCAAAACAAAATCACATTCAAAATAAAAAATTCCTTTTAAAGTCCCTACACTTAGCCATTTTCAACCAAGTCTCAAAACAAAACCACATTCAAAACAAAAAAATCCCTTTTAAAGTCCCGACACTTGACCATTTTCAACTAACTAAGTCTCAAAATAAAACCACATTCAAAACAATAAAATCCTTGTTAAAATCCCTACACTTGACCATTTTTAACCAACTAAGTCTCAAAATAAAACAACATTCAAAAAAAAATCCCTTTTAAAGTCCCTACAGCTAACCATTTTCTACCAACTAAGTCTCAAAATAAAACAACATTCAAAACACAAAATCCCCTTCAAAGTCACTAAACTTAACCATTTTCAACCAACTAAGTCTCAAAACAAAACCACATTCAAAACAAAGAAATCCCCTTTAAAGTCCCTAAACTTAACCATTTTCAACCAACTAAGTCTCAAAACAAAACCACATTTAAAAAATATCCCTTTTAAAGTTCCTACACTTAACCATTTTCAACCAACTAAGTCTCAAAACAAAGCAACATTCAAAACAAAAAATCCCTTTTAAAGTCCCTATGCTTAACCATTTTCAACCAACTAAGTCTCAAAACAAAACAACATTCAATACAAAAAATTCTCTTTTAAAGTGCCTACACTTAACCATTTTCAACCAACGAAGTCTCAAAACAAAATAACGTTCAAAACAAAAAATCCCTTTTAAAGTCCCTACACTTAACCATTTTCAACCAACTAAGTCTCAAAACAAAACCACATTCAAAACAAAAAAATCCCTTTTAAAGTCCCTACACTCAACCATTTTCAACCAATTAAGTCACTTACCAAACTACGTTCAAAACAAAGGAATCCCCTTTAAAGTCCCTAAACTTAACCATTTTCAACCAACTAACTCTTTATACAAAACAACATTCAAAACAAAAAAAAATCCCTTTTAAAGTCCCTACACTTAACCAACAAAGTATCAAATCATCACCGCATTCAAAACATAAAATCCCCTTCAAAGTTCCTAAACTTAACCATTTTCAAGCAACTAAGTCCCTACACATTCAAGATCAAGTTTACAATACAATTTTCAAGCAACAACAAGACGAACAAGATGTCAAGAACAATGCTAGTGAATCGCACAAGGCCACACACGGCTTCACTAGACTTCAATATGAACAATGAAAGAAAGATAACAACAATAGTGAATCGCACAAGGCCCCATACGGCTTCACTATGTCAACATACCTTTGATATTTTCCTTAATTTCTTGATATTTCAAAAAGGCAGCTTCAATCTACTTATAGATTCTCTCACGAGAAGCTGCAATATCGAAAATGATGAGCTTAGCAAATTAAAAGATACACTACTACAATTTTCTCCAAAATACCCATCTACTCTATGCAAGATATTACTCATTACTCATTTACAAAATTATCTTTAGTAAATAATGTCAATATTTAAAAAAGCTTACAAATGAACAATTCATAAGATTGGAGATGTCATATTAAAATATACAATTAAGACTATACTAATAAAATACAACTTAAGTATACTTCTACAAATATTCTTGAAGTTTCCTTTTTATAATTTATATATTAGTCCTAATTACCAAAGGAACAAATAAAGAATAAGAAATGGGAAAAACTAAAATATAGCCGTTTATCCCCAATTTCCCCCATTTTGAACCAAAACATAAGAACTAGTGTTTCAAAAATCAAATTGAAGTGAACTAGTTAACTCAAGATTCATCCAATTTTGCATATTTTTCGTTATAATCTCAACATTCTTCACTCATTTGCCACTTACACAAACAGATACAAAAAAGTAGGGAAAGGAGAAATAATAAACCTTATCAACGCCAACTGATTTGGAGAAACTAAAATTGCAACGAAAATTCAAAATTTAGGAAACTACTAGCGAGTGTTTGGGTTGAGAGTGGAAAATTCGAGTGTTTGTTCATTTTTTGGTGTTGTTTCCCGTTTGTTTTGTGGGTCTCTGCTATCAATTGGGAATTTTAATTAGTTGGGTGGGTCAGGTCGGGTTAATTAGTAATAATTTTAATAAAAAAAATTAATAGGAAAATCGACCACGAGTAGTCGGTTTTCAGAAATACTATTGAATACCGACCACGTGTGGTTGGTTTTTACATTTTGTTTATAAATTAAATTTTCATAAACTACAATTAATAAATTAAAATAAATTAATAAATTAATATTAAATTTTAATTAATTATTTTTTGTAATAAATGCTATAATATTTATAACAATATCCGATTAATTTAATATAATTTTTCTATATATAAATCAGATATTAGATAATTTTTTCATCACATAAACACGAGTAGTATATTTCCTCCAACCCATAATAATATCAATTAATTTTGCAAATTACGATAAATTTATGGTTCCTTAGTTGTTAATTATGATATTATATATATATATATATATATGTGTTAATCAAATAAATTATCGACATCTTTCGTTATTACAACTTCAACAATATATGTGTATCTACATTGACACAAAATAGTATATTTATTTCTTCAATAGTATGATACTAATGTATTATTCAAAATATATATTTTGATATATAGATTCAGTTATCCAGTTTTCGATTACTGCATATATCACTACACGAGATATAAATATCACACACATGATTTTTCTACCCCATAATATTATTCAACGTATTTCACATATACTCATATACAAAATTTCTAAGCGAAAAAACTTAAATTCACCACCAAAATTTGGCGGTCGTTCAAAATTCGAAGCAAATGATAAGTTTATGCCAGTTTCATGATTCAATTTTTTGTCTCCCTCCCCTACTTCCTTCCTCCCCCCCCCCCTCCCCCCCCCCCCCCCCCCCCCCACCCCCCGTCTTATGTTATTACAACTTCAACAATATACGTGTGTCTACATTATATTGACACAAAATAGTATATCTATTTCATCACTACACGAGATATACATATATATAAATATATTCAATTGGCTATCAACATTCAAATACGTATACATCACATACCCGATTTTACTATCCCAGAATAATATACAACGTATTTCACAGAAACTCAGTTGAATTATTGGTTCGTTTATCTTATGTCATTAATATAAATACACCTATATATACATACACACACGTATATATACCTATACATACACACACACATATATATACACATTATCGACTATATTAATACGTACTATATAAATCACATACATACATGAGTATCTTATCCAATAATATAATGCGACATATTTCATATACATACTATATACATCACATTCCCGATTTTACTATCCCATTGTATTTCACATATACTCAAATAAATTATCGGTTGATTTATCTTATGTCATTAATATACCATCGCTATATAATATGTATATGTTATATATATACATATAACAAACACACACATATACACACTATCGACTATATCAAGTTCAAAGTACGTAGTATATATATCACATACGTATACAAGTATATTATCCAATAATATTATGCGATGTGTTTCTTATACATTCTTAGATTAGTGATTGATTAATTATATTGGATTAACTTAGTATATTTGGTTTTGATTATATATATAATTAGGTGTTACTTAAGATTATTTAATTTTTAATTTTTTTACTTCAAAAACCAGTCACAAGTGGTCGGTTTTGTAAAATTATTTTTTAATTATTTTTTATAAAAAAACGACTAGTGGTCGGTTTTTTAAAATTATTTTTTAATTATTTTTCTATAAAAATTGACCACTAGTGGTCGGATTTTTTTTAAAAAATAAAAAAAATATTTTAAAAAACCGACCACAAGTGGTCGGTTTTTATATATATTTTAAAACTTAATTTAAAAAAAAACGACCACTCGTGGTCGGTTTTATTATTGTTTTAAAATTTTTATTTGTTAAATAAATGATAATTATTATTAAAATTATTTTAATAATGATTTTGATTTTTTAAAATAGTGGTCGGTTTAAAAAAAAAATCAAAAACCGACCACGTGTGGTCGGTTTTTGCAGACCACGTGTGGTCAGTTTTTTCTGACCACAAATTGTGGTCGATTTTTGGTGGTTGGTTTTACCGATTTTTTTAGTAGCGTAAATCCAAAAGATTAATCTAAACCAGACATAAGTCATTAAAGCAACCGTGCTAGAACCATGGAATTTGAGTGGTACCTCACACCTTCTCCTCGGTCAACAGAATTTCTTTTCCAGATTTCTAGTTCGTAGACCAACAATATAGAGTCATTTTCTTTGATTGAGGATTTAATAAGGTGACTTGGAACACCCAAACTCAATTCCAAGTGGCGACTCTGTAAAATAAATAATCCCTTATTAAAACGTCACCTTAATTGGAAAACCCCATTTTCTCTAAAACCAACTCCCTAGCAAGGTTGGATATGGAGAAAATAGGGGTTTGACAGATGGCGACTCCACTAGGGATAACCAGAATTTGAGCTTATATATTGACTTGTTTGGCTTTATTTAATTTTGATATTGTATATTGTTGGCCTAAATATGTTATTTGCCTACATGTTTAACTTCTTTGATATTATTTGAATTGTAATATAAACTGTCTTCTCTCGCGCACCCATCTGAGTCTTCTGAGATACTTTATATTTGGAGATGCGGTATATGCTCCCAAGCCTTGAGATACCAGAGATGCGGAAACACTCCTGGGAAGGATTCTATAGTCATACATGTTTTAGGATGGGAAGGACCAACAGTGAGGCCAGAAAGCACTGCTACCGGTAAGTTGTCCCTGCCCGACTCGAGTTGTTCACTCGTTTTACAACCAGTCTAGAAACCTTTCTCCATTAGGTTAAATCTAGTAGAACTAAAACTTAGAAATTGTCATCACTATTAAGCTCCACCTTATTTGCATCACATGCATTTTTGACTTAGTGGAGGCTCGACAAAGTTTTGGATGTCTAAAAGCACCTTCTTTTAAGACTATCCATTTTCTGTGCTACTAGCCACATTAACTATCTGGCTGTTTCAAATGTTGGCCGGCTTTGAAATCTATTAATGTAAGAGAGGTTGAAAATTTCTCTGCAAAACCTATTCTTTTTCGAAACCCAAATGAGGTGCGATATTTTCTTTCACAATAAAAAAATTTCTAAATTATCGAGTTTGCCCTAGTTGGACGAACTACCACACCTGATTCTCATCTCAGTGAGATACGTATTCAGACCTCCACCGGTTCGGTGATCCTTAAAAAATGAAGGTTGTATTTTCTTAAAGAAAAAAAAATGAAAAATGTTGATCCTTATAAAAAAAATCAATTCCTTTTCAAAAATTTTAAAAAAATCGTATCAATAAATTCAAAAAAAAATTATTGTCCTTAAATTATTCAAATAAAAAGTGGATTTCTTCATGTCTCCAGTTGCACGAACTACGCACACCTGATTCTCATCTCAGTGAGATACGTAGACAACCTTTCTTAGGTTCGGTGATCCTCTTTCAATTTGAAAAAATAAAGGATGTTAGTCTTCAAAAAAAAAAGGAAATCCTTAGACAAAGTAAAAAAAAAAAGTGTTTATTAAGATTTCAATATATATATATATATATATATATATATATATATAAAGAGAGAAAGAAAAGTTTTTCCTCCTTATTTAAAATTTAAAAGAAAAGTTCTTGCTTCAAATTTTAAGTTTCCTGAACTACATCTGACCTAATTCTTGTTTCAACAAGATACGTAGGCAACTCTTCTTTTGGGTTCGGTCTCATCTAAAAATAAATCTTGACTTAGTAATTGGTACCAACATACTTAAAAATATGAAGAAAAAAACATGTTAAATTATAAGACATGATAGAGTGGACCAACTTGGTTATGAACTATAGATTCTTATGGTACCTCTAATTATACTAAAGTTGCACTCGTAAAGTTTTCTTTCTCTAAGTCAAGTTTAAAATAAATCTTACCTCATTGTTTCATGTGCATTGTGTTGTGAGCTTTAGATTGAAAATTCAAAGGCATTGCTCTGTTGATCTAGAACTTGGCTTGAATGTCTGTTGAGGCAAAATTTTGAGATACACTTTGTTTGGAAAAAGATTGTAGGCCGTCTTTAATCCGATTGTGCATTCCACAACCCACCAAATGACATTAATTCCTAACACTTCCCCCTTTAAGCCTGAAACCTTTTCCTTGGAAAACCACATCTGAGTCTATACCTTTCGAGTGCTTATATGCATTATCCCTCTTTTGGCCTACCTCATTGAGCGCACTAAATACGTACAAGTTGTGAATGAAGATTCAAGATTAAAGGTGCCAAAGGCAAAGAATGTATAGGCCCAGGAGAACAAAAACAAAAGACGACTTCAAAGAAGAAGGAGCCAAAACCCCCAATAAAAAAAAAACTCCTACAAAGATGGAGAATCTTCATAAAAAAAAAGTAAAAAAAATTAAAAAGGATACTTTTATCAAAAATAAAAGGAGAAAAGCTCCAGCACAAGATTCAAACAAAGTCGAAGCAAATACACAACAAGGGGCAAAGAAGCACAACAAAGAATATCGAGCGTCAAACTGCAACAAAAAGCACGGAAACAGTGCAGTGCTCATTGAGGAATTAGTCACTTACATCCCAAATGAATATCCTACCCATCCCTAAGCTAACACTACAAGCCAATGACAAGTACTACTTGATTTTATTCTGAGTGTTCTCACATTAGTGGATCCTTACATGATGGCTAAACTTATGGTATCTCATTGCATGCATTGAATATCTTTCTAAGTGTGAGTGCTTCTTGAACGTCCTAAAATTTAAACTCTTTTATGTTGAGTGAATTAGGACTTTAGTTGTGGTAAGGGCACCAGAAACATGAAGATAAAAGTAATTTAAATGCTTAATTTGGAGCAAGACATATATATCTTGTATAAAACTTAAATATATCAGAGATACTATTTGAAACTATAGTGATTACTTTTGAGTTGACTTCAGTTCTTATTTGAAAGTAATTTGAAGTGACTCCTATGCATAATTCTAATTGTTGGTATCAATTGAAGTCAAGAAATGAGTTATTTTCATTCTTCTCATTCTTCTAATCTTTACAAAGCACATACTTTCAAAAAAAAAAATTATGAAATAAAAAAAATTGTGTTTGTTGTGAACTATGTTAGACCTGATTCTTGCTACACAAGATACGTAGGCAATCTTACATTAGAGTTAGGTCTCACAGAATAAAAGTTTTTTTACATCCCTAAAGGTAAAATACTGGGGCATTTTTTTATAGGAAAAAAATTGAAAAGAATTTCAAAGTTCCTCCCATCCAAAACTGGGGAAATTTTTTTAAAAAAAAGAAAAAAAAAATATCTCATTTACTTCAGCAGGTACAACATCTCCTGATTACTCTTTAGGGAACAAAACTCCCTAATATTCTTTATGAAGTCTTCATAGGGTACGACATTCCCTAGTTGTCATTTTAGAAGATGAAATTTCCTAATTTTTTTCTTCGTCTTCATAGGGTTTCATCCCCTAGTTGACATCTTAGGAAATACCATTTCCTAATATTTCCTAATCTTCTTCTTCGTCTTCATAGGGTGTCATCCCCTAGTTGACGTCTTAGGAAACACCATTTTCTAATTTTCTTCTTTGTCTTCATAGTGTGTCATCCCCTAGTTGACCTCTTAGAAACACCATTTCCTAATTTTATTCTTCTTCTCTTTTGGGTGTCATCCCCAAGTTGACATCTTAGGAAACACTATTTCCTATTCTTCTTCTTTGTCTTCATAGGGTGTCATCCCCTAGTTGAACTCTTAGGAAATACTATTTTCTATTTTTCTTCTTCATCTCTATAGGGTGCCACTAGTTGACATCTTCTTCATCTTCATAGGGTACCATCCTCTAGTTGACATTTTTTTCATCTTCATAGAGTACCATCCCCTAGTTGGCATTTTTTTCGTCTTTATAGAGTATCATCCCCTAGTTGGCATTTTCTTCATCTTCATAGGGTACCATTCCCTAGTTAGAATTTTCTTTGTCATCATAGGTTACCATCCCCTAGTTGACATCTTTTTGGTCTTTATAGGGTATGACATCCCCTAGTTGACATCTCCATCATCTTCATAGGGCACCATTCCCTAGTTGGCATTTTCTTCGTCTTCATAGGGTCCCATCCCCTAGTTGACATTTTCTTTGTCTTCATAGGGTACCATCCCCTAGTTGGCATCTTCTTCGTCTTCATAGGGTACAAAATTCCCTAGTTGGCATCTTTTTCATCTTCATAGGGTACCATCCCCTAGTTCACATCTTCTTCATCTTCATTGGGTATAACATCTTCATCTTCATAGGGTATCATCTCCTAGTTCACATCTTCTTCATCTTCATTGGGTATAACATCCCCTAGTTGGCATCTTTTTCATCTTCATAGGGTACTATCTCCTAGTTGGCATCTTCTTCGTCTTTATAGGGTACCATTCCCTAGTTGGCATCTTCTTCGTCTTCATAGGGTACCATCCCCTAGTTGACATATTCTTCGTCTTCATAGGGTACGACATCCCCTAGTTGTCATCTTCTTCGTCTTCATAATGTACCACCCCCTAGTTGGCATCTTCTTCGTCTTCATAGGGTACCATCCCCTAGTTGGCATCTTCTTCGTCTTCATAGGGTACCATCCTCTAGTTGACATTTTCTTGGTCTTCATAGGGTACGACATCCCCTAGTTGACATCTTAGGAATAATTTCTTGATTTTTTTTTGCCTTCATAGGGTACTACATTCTCTAGTTGGGATTTTAGGTACAATATTCCCCAGTCGCATTACCAAAAAAATCTTAATTCTTTTTCATGCATTCACATGGCATAACATCCTTTGGTTGCATTATTGAGAATAGGAACATTGTGTATTTTTCTACCTAGCTCAGATTTCTAGCATATCTATCTTTATTTATTTATTTATTTTTAAATTATTGTGTAGTTTTTCTAATAACACACAAAATTTTCCTAGTGCAGACTGGGGCAGAAAAATTTTATTCATTTTGTTTTGTGATGGCTTGCAGGTTTTTATGCAAAGCATAGGTTTATCTGAGAATGAAATTCCGTCTCAAGTCAGAATATAGAAGAATGGTCAATTTGAAGACAATTAGAGTCAGTTTTGCATCTGTAGCGGCCCAATATCTCAAGAAACATTTTTTAGCTTCTGATCAGGAGAACAAGCATCCAAAAGTATTCTATAAACTGTCTTTTGGTAGAGTGTCAATGACTCAATCTAAGTTTCAAATCAAGTCTCAAATCCTAATTTCAAGATCAAATTTTGAGAGCATGGACCCATCAGAAGAAGGTGAGGCGATAACTGAATATCCAAGAGGAAGATCTGAAGCAAAAGAATCAAGACAAATAGAATAGATAGGATCTTGTATTTCATTTCTAGTTTCATTTTCTTTTTCTGATGTAATAAAAAGAGCCACGACCCGTAAACTCGACGAAATCTCAACTCGACTCTCTAACTCATCCATTCGTTCCTACATATGACCTGATTCTCTTATAACCCGAGATATGTAGGTTGTACAAAGCAAGGGCTCGGTCACACCTCTTACCCAATATTTAACTTTTTTTATATTCGAATAAATTATTTGGTCAAAAATCAGTTATGTTTACTTCTTTGCTTGAAAACTCTCCATGTTTCCAAGCAAAGAGGAGCATTCTATAAATACCTAATTTTTTATCAAAACCTAATGTTTTTGCCATTTTAGGGTTCAATTTGGTTTTAGGGTCTAAATTAGATATTTTAAGTTTATCTTATTTTTACTAAATTTGATTTAAAAATTTTGAAAAAAGCTACAAAAATACAATCACATTTTAAATAAGCTTTTATTTTTATTATTTATTTATTTAAAAAATAAAAAAATAATAATAAATTATATATATATATATTGTTTTCTTCTTCTTCTTTTAACTTTTAATAAATAATCTAGTGATATTAATATTTCTTAATCATATTTCTAAGACTAGTTATTTAACTTATTTGTATTTTATTATTTTTAAATAGATTTTATCATTTTTATTTTATTTAAAATATTGAAAAGAAAAAAGAAAAAACCTAAAAGCTACCCTAATTCCCACGCTCCCTCACTTTTTCATAACCAACACCCATTACCCCATTCTTCCTCATTTTCCTCCTACACATGCACACACAAACTAAAGCAACATGCAATATATTAATACACACACAGAGACAAACAAAAAAGGGGGAAGAAGGATGAGAGAAAAAGAAACAAAAGAATATTGAAAAACAAAAAGAAAGAGAGAAAAACATTAACAGAAAAAAATTGAGAAGAAACAAAAAGGGAAAAACAAAGAATCAAGAAAAAAAGAGTTTTCCAAAGGATTCGAAGTTTGGAGTTCGATTTTGGTTCCTATTTTGAGTTTTCGGTGAAAGCGTCCTTCTTTCTATCATAGCTATTTTACCGTAGAGGTTAGTATTCTATTCTTGTTCTATATTCGTAAGTTTCGTGTAAATTTGTAGATGTGAATGTTAATCGTTTATCTCAGTTTTATGGAATCTAAAGGCCTTATATGTGACCTTATCATTATCAAAAATACCATGCATTTATTATTACTGTGTGTAGATATGTTTTGATCTGGCCTGATATTCATCATTTTTTTTTTGTATTTATCTTTGTTTACTTTGACTAGATTTGAGTTCTGGTAGATAATGCGTATCAAGTATTTGTGTAAATCATTTCGAGATTGATTTATATCCTGATATTAGTAGGGTTTTTTTAACAAGGAAATCTTTCTATGAAAACCTTCAAATAATATGTGTTTCTAATCGAACAATGATTTTGTTAGTTTATTTAAAGTATAATAAGGGATGTTTTATCATTTTCTTCACTTTAAGCTAGTTACCCGAAGCATGTGGTCATTCTCTTTTAGAATAAGTTTCCTTTTAGCAAGTCTTTCATATTTAGTTTGTCTTTGTTAAATGTTTAAACAAGTTATAAAAAGTAAAGTTAAGAAAAAGGTAGGATTTTGGGTACAAAGAAAAGTCACTATTATGCGCTTATCACATTTTTTTTTGTTTTGTTTGGTTGAGTTTTCTCTTCCTTCTTGTATTATTTTGAAAATCTAAAGATATGTGGGACTTCTCCATTTTCATGTGTTCCCATAAATCAATTGCATCTTAAGTTATTATATAACTAGGTCGTTGGTATATCTTAGCAAATTATGACCTTCTAATAATATATATTTACAATGATATATAATGTGTCAAAACAATTAGTTGGGATCATAAAGTCAAGGGAATAAACTATTTTAGTTGTGTATCTATGAATATGTTGTAATTGAAAAAAATAAACATTATTTTGTTTCTCTCATGGAGTTTAGATTTGCTTGGGTATAGATGAGAACGAGTGTATTTTGGGCATGTTATACTCAATGTAGTTTTTATAAAGAATAAGAAATATTTTATTTTCAACACTTTGTTTCTTCATTTCTTTCTTCATGTGCCATAATTTGGTGTTAAATGCAATAATATCTTTTAAATGTAGTTGTTTCTATTTTCTTACTATTAATGAATTCGAATCAGACATGAAGGTGAATTTAACCTGATTTGAATCAGATCATTATTTAAATAGTAGAAGTTCCAAAAAATGGATTTTGAGCCATAAAAATACAAGACCCTGAGTATTTCAGTATTGTTTGTATACAAAGTTGTTATTCCCATCCAAAGTTGTTATTCCCAAAGAGAACCAGAATCATTTTCAAAAACAGCACTCTATAGATCAAATTTTCAAAATCCTACAAAAAGTAAAAAATGTCCACAGTATGTGAATGGAACTTCTTACCACCAAAGACTGAGATAGGTAATTAGTGTAACTATATATGCTGCCATGCCATTTGCCTGCAATAAGCAACGCATGAATTTCAAAATTTGAATGGATTAACTGTACAACAATTGCAGAGAAGTCTTTTACCATGTCAGGAAACAAAGTAGTGAAGTAAACTAGCCACAGTAACATTTGCAATTCAAGAATTCACATAATGAAACAGTCCACAGCAAAAATCATCAAAAGAAATATCATCAAGTACCTTATAGACTGGCCGGTGTCCAGTTGAAGATATTGGTCCTTCGACCCTTTTACCAGGCAACAAAAGCTGAAGTGTAGCCTGAAATATAGCATAGCAAATTAGAAAGAGAGAATCTAATTACGAAGAACAAATACCTTCATACTGAAGTTTGGACCATAATCCTGTGCATAAACTTCTTCAGTGATCACTGGCTTACCATTGCACATATATAGTTAGAACTGAATGTAACAAAACTTGCATACATACAAGTTGAAGCTTCTTGGAAAGTTTTCCCTCTTTACAATTTGATCATAGAGTGTAAAAGTTCTTTTTATGTATCACTACACACAGAAAATAAAATGAAATAATACCTGCTGATACTTCCTTACACTGGTATCTCTTTGCCATTCGAGTATCTTTCCACCAATTTCACAAGCAGCAGTTTACCCAAATCTTGAGTCCTCAACTCTTTTCCCTTTCCAACTATGAATTTGCTCAGGTATATTAGATTTCTCAGCCTACTTATTTGAGATGGCATTTCCTTAGTCTTTTAGTAGCTCTAAGATCAAGCTATCGTAAGTTAATTAGTTTAAACGATTCTTCGGACAATTCATTAAGATATGCGAAGCCTGACAATGATATCTGAAGATTGTACAGAGTAGGGACAAAGAAGATGTTTCAAATTACCAATTACCAAGGAGGCAATTCTGTTATTCCACGATGTTCGTACAAAGACAAGACCCGTAAAGAGCTAAGAAAAAACAACAAACCTTGTACAAACTTATTACCTTGTAATCAGTAGTGCTAACGTCCTCAAAAGCTTGGCATCTTTAAGTGTTTTTGAATTTCTCAAACACATCATAATCTGAAGTTAATAACTCAAATGGTGACTCAACTTTGGACTTTTATCCCAAAAAGTCACTCAACTTTGGACTTTTATCCCAAAAAGTCACTCAACTTTCAAATTTTGACTTTTGAGTGACTTTTTGAGTAAAAATGTGAAAATTGAGTGACTTTCTGAGTAAAAATGTGAAAGTTGAGTGATTTTCTGATTAAAGATCAAAGTAGAGTGACTTTCTGGGCTAAAAGTCCAAAGTTGAGTGACTTTCTGGGATAAAAGTTCAAAATTCAGTGACCATTTGAGTTATTAACTCTCATAATCTGCTTTGAGATATGAGACGTGTCTCACTCTTCAGGTGTATAGTTTTCCAGTTATTCTCTGGCCTAGCACAAAACTTTGAAGAAATACTTTGAGCCAAATCGTTGACCAAAGCATGCATTAAAAACTTATTTCTACCAAATCTTTTAAAAAAGAATCGAACCCTAGAAATGTTGGTTCCCGACATCATAATTCATAAAATCCATCAAAATTTCCATTCTTAACAACTAAAAAATCCATCAAAATTCCCATTCTAGAAAATCCATCAAAACCCAACAAAATTTTCATTCTTAACAACTAGAAAATTCACAAAACACATCAAATTGCAGATTTTGTAAGCTCACAATTTCAATAAACAAGAGAAATAAAGAACCTTATTTTCAATTTTGACCTAAAAACTCTAAATTGCAATGATTTGTTACATGAAAGAAGTACTTGTACCACTTTTCATTACTATTGAAGCTAGAAATATTGAAGAACTGATATTCAGAAGAACTGGTTCCATGAATATTCAGCTACTATTAAAGCTGGGTATCATTGTATCTGTCCAATTACAGATAGTTTAAGGCTAAATGGTGCGGAGCATTGAGTTTTTAGGGGGGAGTTAATACTTGGATGTGAAGGGAGAGAAAAGTGGGAAAATAAAGTACTTGAAAAATTTTGGAGGTAAATAAAAAAAAAAAAAAGGGAATAAAATATTTTGCCCGCCCTGTTTAGCCACGATATGTTTGCCACAATCTGTAATGTGTAGAGAAGTTTTAAATTTTTTGTTAATTTAGCCACGGTTTTTGTAACCATGGCTAATAAATCGTGGGTAAGATGCATTTTTTGGTAGTGGTAAGGGAGTAAGATGAGATACATATTTATTCTAAATTTCATTGCATTAAAAAACAAAGAGGAAAAACTCATTTGCAAGAGAGCGGACTCGAAAAAGAATGATTTAGGATCTTGATATTGAGAAAATTAAGGTTTAACATACAAGAGAAAGTTAACGATGAAGTTGAAAAGCCCTGCTACCGATCATTCATTCTAATAAAATCAACATACTATTTTGAAAGTTAATCTAATTAAGTTGGGTAGATTCTAAACCTATTAGGTGCTTATCTAGACTTGGAAAAGTGGGACGATTCATAAATGTCTCAAAGGTGCGAGAAATATATCAAAACTCGTGGTAAGGCCGAAAAGTACTACTATCGGTAAACCACACATCAATACAGTTTTAAAAATATTCAAAAATAAATAAAAGTAGAATAGAAGTCACTTTTAGGCTAACAAATATTATAAATCCAAAAGATTAATCTAAGCCAGACATAAGTCATTAAAGCGACCGTGTCAGAACCACAAGATTAGAAGGGTGCCTCACACCTTCTCCTCGGTCAACTTTATTCCTTATCCAAATTTCTAGTTCACAGACCAACAATATAGAGTCATTTTCTTTAATTGGAGATTCAATAAGGTGACTTGCAACACCCAGACTCAATTCCAAGTGGCGACTCTGTAAAATAAATAATCCCTTTTTAAAACGTCACTTTAATTTGAAAAATTCATTTTCTCTAAAACCAACTCCCTAATGGGGTTGGATGTGGAAAAAATAGAGATGTGAAAATGGGACAAAAGAAATGAAAGAAAATATTGGTGGTTTTGTAAATAAATATTCTGAAATAAACTAAAACAAAAGAGGAGGGGAGAGAGACCTATAGATATAAGAAAAGACTTTGTTTCTTCTTCTTTTTTGGTGTGTCTCTACAATGTAGTAAACAATGACTTTTATAGGCAATAGTATGTGTAATATATGTACTATGTGAAAATACATTCACAAACTTTACATGCTACAAAGTATCTGTAGTATGTGTAGCTACAATGGTATGTGTAGTATGTGAACATCCACCAAATAAATAAATTATTTACAGTACTCCCTCTTGGATGTTCATGTAAAAGAGAAATTCTAAAGAAAATAAGATGTACATAACGGTTTGTAATATGCGTTGTTTTCTCCCTCATTAGAAACCTTGCCAGGAAAACCCAATGGGCAAAAACCTTGGTTAAAGAAAAAAGAGTTCAGTGCGTATGTACTCCCCCTGATAAAAACATCACTTAATATCTAGGAGATGACGCATCCAAATCTTGTTCTCAACTTCTCAAAGGTTGATGTTGGCAATGCTTTAGTGAACATATCTTCTAGATTATGGCTTGAACAAATTTATTGAACAACTATTTCACCTTTCTTCTCAAGATCATGAGTGAAAATAAATTTTGGTGAAATGTGTTTTGTTCTATCTCCTTTAATGTAACCTCCCTTCAACTGAGCTATACATGCAACATTATCTTCATACAATGTAGTTGGAATATCATTATTCAAATGAAATCCACACATTTCCTGAATATGTTGAGTCATTGATCTCAATCAAATACACTCTCGGCTCGCTTCATGAATGGAATTGATTTCTGCATAATTTGAAGAAGTTGCAGGTAATGTTTGCTTCATTGAAAGCCATGATATAGTTGTGCCACTATATGTAAATAAATAACCCGTCTGAGAACGAGCCTTATGTGGATCAGACAAGTATCCTGCATCTGCATAACCAATCATTTCTGACTTGAATTCATTTGAATAAAATAATCCCAAGTCAATGGTTCTCCAAAGATATCTGAGTATATGCTTGACACAATTCCAATGTATTTTAGTTGGGGAAGAGATAAATCTTGCCAATAAACTTACCGCAAAACAAATATCTTGTCGAGTATTATTGGCAAGATACATTAGTGCCCCGATTGCACTAAGATATGGAGTTTTATCACCAAGAAGCTTTTCATCATTTTCTTGAGGTCGAAATGGATCTTTGTTTATATCAAGCAATCTCACAATCATTGGGGCACTCAATGGATGTGATTTATCCATGTAAAATCACTTTAAAATCTTTTTGTATATGTTGATTGATGAACAAAAATTTCATTTGTCAAATGCTTAATCTGTAGGCTGAGACAAAATTTTGTCTTTCCCAAATCTTTCATTTCAAATTCTTTCTTCAAATACTCAACAACTTTTGAAAGCTCCTTGGGAGTGCCAATGATATTCAAGTCATCAAAATAAACAACTATTATAGCAAATTCAGATCCAGACCTTCTTAAGATCGTCGGAAATTTAATAATTGATATGGTCATTGCTTCGCACTTTAAGGTTGTCGAGAATTTTTAAATTCGATGTTTTTCATTATTTTTGACTTCATCACACAATTCATAACCAAAGAATCGACAACAAACCAACATGAGAAATTATTCACCGACAACAAAGATCAAACAACTCACATCACTCCTTATTTTTCCATTGACAGAAAACACACAGCTGACCCAATACATACACAAATTTACACACACATAAGGGACGAAAAACACACACAAACGTACTTCACTGGAATTGAAAAACTACAACCCATACACACGCAGCACACATTTTTTGAATTTTAAGAAATTAAAAAATCAGCACCAAACCAGGTAGGTATTCAAAAAAAAAATAGGTGGGTATTCGTAGAAAATTATGAAAAATCAGCACCAAAGATTTTGTACAATCATATATTCAACATCAATTTTCATAGTTGATAAATTTAAAAAAAAAAAATTGATAAGTGGGTATTCTTTGATTTCTAAAATTGAAGAAAATGATAGAAAGAGAAAGTAAAGAAAATTTAATGAGTTCATTTTGGCTTTTGAGACTGAAGAAAAGAAGATGAAGAGAATGGAAAAAGATGGATTGAGAT
Organism: Capsicum annuum; assembly: GCF_002878395.1. Classification (NCBI taxonomy): domain Eukaryota; kingdom Viridiplantae; phylum Streptophyta; class Magnoliopsida; order Solanales; family Solanaceae; genus Capsicum; species Capsicum annuum. The sequence goes on from NC_061121.1 coordinate 49,843,193, forward strand.
TGAAGAAAAGAAGATGAAGAGAAAGGGGAAAATGGATTGAGATTAAAATAATTAAAGTAAAATAATTAATTTTTTAGATAAAAAAATTTTAAAATGGCGTGGCAGCGAGTGCAGCTCACTACCTGAAACAATATCTGGGCATGAGCTTTTAGGGGTGTAAATATTCTACTTTAAAATAGTTCAGGGAGGTCATAGGACCCCTCAAAGTATAAGTGTATAGTTAGGATTTGAGGTAAAGGTTGGGGGGGCTTTTGGCCATTTTCTCTTATAGTAATATAAGAGATAGTCAATTTTTCCTTCATTTGCAGTCTCAATGTGATAGCCATTTTTGTGAATAACCTTGAAACTTAACAAGTTTCCTTGAGACTTACTACAATATAATGCATTATCAATGGTCAATATTGTTTCCCCGGGTAGTAATAAGGTCGCTCTTTCAGAACCCTCAATTAACTTTGTACTACTGGATATTGTAATAACATGAGCCATTTTCATAATTAAATTAGAGAAATGTTTCTTTTCTCTTAATATAGTGTGAGTTGTAGCACTATCAAGAAGACATATATCTCCATTACTCATCTTGAATCCAATTGAAGATTGAAAAAATTTTATTATTTTCACAAAATAAAAATACATGATAAGAAATGTGAAATCTCACAATCTTACAATAAAACTTAAATACTCATTATTATTATTATTATTATTATTATTATTATTATTATTATTATTATTATTATTATTATTATTATTATTATTATTATTTTGAAATGTAAAAAAAACATAATAGAAAAACATGCTAAAAATAACATAATAAAAGAACATTATTTATTCTCCCAATAACTTGATCAAGATTTAGTTTTGGTCTCCAAAGAAGTCTTCAGCTTCCAAATGAGTTATATCATCAAGGCCATTAAAATAATCATCTTTCAAGACCAAGTTTGCCTCAATATTGTCATCATATTTTTGTAAAGGTCCTGCCTCATCATCATTTTTGAAAGTCAAAGGTCACTCCATTCGGGCATTAGAAAAGGTCCAATCTCTATTTCTCTTTCTTTTGCAAGATTCTTAATAAAGCCTAGAAAAATGCTTAGGCACCCGACATTCATTCTTCCAGTGGCCTTTCATGCCACAACGATGACAATTACCTCTTGAAGGATTACTTTGGGAACCCATTTGGTTCTCCCTTTTTTGGTTACCATCACCATGACGATTATTATATCGTCCCCTGTCATTGCCACATCCACGCATATTATTATGACCCCGATCTTGCCGTCTTTTAGGCTGGCCATGTGCTTGTACCCTATTTGCTTCCGATAGAGGAGCAGCTCCAGTGGAACGGGCTTTATAATTTTTAATCAAAAGGGTATTGTGTTGTTCAGCCACTAGAAGGTATGAGATCAATTCAGAATACTTCTGAAAGTCCTTTTCACGGTATTGCTGCTGTAGTATCACATTTGAGGCATGAAAACTAGTTAGTGTTTTTTCCATCATGTCCTCATTATTTATAGTTTCCCCACATAATTTTAATTGGGAAATAATCCTGAACACAGCAGAATTATATTCAACAACGGTTTTAAAGTCTTGAAATCGTTAGTGTATCCACTCATAACTAGCTTTAGGTAGTACCATAGCCTTTAGGTGGTTATACCTTCCCTTCAAATCAGTCCACAATTCAAGTGGATCTTTCACTGTAAGGTATTCAACCTTCAGTCCTTCATCCATATGATGACGAAGGAATATCATATCCTTGTCCTTGTCCTGACTCGACACTGCATTATCCAGGGTAATAGTAGTACTAAGACCCGTAGCAGTTAGGTGAATCTCAGCGTCGAGAACCCATGACAAATAATTTTTTCTGGAGATGTCAAGTTCCACAAACTCAAGCTTTGACAAGTTTGACATAATGAAGTTGGACAACAATACAATAACATAAAAAAAAAGTTATGTGTAACTTTAACATTAAAATCAAAACTTTGATAAAAGAAAAATAACAAACTACAATATTCAAGACAAGTAAGTTGATTATATCTGACGGATTGAAAACTTGAAAAGGAGTAGAGTCGTATTGATAACGTGTTGTAAATAAATATTCTGAAATAAACTAAAACAAAAGAGGAGGGGAGAGAGGCCTATAGATATAATAAAAGACTTTGTTTTCTTCTTCTTTTTTGGTGTGTCTCTACAATGTAGTAAACAATACCTTTTATAGGCAATAGTATGTGTACTATGAAAATACACTCATAAACTTTACATGCTAAAAAATATGTGTAGTATGTGTAGCAACAATGGTATGTATAGTAAATAAACATCCACCAAAGAAATAAATTATTTACAATAGGTGGGACATTACATTGAAAATTATGTCTTCATTTTTTTAATTGCATCAAAAAATAAATGAAAATAATTAAATTATAAGGTTGTTGACACAGTGCTTTAAGGCCTTAATCATTGACGAGGAAGAAAATTATTGATGGGCTCATAATCTTTCATACTTATTTATCTTTCAATTTTTAATCTTTTTCCTCTTTTGTTAATTTTACTTTGATTTTTTTAATTAATTTTTCTTAACCTTTATGTTTTTTCGTTTTCTCCTCTCAACTTTTATTTTTCCCTCTTTTTTTCTTTGATTTTTCTTTGTTCTTTTCTCTTTTTTTCTTTTTAATTTTTTCCTGAGCCATTATTTTTTTTCTTTTTTATTTTTTTTAGCCATTATTTTTTGTTTTATCTTTTTTTTCTCAACGTTTATTATTATAATGTTTTCCTTTACTTCTCTCAATTATTATGTTTTCTTTTTTTTCTTTGATATTTCTTCTTTTAAAAATATTTTTCTTCATTTTTTTCTCAACTTTTATTATTTTTCTTTTTTTTTCTTCAATTTCTTTCAAATAACAAGTTACGCCCCATGAGAAAAAACATTGACATTATCACATTGTTTTTTATTGGCAAAAATTCAAATATAGGTAACTTTTAATCCATAATTACAAGACATAGGTAAAGTTTTCATAATTACAAAACATAGATATACCTTAAATCCCTCCCTTCTCTCCCTCTTTCTCGCCTCTCTTCTCCTTTTCTCTCCCATCTCTCTCCCCTTTCTCATTCTTTTATTTTTTATAATTTCAAGAATTATATATTTGTATATATACTGTGCAAAATATATATGTACACATTCAATATACATTCTGCAAATGTATATATACAGATATATAGTTATACAATTGCAAAAAAAATAGGTGTACATATACAATTAACAACTTATACATACACGACTTATACAATTGACTTACACATATACGATTTATATAATTGATTTATACATATACGACTTATATAATTACATCATATATATATAATTAATATTCAACTTATATATATACACATAAATAATTGACACATAATATACAATTGATAACAATTTAGCTGTATTAAAAAAATAACGATTGAATTAAAAAAAATAATTTGTATATTTGTATATACATTATGTAAAATGTATATGTACACATTCAACATACATTCTGCAAAATGTATATATATAGATATATAGTTATTTAATATACACCATGATAATATACAAACATTCAGATATACAATTGAAAAAAAAAAGAAATTATCTGTACATATACAATTAACAACTTATACATATATGCCTTATATAATTGACATATACAATTGACATGTATGACTTATACATATATGACTTATACAATTGACTTATACATATACAACTTATACAATTGACTTGTACATATACGACTTATACAATTACATCATATATACAATTACTATACAACTTATACATATACGCACACATAATATACAAGCGATAACAATTAAGTCGAATTAAGAAAATCTTCTGTGAAAAAATACAGCGAATGTGTAGGAAAAAACACAAAATATCAAAAATTTGGAAGAAGAAATAGAAAGAAAAATATTCTTTGATAAATGTTAAAATAAACTTTGAGATCTGTTGAATTAGGAGGAATACATACTATCGCTAAAACATCAGATAAAAGAATGACCTATTGCCGCTAAACACTCCAATCAGCTAAGAGATAAAACAAAAAATTAATTATGAGAGAGAAAGTTTTACTTGCCTTTGATATATACATTAACCATACTATGTAATTATTAAAAATTATTAACTATGAATTGTAATTTTCTAAAACATTAACCATACCATGTAATTATTAAGTTATTTTATCTACAATGTGTAATTTTTTTTATTTATTTATGATAATAGGATCTAGCCCAAAAACTTTCAAACAACAAGTCATATTTCATGGACAAGAGTTGACACTACCATATTGTATTTTGATTTATGAGATGTTCTATAACTATTGCCTTAGAGGCAAGACTTAATCTAAGGACTTTCAAATAAAAAGTTATGCCCCATGGACAAGAGTTGACACTACCACATTGTGTTTGCTTTATGAAATGTTCTATAACTCTTGCCTTAAAGGCAAAACTTAGCCGAAGGACTTTTAAACAAATTATGTCCCATAGGCAATAATTGATACAACCAAATTGTGTTTTGATTTATGAAATGTCCTATAACACTTACCTTAGAGGCAAGACTTAGCCCAAGGATTTTCAAACAATAAACTACGCTCCATGACCAAGAGTTGACACTACCATATTGTGTCTTGTTGAGATACTCCATAGCTGTTTCCTTAGAGGCAAGACTTAGCCCAAGGACTTTCAAACAATAAGTTATGCCTATGGGTTAGTGTTGACACTACCATATTATATCTTGATTTATGAGATGCTCTATAACTCTTACCTCAAAGGCAAGACTTAGTCTGCCAAAGAAACAAGTTATGCCCCACCGGCAAGGGTTGACACTACTATATTGTGTCGTGATTTATGAAATGTTCTACAGCTCTTGCCTTAGAGGCAAGAATAAACACAGACTTTCAAACAATATTTTACGCCCCATTGGTAAGAGTTGACACTATCACATTGTATCTTAATTTATGAGATGCTCAATAACTCTTGCCTTAGAGACAAAACTTGGCCCAAGAAGTTTTAGACAACAAGTTACGCCCCATGTGCAAGAGTTGACACTACCATTTTGTGTCTTGACTTATGAGATGCTTTATAACTCTTGCCTTAGAGGAAAAACTTTGTTCAAGAACTTTCAAACAAGAAGTTATGTCTCATGGGCAAGAGTCGACAAAACCACATTGTGTCTAGATTTATGAGATGTTCTATAACTTTTATCTTAGAGGCAAGACTTAAACCAAGAACTTTCACGCACTTAAGTTTACTTCGATGTCAAAGAAAGAAGATACTCTTTGAGAATTATCCAACTTTCTGTTCATTAGCAAAGAATAATATGAGTCGAGCAAAAAGAAAAAAGAGAAGGAAAGAAAGAGGAAAAAAATAAAGATCAAGAAAAAAAGAAAAAAAAAAGAAAAAGAGAAGAAAAAAAAAGGTCAAGAAAAAAGATATAGGTTCAAAAAAATAAAAATAAAATAAATATAAAGTTTGAGAAAAATAACAAAAATAGAAAGAGAACAGAAAAAAATAATGGTTGATACAAAAGAATTAGAAAAAGAAAGAAATGAAACATAAATAATGTTTGAGAAAAATAAGAGAAGGAAAAACTAAAAAATAAAAAAATAAAGGTCGAGAAAAATGAATTAAAATAAGAAAAATAAATTAAAATTAAAAGAAGAAGAAAAAAAGAGAAAAGAAAAATTAAAATAAAGAAATAATAATAATAATAATAATAATAAATAGAAGTTGAGAGATAAATGAGCATGAAAAGTATAAAAATATTTGAGGTTAGAGAGACAACAAGGTACTTGTCCTATACATCAAAAGGAAAAAAATACTAATTTCCAAAGACTTTTTTTATGAGGTATAAAAAAATAAAGTCACCCACTATAAGGATCATTTCATGTAATTTCCTGCTCGTCAACTAAATGTGTTACAAGACGAAACCAATTAGTTTCACAATTAAGAAAAATTAGAAAAGAAAGAGAACATATAGAATATAATAATTACTAAAGTTGTATAAGTAATCAGAGATCTCAATTTTAAGTTTTGAATCAAAATATTTCTAGTAGAAAATGCTACTCTCAAATAAATTTTATTCAAAGTAAATTTAAATTAATCGAACTTCAATCGGGTGAGAAATAAAAAAAAATTGTGTTAGAAATGGTGGAATAGAAACTTGTATTAGAAATAATACTTAAAAGCTATCCGATAAATCGTTACTACACAAATATCCACCTAGCCGTAAGCCTGAATTACAGATTGTTTGGGTTAAAAGGTCTTTTGGATAAAGTTGAGACGTCACATATTTAAAGTTGTTTCAAGGCGAATAACATAAAATTTAAATAACAATACCCAAATAGCATTTCAGATGCAAATTAATCTTGTAGTGTGCAGAGGCACAACATGATGGAATCTGAGCAACCAAAACAAATCTTCCAATAAGCAAAAGTATGAGCCTTCATAGATTAACCTCATGATCATTTGTTTTGTCTTGTAATAATGACATCTTGTTGTTGTTTGATCCAAAACTCTTATTTTTCTTTTCCCATTCTTTAGCTTTTCCCCATATCACTGAGTAAAATCCAGGTACAATTATGGCTGATCCGACCAAACTGCACCCAAACAATTAGAGATCGTTGATAATGTATTAGAAAAAATAACTGCATGCATTAACTTTGTTTATCACTAGTACCTTATTTAGTACTATAATTTTTTCAAACTTAAGTATAACTTGACATTAAGGTATTAGTAATGCAAAGGGTTCTAAGGTTAAAGATACAAGTAATTCTAGGGGTTCTAATGATTAAATGATACAGTTACCTTCAAAAACTTTTCGACATCCTTTCATCATATATGTGGAGGATATTTTTATAAATAATTTTTTTTAAGAAAATTATGCAGTGCATGTCATTTTTGATACACCAAATCAAGCACTACATGAATAAAATATCAACATAACTAATGTAAGTATAACTAATACAAACATCAATAATGTAAGCATTATTAGTACACTATTTTTATATACTCCACCAGATGATTCATGTACAAAAAGGTCAATGATTTTTCTGGCTCATTTATGGGCCATTTAGATATGGTTCATACTTTAAAAGTACAAGTATAAAATTTCGGAGCGAGAAAATACTAAACTGTCATTTAATATTTATAAATTTTAACATTTTCTCGTAAGTTTTTTTATTTGCGCCCAAAAAATTTTAAATTCGTGCCTAACTTTTTCACTAGAAAGAGTCTTACAAAAAGAGAGTAAAAAGAACATGTGTAATTTACCTTCCAACATGGATAGTTTCACCCATGAATAAGCTAGCAGCCATTGCAAACACAATACCAAGTGGATGAAACATGACTACAAAGAGAGGTCCTCTTCTCTTCACAACCCATGAGTTTATACTCAGTTGGAATACACTTCCAAACACGGCCTGCACTAACACAAAAAGACAACCCTCTTATTTTTGAAAATAATAATAAAAATAATAATGCAGGTTTCTTTAAAAAAAAGCCTGGTCAGTGGTGGGAACAGATGTCACTAGTGCAGTTTTGCAATTCTTCAGCACTTGTAAAATGTATAATTCTATTAACTACACTTCAGTCACTCTTATACCTAAGGTGGATAATCTTACAACAATTGGTGAGTATAGACCTATCTCTTGTTGTTCCGCTATCTATAAGATCATTTTCAGGGCAATTACATCAAAGCTACAACAGGTGATGAATTTCTTGGTGGATACTAATCAAGCAGCCTCTGTACCTGATCGAGCATTGAATGAAAATATCATACTCAATCATGAGTTAGTGAGAGGGTATGGTAGAAAGGGTATCTCAAAGATATGTATGATTAAGATAGACATGAATAAGACTTGTGACTCCTTGGAGTGGAATTTCTTAGAATAGGTTCTTATAGAGCTAAAATTCCCTGACTTGGTAATCAAATAGATTATGCAATGTGTTACAACTGTTACTCTGTGATGGTTAATGGGAAATCCACTAGACCTTTCCATGCTAAGAGGGGAATTAGGCAAAGAGATCCTCTGTCTCGTTATCTGTTTGTACTAGCTATGGACTACCTCATCAGGAAACTTAAGAGCTTACACAATCATCCTAGATGCAGACCACAAAAAATTGTACACTTTAACTTTGCTGATGACTTCCTGTTGTTTTGCAGGAGTGATTTGAAATCTGTGAAGTGCTTACATTCCTGTTTGGAGATGTTTTCACATGCCTTAGGCGTAATAGCAAATACTGGAAAGAGTGTTGTATATTTTGGAGGAGTTAAACAAAATTCATGGGATCATATTTTGTAGGAACTTCAATTTGCAAAGGGTGAATTGCCTTTTAGGTACCTTGGGGTGCCTTTAAGCACTAAGAAATTATCTGCGGTGCAATGCAAATCACTTGTTGACAAGATGTTGAGTATAATAACTAGTTGGACAACACGGTTTCTTTCTTATGTTGGGAGGATCAGCTGATCAAGAGTGTTCTATTTGCAATACAAATTTTCTTGTCATAAGTTTTCTGTCTATCTAAGAAGATTGTACAGGTTATAGAGGGTATATGCAGAAGATTCATGTGGACAGGATCTGCTGAAGCTTCAAAGAAAGCCTTGATTGCTTGGGAAAAGTTATGTTGTCCCAAATATAGTGGAGGTTTGAATTTTTTTGGATGTCTACACCTGAAACAAAGCGGCTATAGGTAAGTGTTTGTGGAACCTATGTTAAAAAAAAGACAAGCTATGAGTGGAGTGGTTCAATATATACCGTGGGACTGAAGGAGTATGGGGAATACATGCTAGCTATGTTCATGACTATTCAAAAATGTCTACGGGTGCGTGTCGGATCCTCCAAAAATAGTGTATTTTTGAAGGATCTGACACGGGTGCGGCAACATTTTTGGAGAGAGTCCGAGCAACTTAGGTTTAGATAGATGTTAGATTTTTGTGTGTTCAGTAAACCATGGGGCTTCTTTGTCCATGGTTGCTGATTTCCCTTGCTATGTAGTGATCAATTGCTAAATAAAATGTTTTACTTACCAATACTAATACTAATAATAATAATAATAAAATTAAAAAAAAATTATATACACATTTTTAGATCGAAGAAGTTTTTATATTATCAGGTCATCCAACAAAATAAAAAGGTAAGTTTTGGTAATTTTGAGAATAAGATAGATTACATGCTACACAAATAGCACGACTGACTATGTAATTATTACCTTATTTATATATATTTTTTTTAAAAGGGCAATTCAATGCACTAAAGCTCATGTTATGTGAAAAAAAAAACTTCAAAGAATGAAAGAGCAAGAATTGAAAATTCTCTTCGTATTATTGTGTGTCATACCATACAGATTACCATCGTATTTATACACAGAAAAACTAAAAAAGAAAAACCTAAAAGAATATTGTGAGCTGTCATTCTAGAATATTCTGCCTAAACCGCCTCTAACTTATTCTGAAGATAAAAAAAAATCAACTAAATGTATACATGAATGGAAAAAATAAAAATAACCCTAAGACACGTAATTATTTCTCTAGCAACACCCTCTCTCAAGTTGATGACCGGTGATCAACTATCTTTAGGGCCCAATATGACTGATGACTGATGACTTTTAGGGCGCATCTACTATCTTTATTTCTCTTCTTTTAGAAGCAGTAGAAACAGTGCAATTATTTTCTCCAGCAACACCCTCTCTCAAGTTGATGACCGGTGATCGGACTTGCAACTTGTGCAATAAAGATCGATGAAGAGGCCCTGCCAATGCCTTAGTGAACAGGTCATCTAGCCGAGAAGAAGAAGGAACAAAAGATAAGGAAATAAGACCGTCGAGGAGTTTTCACGAATGAAATGGCAATCAAGCGCAATATGTTTGGTTCGTTCATGAAAAGGGGATTTTGAGCAATATGAATGGCTGCCTGACTATCACAACTAATGGGCACTGGGAAGGAGGGATTAACAGTCAAGTCTTAAAGCAAACGAACAATCCAGGTAATTTCAGCGACAAGGCGACGCATAGACTGATACTCAGCTTCGGCAGAAGAGAGTGCAACAATCGGCTGTTTCTTCAATTTCTAGGAAATTGGACAACCCCCAAGACTAAAAAAAACCGCTAACAGATCGACGAGAATCTAAACATGTAGCCCAATCGGAGTCGCAAAATGCTTGTATTTTAAAACAAGGATCTGGAGACAAATAAAGCCCCAATCCTGGATCTTTGCTCAGGTAACACAAAGCATGATAATCCGCCTTAAGATGTCCAGTACAAGGATTCTGCATATATTGGCTGAGAGTTTGTACAGTATAAGCTCGATCAAGCCTAGTATTGGTAAAAAAAAATTCAGCTTTCCCAGAAGTCGCCGATAAAATGTTGGATCTGATAGAGGCTCACCAGAGGTGGAAGAAATTTTAAAACTTGGATCCAAAGGAGTAGAAGCAGTGTGACAACCCTCACAGTTTCAGTTAGAAGTTCTAAGGAAAATTTCCTCTGGGTAATGATCATCCCTCCATTTTCTCGTACTAATTCCATTCCTAAGAAATAATGGGCTTCTCCCAAATCTTTTATCTTAAATTCAGAATGTAGAAATCCTTTGATCTCACAAATTTCTTTTGTATTATTTCCAGTGATCAATATATCGTTGACATAAATGGCCAAAATAGTCACAAGATCCCCTGTCAATTTGAAAAAAAAAAAGAGTAATCGTTGAGAGAAAAATGAAAGTCTCTAGTGCCCAGGGCAGAAAATAAACGAGCATACCACTGATGAGATGCCTGCTTTAGCCTATAAAGCGATTTGCGTAGTCGGCATACATTATTGGAATAAGGTAGTGTCAATCCTGGGGGAAATCTCATGTATATTTCCTCATCAAGATCGCCATGAAGAAACGCATTGTTTACGTCAAGTTGGCAAACTTTTCAATCCCTTTTTACCGCAATTGATAAAAGACATCTGATAGTAGTGATTTTTACTACGGGAGAGAAAGTTTTGGTGTAATCAATCTCTTCCCTTTGTGTATCTCCCTGAATCACTAAACGAGCCTTCAATCATTCTAAAGAACCATCTGGCTTTAATTTCACTTTATACACCCATTTGCAATGCAATGCTTTCTTTCCATATGGTAATTCGACTATGTCCCAAGTACTATTAGAATCTAAAGCCTCAAGTTCATTAGCCATGGAAGTGCTCCAACCGGGATGCATTATCTCATGAGCGTAGGAGGAAGGTTCATTGATTTGACAGATAGAATTAACTAAAACCTGATTAGAACAATTAAAGCAGAAAAAGAGGAATAATGTAATGAAAAAAAAGGTGGATTAGGAGAAATGACAGAATAAGAATTTGCACAAATGTAATTTGATAAATACCTAGGTCTTTGAGGAACCCTTTGTGATTGTCGTAGCAAAGCACCTTGTTCTGAAGGTAACACTAGAGTGGCATCTATAGAGCCAATAGGAGAAGGACTAGATAAAGTAGGTGAGGAAGATGAGAGATCATGAGAGTCATTGGCATTGAGAATAGTACATGGATGAGGAAACACCAAAGTATCTTCTATATCTACGGGAAAACATTGAGGAAATAATGTGTACATAGGTTTAGAAGAGGCAAAAGGAAAAATATTTTTGACAAACCGGACATTTCTTGAAATAATGAACTGATTGTTATGTAGCTGGAGAATTTTGTAGCCTTTTTTTCCAAAAGGGTACCCCAAAAATATTCCAAGGAAAGCTCTGGGACTAAGCTTGTCCCTGTTTTTAGAAAGACTAGATACAAAACATAAAAACCCAAAAGGTTTAAGAAAATTATAATTGGGAACAGTTCCAAATAAAATCTGATATGGGGATTTCTGTTTCAATATAGAGGATGGAAATCTATTGATCAAATATGTAGCGGTGAGAAGACAATCACCCCAAAATCTTTTAGGAGCTTGAGACTGAAATAATAAAGCTCTACATGTTTCCAAGAGGTGTCTATACTTTTTCTAAACTACACCATTCTGTTGTGGTGTTTCCATACAAGAAGTTTGATGTAAAATAACCTTTGAGTGAAAAAACTCTTTAGGATCATTCCCTGTTCCCAATTCAAATGCATTATCAGATCGGATGCTCTTAATCTTGGTAGAAAATTGTTTTTCAATTAGAGATATGAAATTTTGTAAATTAGGGAATGCATTAGGCTTAGTAGATAAAAGAAAAGTTCAAGTATGTCTTGAGAAATCATCTACTATAGTTAAAAAATATTTTTCTCCTTTATATGTAGGAATCTTATAGGGCCCCCAAATGTCTATGTAGATTAGTTCAAAACAATACTTTGTTCCAATGGTACTTTTAGGAAAAGATGGTTTGGTTTGTTTCGCCATAGGACATATAGAACAAGGAAACTCCATTTTTTCACAACAATTTAACTTCAACTGATGTATGTGCTTCATAGCATCAAAATTCAAGTGTCCTAATCTATTGTGCCACAAAATAATACTGGAAGAAGCTGAATAAACAAGAATATTTTTATTGATATTTCTGCTGGAAAGAGCAGTACAACCATTGCTTAAAACAATATCATCCTTTTGACAGGTTGATTTAGGAGACAAACTAGACTTAAACTCTAGACTAGAATTCAAAGAAATTAGAGATAAAGATTTCTGAGGAATAAGCTGCATATGGGATGTGTAATCCTTCATCACATAGAGGCTTGATAAAATATCACCAAGAACCAAATTCCTCTTCAAAAAAAGGGCCTGCATTGTACAGGTAGATTTAGAAAAGATAACGTCATAATCAAATTGATTACACAATTGAAAAACTGAGAGTAGACTATGTTTAAATGTGGGTACAAAAAGCATATTATGAATTTCAAGTTCAGGAGTGAGGTGTAGACTTCCCACACAGTCCACCTTCACCTTGAAGAAATTGGGTAAAATGACTAAAATTGGATATGAAAGAGTTAAGACATTGTGCAGTAAAGATTTATCAAATATCATGTGTTGAGATGCCCTAGAATCTATGATCCAAATGTGGTTAGTAATTTTAGAAAATAAAGATCGAAAAGTAAAGACATGAAAACCATAATGCATACCCGCCAGATTTGCACTGGCCTCAGAAGTTGTTGTTGTAGAACCTGTTTGTACTGTTCTGAACATCTGAATTAATTTTTCACATTGCTCATTAGTGAATCCTTGATTGGTGACTATTTCATTGATAGTTCCTCCTTTGTTGAAGTCCTATTCAATGGTTGCATTAGCTTGATAACTCCCAAAATTTTCTTTTCTCTACCTGTTGAATTTAAAGTGTGCAGGATAACCAACAAGTTTATAACAGTCTTCTTTGAGATGTCCAGATTTCTTGCAATATTTGTAAAATAGATCATTCTTTTTATTCTCAGAACTTGAACTTCCTACTTGTCTCGTTGCCCTGTATTCTCCAGAATTCTTAGTAGTAGATAAATTTTGTCCAGAAATCATAAAGGCGGACGAGTCAGTAGTAAGAGAATTATTAGAATGAACTTCCCTTTGAGATTCTTCATGCAAAATTATAGAGTAAGCTTGAGCAGTGCTAGGAAGAGGCTTTATCATGAGAATGTTTCCTCTCACACCAGTAAAAGCATCATTAAGACCCATTAAAAATTGTATTAGTTGGTGGTCTTCACTCATTTTAATATTGTGAGTCTTTGCTCCACAATCACAAGTACATTTGCAATTCATAAAGGTTTTTAGGAGTTTTAGCTGATCCCAAATTCTTTTCAATTTGGTAAAATAGCTTACTATATCATTAGTACCTTGATTGACATTATTGAGCTCCCTTTGCAGCTGAAAAACCCTTGCTCCATCGGCTTGACCATATCGATCCTCTAGCTCAATCCAAAGCTCCCTATCTGTCTGAGAGTAAATTACGCTGTCAGAAATTTCCCTGCAAAGAGAGTTCAACAACCAAACAATGACCATGTCATTGCATCTCTTCCACTGCTCAAACAGTGGTGAATCCTCAGCAGGGCATTTACAATCTCCAGTGATGAATTCAAGCTTGTTTTTAGCCGAGAGCGAGATAAGCACTCCTCTCCTCCAATTTCCATAGCAACTATCATCAAAAGTTATGTTCAACAACAAAATACCTGGATTATCGAAAGGAGACAAGAAATAAAGATGACAATTGTCCACTTGTAGAGATGTTGTCGATATAATTTTTTCAATGGGTGTTGATAAAGAAGAATCATCAATAGCATTAGACATGATTTGAGAGAAATTCAGAAAAAAGATGTATGCTTCTGTAGAAGCTTTGATACCATGAAAAGAAAACTTCAAAGAATAAAAGAGCAAGAATAGAAAATTCTCTTCGTATTATTGTGTGTCATACCACATAGATTACCATCATATTTATACATAAAGAAAAACTAAAAAAGGAAAACCGAAAAGAATATTGTGAGCTGTCATTCTAGAATATTCTGCCTAAACCGCCTCTAACTTATTCTGAAGATAAAAAAAAATAAACTAAATATATACATGAATGGAAAAAATAAAAATAACCCTAAGACACGTACAGATGACAAGGCCTAATATGACTGATGACTTTTAGCCCACATCTACTATCTTTATTTCTCTTCTTTTAGAAGCAGTAGAAATAGTGCAATTATTTTCTCTGGCAACATTATGTGTGGGGTTCGAGAAATAATGAACCACAAGGGTCTATTATCTATTATACGTAACATCACCTTATATTTATACAAGGAGCTATTTTCACAATTTAAACCTCTAACCTTATGATTACATGACAACAATTTTACCAGTTACTCTAATGCTCTTCTTTAGAAGAAATAACACATTTATTTGTAAGGTGATTAAATAAATATTTTCTATATGATCATATATATATATATATATATATATATATATATATATATATATATATATATATAAACATAAACACTGTGTTATCCATATGAGTATGGATTTTGCGGATGAATTGAATGTACTAAATTACTCCCTCCATTCAACAATACTCGTCTACCATTGACTTGACGTACACCTTACAAAATAATAAATGAAAAAGGGATAAACATATCCTCAAACAATGATAAATGGTACGCATATACCCTCCACCATAATTTGGCATGCCCCTATCGTTAATGAAATGTTACGTATATGCCCCCCCCCCCCACTAACGGTAGGGGCATATGTGTACCTAAAGTATGACGTAGGATATACACGTACTATTTATCATAGTTTGGGGGTATATTTGTCTCTTTTTCATTATAATTTTTTAAAAATAATTAAGCTAAAACACTATCCGACCCAGTCCTAATTAAAACCCAAGAGACGTCAATTTAACAGACGCGTTGTTTTTAATTATATAAAGATATATACATAAAAGTAACACCTACTACTATCAATTTTCAAAAAAAAATCATTAACGCATAACTCAAAAACAACACCAAACAAATTGAGCCCCTTACATTTCAATTTCCAGCAAAATTACAACGGAACAAACTACCCACCACCAGGCAACACCACATAGCCAATGCCTTCGTTGAATCGAAAACACCTCATCGGCGAACCATCGTCGCACCCTTAGCTCCGGCCACGTACCAATGGCCTAATCTCCACTTTGTCCAACCAGTAAACACCAACTAGAAACAACGGCCAATCACTGCAATTTGATTGGGGTTCACGTCTAAGGAAAAAAATAGAGGGAGTATTGGGTTTGGAACAAAAATAGAGGTCGGGTCAAGTTGGTTGAAATCGGGTTCGATGGGTTTATTGAGTCGAGTAGTGGGTTTGGGTTAATTATTTGCGATTAAATAATAAAATAAGAAAGGGAAAAATCTGCTTCCGAACTATGATAAATGGTATGTATGTACCCTTCTTCATACTTAGGGTACGCATATGCCCCTATTGTTAGTTTGAGGGACATATACGTACCATTTCATTAACGGTAGGGGCATATGTGTACTCAAATTATGACGGAGGGTATATACGTATCATTTATTATAATTCGAGAACGTAACATATTTATACCTTTTTTGAATAATAAATAATAGGGATAGTTTCATTATATCACTATTTGGATATAATAAATTTATTGCTTTGAGAAATGCATCAAATACAATAACAACAACAACAAGCCCAGTGTATTCCCACACAGTAGGGTCTGGGGAGGGTAAAATGTACGCAGTCCATACCGCTACCCCCGAAGAAGTAGAGAGGTTATTTCCGATATACCCCCGGCTCAAGATAAATAAAAAAAAAGTCGTACTAAAACGTGAAGCAGGATGGGTGGCTTAACAGAAGTAAAGAATCAGAAATAGTAAAATAGAACTCAGAGCAATACAGAATAGGGGAACTAAGAGCCATAACCTATACGAAATAAGAAAAACGAAATATGGAATAGGGTACCCGCCTAGTAGTAACCTACATTCACAGACCAAAGCCACCCACCACACCCAGTCTCCCCTGACTAGCGGCTCCTACCTATCGACACAGTCCTACGATTACTACCTCGGCTAAACAGGGACTCTCCTAATTACTTGCTACAACCCATGTACTCACCCTAGCCTTCTACCCTTATCCGCAACCTCCACACCTTCCTATTTAGGGACATGTCCTCGGTAAGCTGAAGCTGCTCCATGTCATGCCTAATCACTCCCCTCCATTATTTCTTCGGCCTCCCTCTACTTTTCCTGAAGCCATCCAAGGCTAGTCTCTTACACCTACGAATTGAGGCATCCGCACCCCTCCTCATCACATGCCCAAACTATCTCAACCTTTCTTTCCGCATCTTGTCTTCCATCGAAAGCACTCCCACCGTCTCCCGAACAATCTCATTCCTAACTCTATCCCCTCTTGTAAGCCCACACATCCAGCGCAACATTCTCATTTTCGCCACCTTCAATTTTAGAATATGGGAGTTCTTGACAGGCCAACACTCCGTTCCATACAACATGGCTGGACGAACTATCACTCTATAGAATTTATCTTTAAGCCTAAGGGGCACCTTCCTATCACACAACACTCCAGAGGCAAGCCTCCACTTCATCCAACCAGTTCCAATACGATTAGAGACATCCTCGCTAATCTCACAATTCCCCTGAATCATAGACCCAAGATACTTAAAACTATCCTTCTTACATACAACTTAGGAATACAACCTCACCACCACTTCATCTTCCTGACTTAAGTCACTAAAATTTCACTCCAAATACTCCATCTTAGACCTACTCAACCTGAACCCCTTAGATTCTAGGGTTTTCCTCCATACCTTAAATTTTTCATTCATACCCCTGCATCACATCAATCAGCACTACATCATCTGCAAATAAGATACACCAAGGTACTTCACCTTGAATACTCCACGTCAACACTTCCATCACCAGTATAAATAGGAACAAACTAAAAGTCAAACCCTGATGCAACCTTGTCTCGACTAAAAAGTGCGTTAATATCATCCCGCCGTTCGCACCCGAGTCTTCCCTCCATCATACATGTCCTTAATAGCTCTGGTGTACGCCATCAGAACCCTTTTCACCTCCAAGCATCTCCAAAGAATCTCCCTAGGGACTTTGTCATAAGCCTTCTCTAGGTTGATGAACACCATGTGCAAATCCCTCTTTCTTTCCCTATACTGCTCCACTAAACTCCTCACTAGGTAGATTGTCTCTGTCGTCGAGTGACCAGGCATAAAACCAAACTGATTCTCCAAAATAGACATGATCCTCCTCAATCTCCGCTCAACCACCCTCTCCCAAATCCTCATAGTATGACTCAACAACTTAATACCCCTATAGTTATTGCAACTCTGAATGTCCCCCTTGGTTTTATATAAAGGAATCATCGTACTCCAACTCCAAGCCTCAAATATTTTTGCAGTCTTGAAAATATTATTAAACAAATCAGTCAACCACCTTAAGCCTGCCCCACCCATAAACTTCCAAAAATCCACTGGAATCTCGTCGGGCCTCATCACCCTACCTTTCCTCATCCTACGAATAGCCTCCCTGACCTTCTCCACCTAAAAACGTCTATAGTAACTGAAATCATGGTTCTCCTTCGAATGCACAAATGCTCCAGCTCCCCTAATTCAATGTCTCTGTCCCCTTCCTCATTCAAAAGTCTATAAAAATACTTCTGCTATCTCTTCTTAATATGAACATACTCTACTAAAACTCTACCATCCTTCCCTTTAATGCACTTCACTTAGTCGAGGTCATGACCCTTCCGCTCTCTAGCCTTAGCAAGCCTATACAACTTCTTTTCCCCGTCTTTCTCTTCTAACCCCGCATACAAGCTCTCAAAAGTTGCTGTCTTAGCAGCCGTAACTGCTAACTTAGCCTCCTTCTTTGCCATTTTGTAAACCTCCATATTCACCAACTTCTACTCTTCATCTTTACTCTCAATTTCATTTCACCACTAGTCCCCCTTATGACTTCCTGCCCGCCCCCTCAAAATACCCAACACTTCTCTAGCAATCTCAGTGATGCAGTTAGCAGCCTTATCCCATCTAACATCCATGTTCCTCTTACACTCCCACACCCCCAACTCTACCACTTTCTCTCTTATCTCCAGCGCACTAACTAGCACTAAGCCACCCCACTTAATTCTAGGCCGACGCTTCTTTTTTTGATCTTTTTGATAATCAAGTCCATCACCAGAAGCCGGTGCTGGGTTGAAAGATGCTCACTCGGAATGACTTTATAGTCCTTACATAAAATCCTATCCCCATTCCTAAGCAGCATGAAGTCAATCTGAGTCTTGGCTATCGCGCTTCTGAAAGTAATCAGATGATCTTTCTTCTTTGGAAAGCTCGAATTCACCACCACCAACCCAAAAGCCCTCACAAAATCCAACAGAGAAGCTCTCTCACCATTTCTATCACCAAAACCAAAACCTTCATACACATCATCATAACCTCCCGAAAGAGCCCCAATGTGCCTATTAAAGTCTCTCGCAATGATAATCTTCTCTGAGTTAGGCACGCTTCTCACCAGCTCGTCCAATCTTCCAAACCCACTTGCGGTGCATAAACAATACACACATGCAGCGAGAACCCCCCAATGATCAACTTAATTGTCATTAGCCTATCACTGATCCTCTTAACCTCCACCACCTTCTCTCTAATCTCCTCATCCACTAAAATTCCTACTCCATTCCGACACCTCTCACTCCCAGAGTACCACAACTTGTACCTATCCACATCCCTAGCCTTAGACCATACCCACTTAGTCTCCTGAACACACGTAATATTAATCCTCCTCTGCTTAAGAATCTTCACCAGCTCTACGAACTTACCCTGAAGAGTCCCTATATTCCAAGACCCTACCCTTAACATATCTTTTCTCGCCTTCCGCCTAACTCTACCACCCCTCGCCGCACTAGCCCTACCACCCAACTTAGACCACACATCCCCCTTGCCCTTCCCTCTTCACCCTCACCCAAAAAAACCCTCAACCTCAACTCCCTCGAACATGACCCTATTCCACCATCAATCCTCACAGCCACCACTTAAAAAATTAAAAAACCCCAAGCCGACAAACAAATAGAGCAACCGTAGAAAAACAGGGAAAAATAAAAAAATAGTAAGAAAATAGAAGGCACGCACAAAATATTCTATTCGGCCTAATATCCAGAACAATACAACACTATCCACCAATATGCAAAAACAGCCCGTCAAAATAAAAATCACAAGCAACAGAGTAATACAAAGAATTGAAAAGGTAAGAAATAACTAAATATCAAAGTTTAGATGTCACCGGGGTACTCTTGCGTGCTGCTGGTTTCAATAATTTTGGAGTCGAATCTGGTTGCCGGAATAGAGTCACCGGCAAGCAGTTGCCAGTGCGTGGCCGGAGTTTACCGAAGCTTTTTTTAGCTATTACCGCAAGTCTGGAATCTGTTGGCCTGCTGTATGTCGTCATCCCAACCTGTTTGACTGATGCTGCCCCCTTACACTGTTGTCGGAGTTGAGCCGGCGGGAACCCTTAATCCCTCCGGCGATAGCAGTGGGGAGAGTGCAAAAAGGGATGGGAGAGGGAGAGAAGGGGTAGAGAGAGCTTAGGGGAGACAGAGAACGAGGGGAGAAAGTACCCTACCTGTTGTCGGCGCATCTACGCCGTCGTCGGAGACAGCCGGCCAATCAACGCGAGTTGTACGGTTCAGGCTCAGTGAACGTTAGGTCACAAAGTGAACGTTAGAGAGAGAACGTTAGAGCTTCCTGGTTATCGATGCACCCCCGAGAAATGCATCAAATAATATATATAATATTTAATACCAATGGTAAAATGGCACAATTGAATAAATTATTCATTAATGTTTCAAACTAAACAAGTATTATTGTTGGACATATATTTTTAGTATCATGAACAGTTATTATTGGACGGAGGATCGAGTAGTTTACCGAGTACATGAGAGCCAGTATTTCGGGCTGGGTGTTAATGATCCAAGAACTCAAGTCTCTTTGAGTAATTAAACATGTAGCAAGACTTAGAAGTGTAACACCACAGCTATAATATAGCATTACAATCAGCTCTGCTGGGTATTTCTTAAGCACAAATGCCTGCAAAACATAAAATTAAATTAAAAAAAAAATTATCATTTCACTTTTTGTTTTGACTGAGATGTGTTTGGTACGATGGATGTTTTTGTACGTGAAGAAAATATTTTTTGATGTTTGGCTATAAGATATGAAAACAGTTTTCGTCATAAATGATTGGAGGAGGAAATGGATACTTCTCTCCACTTATGAATGAAAGTTATTTTCCGTAGAACTGTCATTTTCATATCATTTGCTCCAACAAACAATTAGTCATTGATATCAATTTTTCTTACTAAAAGAATTTCGGTAGAATCCCACTTTTTTTTTTGTAGTTTTCCACATGATATTCGGTATTCACATAGGAGCTTCAACTAATTCGATCACGTACTGAAGATTTTTATTTATATTTAGGATTCGAACTCGAGACTTTTACTTAAAGATGAAGCAGATGTTGATAGTAGAATCCCACTTGCTGCTATAATAATAGTTATATCTTCAAAAAAGACTTTAAAAGCCAATTTAAAAGGAGGAAAATTGACTAGCCTTATTAAGAGCCAATAGTTCTCTTCCTGTTCCCTGTGTATTCATTCCATTCATCAAAATCCTCCCGCACGTTGGGTTTCAGACATTTTTTAATTTAAAGTTTAGTTGTTTGGTCCGGAGCATGACATTCAAGGATCGAGAATATATTCGGCTCTGACTCTAATACAATGTCAAATTAGATCTAATTGGACCTAAATCACATTCTAAAAAAATAGTTCAAAGAGAGAAGAATTGTCCAAGCCTTATAAGAAGTCATGATTCTCTTCCCGATCCGATGTGATATTCCAATACATTCACGATACTACTAAAATATCATTATTTTCTCATTGAAATGTCCCACTAAAAAATATTTAGCGGTTATTCTCACAAATATTTGCATTGAGTCGGTGAAAGAAAATTAGTAGCTTTTTCACACAAAGAAAATTAGAAAGCTTTTGAGTATTTCAATGAAAATCTATTCACACATTACATATTTTTTCATTGAGCTGGTTTGGTGAGAAATGTGTGAGAAAAACATATTTATAACACATATTTTTCTAGGAGCGTCTCAATCATATCGCAGATCTAAGACGAGACTCTAATAAGGGGCTTCATCTTAAATCCCTATGTTATTATTATTATCTAACTCAACTAAATTACTAACTTGTTCATCTAATGAACACTCTTCCGAATTTTTCAATTCGATATTTTTATTGTTCACTAGAAATTTATCAATAAGAGCCCTTTTTGTGATTGTATTAAGTATCAACTTCTCTCACTCTTTTTTAAATTTTTGAATAATCAGATTCATATTTTCTATTTGACCTAACTAAATTCTAAAAGAATTTATAGACACTTTACACATATGAATTGTTAATATACAAAAATATGAAAAACTAATAAAAGATAGAGAGATAGAACTTGTTTCAAGAGATCAATTACTTGATTGTAAAATAATAGAACTTATTTTAAGAGATGAATTGCTTGATTGTAAAATAACTTTGACTATTTTAAAATTGATGATTTTTAAAAATCTAAAAAAGAAATTTAAAAAACACAATATATATATATATATATATATATATATATATATATATAGTATATTTTTACTCTTTTTCTTCCTCAAAATAGAATTTGATCAATTGATTTTAAGTCTATAAGGAATGAGGATTGAAGAATATAATATTAAAAAAAAAAAGACAAAATAATATGATAATGTCTCTTTTTTGTCAATGATAAATAATAAGTGTTAGAGGAAAAACTAAAAAGGTAAATATAAAGTAAAGAATAAGTGTAATAGCTATATTTTTTTTTACGGGGAAAAGGGTCAAAAATACTCCTCTACTTTCATAAATTGGTTATATTTGTCCTTAGTTAAACTTTAGGGTTAAATATACCCCTGCCGTTAATAAAATATGCAAATATACCCCTCTAATTAACGGAAGTTCACATGGGCTAACATTTAGCTGACATGGACTCCACGTGGCATGTCATGTCAGCACCACATTTTTTTCACTCACACAAGACCCCATTTTCCTTCTCTTCTACACAGAATATACACACACAACACACCCATATACTCACATATACACATCCATATGCACCATACACACACTCTTCATTGTTTTTTATTTTCTTATTTTTCACAGAATATACCAAAGGAATACAAACACCCATAGGATTTTTGGAAGAGTCTCCACTCTTTTTCTTTTCTTGCTCCCAATGCACACACAGAGAAGACACTCACAGTTCAAACATATCCGATTGAGAGAAGGAGATATTGAGCGAAAAGAGAGGGAGCTTGAGAGAGAGTGAAGCAGTGAGTGAGGGAGAGGGAGCTTGAGAGAGAGTGAAGCAGTGAGTGAGGGAGCGGGACACCCGAGCTCGTTCTGGCGACCAGATCTCACCGGTGATTCGACAACGACCAAGACAAACTATTTTTTTGTCAATTTCGGCGACTAGATTGCATAAGCAGGGATTGGTTCTTTCGTAGTTGGATTTTTGTTTCATGTCGATGTTCGAGCGTGATCTGTTATTCGCTATTGTTGTTCTGGGTCTGTGTGTGTAGTCTAAATCAGTGAGTGTGTGTATGGTGTATGTGGATGTGTGTGTGTATATGGGTGTGTTGTGTATGTATATTCTGTGTAGAAGAGAAGGAAAATGGGGTCTTTTGTGAGTGGAAAAAATGTGGCGCTGACATGGCATGCCACGTGAAGTCCATGTCAGCTAAATATTAAGTCCGTGTGGACTTCCATTAAATAGAGGGGTATATTTGCATACTTTAGTAACGGCAAGGGTATATTTAACCCTAAAATTTAACTAGGACAAATATAACCAATTATGAAAGTAGAGGAGCATTTTTGACTCTTTTTCCTTTTTTATATTGATCTCCAAAAAGTTACACTTTTCACTTTTTCCTCAACTAATTCTTCTATTTCTCATGCCCCAAACAATCACAATATGATAGTAATAATGAATGATCAGTTGTTCCCTTTTTTTTTTTTTATGATAAGATAATTATTTAACCTCCCTTCGTCCCCCAAACAAATTTCGTGTGAATTACATCACCCCCTTAAAGACTGACGTGGCTAAAAAAAACAAAGTAAGTTATAATTAAAAAAAAGTAAAAAAATTAAATAAGTGGTTCCAGTTTTAACTTTTCAGCCAATAATATTTTTCTTACTCACACCCCACCACCTCTCTCTTTTTTTTTCCATTTTTCTTCACCACCATCATCAACCAACTCCAAAAAATATACATCAAAAATATTTTTTCATGTGAATTTCTATAATAAGTTCAGTTTTTCATTAAAAAAATAACTTAAAAAAAATTCAATTCATTCCATCACAATCAATTTTTCTCAATAACTAAACTAATTTCAAATTTATTGAATTCTTGTTTTGATGAACAAATTGAAAATATTCATATGAAAAACACTAAAAAATTCGTATTGAGATTGAATCGAATAAGAAAATCGCAAAAAGAAAATTGAATCCAATAAAATTTTTCTCAAATGTGACAATCGAACTTGATAAAAAAATTCAACATATTTTTTACTTCTAGTTCCTTTTACCCTCAAAGTAAAATTCTTTGAATTACAATTATAGTTTTTCAAAAATCAAATTTTAAAGATTTTGATAAAAATAATTAAAAAGAAAAGTTACGAAGAATGAGGGGGTGGGGGGAGGGGAGGGAGTATTTGTAGATTGTTACAAAGAAAGAGTTTTGAATGGGGTGGGAGTGGGGGGAGGGGGCTAAACAAGAGAGAAAGGGGTGGGGTGGGGGGGTGGCAGTTGGTGAGGGTGGGGGTAGAAGAAAGATTGGGGAGGGGGTTGGGGGGAATAATTTTTATTTTTTTTAGGTGAATTCGACGTGGCGCTGATTTGGGGTGAGTGTATTACACCTCCATTGGGATAGTGGAATTACGTTTTCGGGGTGATATATAATTCACGCGAAAGTTGTTTAGGGAGGGGGGTAAATAATTACCGATAAAGTTAAAGTGTTAAAGTCAGTTTTAGCGACAAGTTCAGGGGAGTATTTATACCTTTTCCCATGTATATTTTAAGAGATACGAGTCGCTTTCTTTTTAATGCTAATAAAAGATTATTTTTTATATACACATATTGTATATATAACTATTTTTACATGAAAATATGAGACCTCCAAAATCATTGGGCCTTAGGCGATCGCCTAAATGGCTAATGGACGAGATACCCTTGCATTTTTCATCAATTCACGGTGAGAAAAGTCTATATTTCTAATATAATGTCAACACATCACTAACCAAACATTAAAAATCATATATATATATATGTATGTATGTATTTATTTATTTTTTAAAAAAACTCTTGATGAAAAACGATTTCTATCGTACCAAACCCAAGCGAAAAAGAACATTTGTTAGCAATATAATCCTGATTACCTGTGAAATGATAAGTAGGGAAGTTATTAGAGCACCAATCATTGCAACCAAACCTCCAATGACCCAGTTAGAAGGTTGGTTGAGAAATTGAGGAAGACTTGTTAATGTTGAATTCAAAACATCAGGACCTTTATATAGAGTTGCAACAAGTGCACCTATTATTGATACCAAAGTCCCAATAGTTTTAGCCACTGTGCTCAAACTCTTGTACTCGAAGGTTTCCATCCTAACACAAAAATTTAAATATCTATTTACATTTTTGACAAGTTTAGTAGGATAGGTTAAAGTTAAAAAGAGTAATACATAAATTTGTCATTTAATTTGATCTCAGCTGATATTTATATTGTTCCAAGTTGGGTGTGTACAAGTAGACTTCAACTTGTATTAAGTTGAATAAGTAAACACGCGCATCATATGTGGCATCTATATGACAATTTGCGTGAGATTGTCATGTAGATCAGTGGCGGAGCCACAGCCGACGAAGGGTGGTCAGATGAACACCCTTCGTCGGAAAATTTTTTCGAGTATATAGGTTAAATATAGATATTTATGGTTATATACATGTTGTTGCACACCCTTGACAAGCTAGCAAAGCAAAGTTCAGTGGTCAAGAGTGTGCATTTCTGCATCAACAACCTGGGTTCGAACCTTGGTAGGTGCAACAACGTTTTATTTACTTTGTTTTTTAAATAGTTCTTTGTCCAAGTTTGGCTCCGCCACTGATGTAGATGTCACAGAGGATGTGTGTATCTACTTAATCAACTTTACATAAATTTAAGTGTCTACATGTGTACATTCAAATAAAGTTACAGGTCATGTAAGCTGAGATCAAATTAAAGAGCATCGTCATGTATTTTTCCAAATTAAAAAGGTGAAATTTAATTTAAACCTGAGAAGGACGGCAAGAATGAAAGTGAAACCTGGAACAAGTTGTAATATTGCTGTGGAAAGCAGTGGAGAGGAATATCGAAGTCCAACCAATGTAAGCATTTGCATCAGGAAACTGCAGTAATAATAGGTATTTAATTTCTTTTATTGGGCTAATTAGTTGAGGCACTCATAATTTACATACCCCATTATGCCAAGAAAGAAAAATCCATGGATAAAAGTTGGCCAAAGAGGTGGAAGAGCTGATCTGCATATTCAAATTAGAGAATTTACATAAATAAAAAGAAAAATACCAAGCACAATATCTGAATTTGCTAAAAAAATTTATTTATTTACTTAGATTTGGTCATCGGACGTTTGTGCAAGTGACACATTATGTGTTTTAACCCGAAATTTAAGATTGAGTAAAGAATAAGCACATAAGATGTTCTACCGAACACGACTCTAATTGAGGTGTTTAAATAAAAATTTTATTTCTTACACATGAATCTACTAAAAAATTCTAAAGGTAATTAGTTTTTCATATATATTGAACGCCTTAGAGCTTTGAATCAGTTTATTTTAAGTGTTTTAAAGTCAGAATAACTTTTAAACATTTTTAAAGTGTTTAAATATATTTAAAAAATACTTATGTTTTAGATTAAAATATTAAAAATAAGTCAAAATTCAAAAGTCAATTCAAACAAACACTCAGTCAAAAATTCGACTCTATCGTTGATTCTTAATAGGGGGGAAATTTGGCAGGCAAACATTTCCCTGTTTTAATGGTCGATTCTGGCTTATTTTGGGATAATATATTGAACATCGTGTGAGATAGTATAATAAATCAAGTGATGATTAAGAGATTATTTGAATTGACTTATTTAATGTGCTTTTAAGTCAATAACTTTAAGCACATTTAAAAGTCATAAATTAGAATTCTTAACTTATTGTAAGCCATCCAAACAAGCTTCAAAAGAAATCTTTGAGAAAATAAGATGATATACATACCTATGGAAGAAAAAGGAAAGTGGAATAAGAATGAGAGTTGAAATGGCACTTGAGTAGAATAAAAAAGTGTAGGTAGTGAGGCCAGCTGAAGTTACTTCACATGCCACCATCAATCCAACTTGTGCTAACTGCTGAATTACCATTCCTATAAATGGAACTGCACTTTCCATCTTCATTTTCTTCACCTCTTTCTATATTACCATCAAACTATGAATTTGATAATTTTACATATATAATGGATGTGAGCCTATCAGATAAGACAAATTTAGATACTAGTATAAAGTTTTTAAAAATAGTACTAGTACTTATTTTGGCAAATATATATTGTATACTACGCACGCAAGATTTGATTCTGATTTCTCTTGAATCTATGAACATGTGGTCTGGATTCGCAGCCTCCGTGTGATTAAAAAATCATGGGTTCAAATCATGAAAATAGTCATTAATAGAAATGTAAGGTATAACTGTGTCTATAAATCTTTGTGACTCGGCCCTTTCTAGAATCTCCATGGTTTGGATTCACTCCGTTGCTTCTCTATGGGAAGTATTCCATCATTTTAGTCTAAAATTTTCTGTATTAACTACTAATTCTTTAAATCAAACATAAGTAAAGTTAATTTCAAATTTTATTTTTAGATTATTATCATTATCTCATGTGCCAAACATCCCCTAAGGATATGGCTGGTATAGAGAAAAATAATTTTTAAGAATTATAATTTAGTTTTTTCATGTTTGATTAGTCAAAATATTTTTAAAAAATAACATTTTCTTTTATTTAAGAAAAATAACTTTTTTTTTTCTTAAGAAAAATAACTTTCATAGAAAAACAAGTTTCATAAATAGCATTAGCACTGCAAAGTTCGCAGTTTCCTCCCCATTCATCAACCTCCCAATACCCTTCCCTTGGCCTTTTCACTAGGGGTGTGCAAAAATCGAATTGACCAATAAATTGAACCGATAAAATTGTTATTGAGTTATTGGGTTAACGATTTTTTATTGGTTTTATAAAAAAAAATTATTGGGTAAACGATTCGATTTTGATTTTAACTTATTGAGTTATCGGTTAAACCAATAATCCAATAAGAATACACTAAGTTATTGTTTTACTCCTATTTGTGTTATATATATAAATATTTATATTACTAATATATATATATATATATATATACACACACACACTACTTATTCACAATTCAGAGATTCACAAAGTATTAACCTATTCAGGGCAACAAAGGCACAATACAAGCTCGGGTATTGTCGTATTGGAAAGCTTGAAGCATTTAGTAGCTTCCAACAATTAGGATTCAGTTTTTTTCCAAACTAAAATTCAGTTCAAGTTTGAAGATTCTTATAAACTAAAACGCATTGCGTATGATTTTGGTGACAACTAAGATTTCATTTTTTTATTTTAGTTGTTACTATTTTTATTTTATGAGTATTTTCTTATTGGTTAAACCGAAAATCGAACCGTTAAGCACTAAAAATCGATAAATCGAAAATCGATAAGAAAATATCTTATTGGTTGGTTATTGATTTTGCATATTTAAAAATCAAAAACTGATAAACCAAACTAATAACACATAAAACCGAATCGAAACAACCGATCCACACCCCTACTTTCCACTAGCATACTAAATTACGTAAAGATATTTTTTAAATAACATTTTTATTTAAAAATAAATTTTAAAAAACTAGCTTATTTTAAATGATATACAAGTTTGATCGTTCTTTTGATATTACATACTTCCTTCCTCCATTTCATATTAATTGATATTTATGAACTTAACACACCCATTAAGAAAATATTAATTAGAGGAATTATTTTACCAAATTAATCTTATTAATTATGCTTTGAAAATATAAATTTGAGTAAATATACTTTATTTAGTAATTTAATGTTAAGGTTAGTATTAGAAGAATATAATAAAATTCTCTTATTGAAACAAATATTTTTAGAAAGAGGATCAAATAAAACTAAACGAGGGGAATAATATTATTTGATTCAATCATAAATTTCCTGTTGCTGTCTATTGATGAGACAACTAAAAAATTCTTGATCCTATCATTTAGAAAATATTTTCCTTATACCATACACGCGGGATCAATAGGTTTTTCTCGAAAGAATACAGTTCTCGGCTCGGTTACTGATTCGAACGCATTGAAAAGCACATCACAATTTTTTTCTGCACTTTTTTAGTGTATTTTTGGGTTGTTTTTTCCTACGTCAGTTTTACTTGATTTGTCTACATGATTAAATTTTTAGCTTCCTACCTAACTCTATTGTTTTATTTATTTACTTCAATGTGCGTGCTGTGATTTTTGTAACATCATATTCAAATAGAGAGGACCACATGGTGTTTGTCTTCCTAAATTTTAATTTATTTTTTAATATTACATATTTATATTTTTATTTGATATTTATTTTAATTTTTATTTTATTTTTAATAAGTTTTAATTGAAAAACAAAATTATATTTTAAAAAAATATATTTTATTTTTATTTTATTTGTTATGTTTATTTTTAAATAATACAAAAATTTTAAAAATATATATTTCTTTTTAAATTTTAATAAATAAATTAACAATTTTAGTATTTTCATAATTATATTATTTAGGCTATGTATAAACTTTTATTGTATTTTCTTAAATATAAAAAAGTTAATTAGTTATTATTATTATTTATTTATTATTTTGATTTTTGTGATTATTATTATTATTATTATTATTATTATTATTATTATTATTGTTATTTATATTTTAATGTAAAAAAAAATTGAAAATCCTTTCCTATCTGTTGTAACTGTTCCCCCAAAGTCTTTTTATTTAAGAATTTCTCTCTACCCAAACAATCAGAGAGAAAAATACATCATATTATCACACACTGTATCAGAAAGAAAAACATACACTGAAAAGAAATCAAAATTACAGAGCAAAAACAAAGAAAAAGAGAGTAACTAAAAAGAAAAATAACATTCAGAGTTTTGTAGTTAGAAGTTGGAGTTCCGTTCGAGTTTCTGATGATAATATGTTGCTTCTGTATTCAATTAAAGTTGACATACAGATTCTTATTTAATACTATACAATTTACATTATAAGTTTATTTATGAAAAATATGAATGAAATATTCAAGATGTTCTTGACGTATGGATATATATAATAATAATATTATACATGATATTTTGTTATAAAATAGATATGTGAGTAATAAATTTAAGTCCAAAAACTATAATAACAAAAATATGTATTTTCAGAATATATAAGTCTAAATAAAACAAAAGAAAACCCACAAAGATTAGCCTACTTAATTACATTAATATCTAGTATTGAATCAAAATTAATAATCCATTTAAAATCTAGGAGAATGAAACACATACTACCTAATTATGATAAAATAAGATTTAGATATCCGCCAAGATATTATAAATATAATTTAAAATGAATAAAGTACAACAATACAAAGAATTAAAATAAATTATTTCTGAAAAACGTAAAGAATTAAAAATAAGAATAAAAAGACTACATTATAATATATTTGCCGGAGTTAGTAAAAACTCAATAGATACACAAAAAGATGAAATATCAAAATTAGAATCACAAATAGATAGTTTAGAATATATATATCAACATGAACTATTCACAATAAAATGAACAAAGAAGAATTTATAATAGATGAAAAAATATATGAAAACCACGAAGGATCAAAAATAAAAATAGTATTTTCTAATCTAGGAAGAAGATATAAGAAAATAAGTGAACATTTATATCTAATGTTAGAAAAAGAAGAATTAAAATTAGAAGATAAATTAACAGCAATGGTAAGAATAGAAAAAGAAAATGAAGAGATAGATAGGAAAAAGGAAATAGAAAAAATAAAACAACAAACTACGGAAGAAATACGAAAAATAGAAGAAACTAAAAATAATAGGATTGCTGAATTAGAAAAAGAATTAAAATGTTAAAAGAGCTGTATGAACAAAGGCAAAAAGAAAAAGAAGAAAAAGATAGAGAACAAAAATTACTAAACGAGATAAATCAATTTAAGGAAAAATTGGAAATAAAAAAAAAAGAATTAGAAATAAATAATATAGATGTCGAAGAGACAGAGACAGACAATTATGATTCCGAAGATAGTGAAACATATACAGAAATATTAACAAATACAAAAAATTTAGAAATCAATGAAAAACAAAAAAAATTAATGAGGAAAATTTAGAAAGTACCCACACAGAAATAAATACTCTTGATAAAAAAGAAGATGAAAATATAATACCTAAAACAACAGAAATAAGAAAACCTATATATTATAAGAATAAGTTTAAAAAATATAATGAATATGACAAATGGACACCAAAACAAATAATTAATAAAAATTATAACTTTTTAGACCTAGACTGTGTAATAGATACAGAAAAAATAATACAATTATGGATAGGATATATGACAAAACAATTATTAGATAATAATATAAATATAATAGATGCACCAGAATATATAGAAAGAACACTAATAGGATCAGCAAAACTATGGTTTTCAAATTTAACCGAAAATAGCAAGAAAGTATTAAGAACTAATAAACCTATAGAAGGAACATCATCAACAATAACTAAACTAACACCTATAGAATTATTAAAAAAATATGAAACAGCTATAAAAGATGAATTTGGTAGTACGACAACAATGGAAGAAGAACAAGATGAAGAAAAAGATACAAATAGAAATTAAATGTTAAAATTAGCAATATGTAATATGTGTTATATAGATGAATATACTTGCGCATTTAAAGAATATTATTACAAAGGAGCATATAGTATAGAAGAAAGAAAAGAAATAAGAAAATTATATTTTACTAAATTACCTGAGCCATTTAGTTCGAAAATAATAAAAAGTTGGGAAGAAGCAAAAATAGTAGATACGTTAGGAGCAAGAATAAAATTTTTACAACAATGGTATAGAAACTTATGTGAAAAATATAGAGAAGAATTAAAAATGGAAAAAACATTAATAAGAAATTTAGCATGTTGCAAAAATAAAATAGCACCCCAATTTGGATGTGAAGAAAGATATTATAAGAAAAGAAAACGACATAAGAAATATAAAAAATATAAAAAATCAAAATATAAATATAAGAAACCAAGAAAAAGATATTATGTAAAAAATTATAAATACAAAAGACCATAGAGAAAGAAGAAATCTATAAAAGAATGTACTTGTTATAATTGTGGAAAGTAAGGACATTTAGCTTGAGATTGTAAATTACCTAAAAATCCAAAAGCTAAACAAATATCAGAAATAAAAATAGATAATACAGAATATATGCAGATAGATTATATAGATTATGAATTAGAAAGTGAGGATAGTATATATGAAATTTCAGAAAACGAAACAGATAATGAAATAGATAGTGAAATAGATGAATCAAATGACTGAAGAAGATATAAAAATAATAACAAAGGAAGAATATTTAAATGACGAAGGAACAGAACAAAAAATAATATTTGACAGTAACATATTTGATGAAATAAAAGGAAAAGAATTAGATTTAAGTGTAGAGAAAATATTTAAAATACCAACAACAAAAAATATTCTTACTAGGAAAAAAGATGAATATTATGTAGTATGACAAAAAGAACATGTAATAAACTGTAGATATGCAAAAGGCAAAGCTAGTATACCACTCGTAACAAAAAGAATAATTAATAAAGAAATAAATGAAATAAAAAGTAAAGGAGATCTAATAAAATATGTACACCTTGGAGGTACAGAGATATTAATAAAAGCATGTTTTAGAGAAGGAATAGATACACCAATAGAATTATATTTAGCAGATGATAGAATTATAAAACCTATAGAAAAAAGCATAATAACTGCTGTAAAAGGAAATCTAATATACCAAAAATTTAAATTTATAATAAGTGCAAATTATTCAGTAGCAGTAACAGATAGAAATATAGATAAATCATTAGTATTATATTGGAAAATATCAGGAATAGAATTAACCCAAGAAGTAAAATATTTACAGCAAGATGTAAAAATCTATATGTATTAACAACAAAACATAAAATAACAGGAAAAAATAAGATTAACAAAATACGAATAGAAAGCCCATTCGAACAAATTGTAAAAACAATAGATTATAATGATTATAGCTATAGAGACATAGATACAGAAGAAAATTTAGAAATAGTAAATGATAGAATAAGTACAACGAAAAGAATAGCTAATGAAAAACCAGAATCATCAAGCTCATAAAAAAGAACAAGTTATGAAACAAATTCAATAAGTAATTTAAACCAATATTACATAACAGGAAAAATAAATGAAAAAGAATATCTAATACTTTTGAATACAGGACAAGAAGAAAATTATATAGCAAAATATCTAGTAAAAAATGAAGAAATAAAGACTGATAATGATATGTGCTCAGACCTACCAAGAAGTTTAATAAATAATAAAAATATTGCAGAAAAAGAAATAATAATAGGAGTTAGAAAAATAAAAATAGAATTCGAAGTAAAGGAAGAAATGCAAAAAGCAGATATAATATTAGGAATAAAATGGTTAGAACAAGTAAAACCATACAATATAGAACATACACAATTAACCTTAACATATAACAAAGAAAAGTTATTCTTAAAAAGAGCCTTAACATGAAATGAAGATATATGTATTAATGAAGATAGTAGTAGAAGGATATTACAGTAGATATTATACGCCTATGATAGATACATGAGAAGAAGCTAATTTATGTAGATATAATTGCTTACCAGAAAGTAAATGGGATAAATTAAAAACACCAATAATAGTTAAAGGATTTAATAATGAAGGAAGCCTAATTACTTATAAAGCTAGGAATGTAAAAATACAAGTATGGGATAAGATATTAACAATAGAAGAAATTTATAATTATGAATTAACATCAAAAGATATACTTTTAGGAATGCCGTTCTTAGATAAATTATACCCACATATAATAACCAAAACAGACTGGTGGTTTACAACACCATGTAAGCAGAAAGTAAGAGCAAAAAGAGTTAATAATAAAATAAGAAAGAAAACTGATTGGATAAAAGAAAGTGAAAAAATTACACAAAAGTTAGAAAATATAAAAAATACTGAAGATACAATAGAACTAGTAGTATTTTCAATAAATAAAACAGAAATAACTATATTTTCAATAAATAAAATAGAAATAATTCAGAAAAAACTAGAACAATTATATAGTGAAGATCCATTAAAAGGATGGGAAAAACATTAAACTACTATAAAAATTGAATTAATAGATTAAAAATAGCATAATAACCCAAAAACCATTAACATATAATTTTGACGATTTAAAAGAATTTAAAATGCAGATAGATGAATTATTAGAAAAACAATATATACAAAAAAGTAATAGTAAACATAATAGTCCAGCATTTATAGCAAATAAACATAGTGAACAAAAAAGAGGAAAAAGTAGGATGGTAATTGATTATAGAAATTTAAATACAAAAACTATAACATATAATTATCCAATACCAAATAAGATATTAAAAATAAGACAAATACAAAGATATAATTATTTTAGCAAATTCGATTGAAAATCAGGATTTTACCACCTAAAGCTAGAAGAAGAATCTAAAGAATTAACAGCATTTACGGTGCCACAAGGATTTTATGAATGGAACGTATTACCATTTGGATATAAAAATGCACCAGGTGGATATCAACATTTTATGGATAATTATTTTAAACAATTATCTAATTGTATAGTATACATAGATGATATATTATTATATACAAAAACCAAAGAAGAACATTTAAATTTATTAGAGCAGTTTACAGATATAATAGAAAAATCGGGAATAAGTCTAAGCGAAAAGAAAGCTGAAATTATGAAAAACCAGATAGAATTTTTAGGAATACAAATAGATAAAAGTGGAGTAAAAATGCAACAACATATAGTACAAAAATAATAAATTCGAAAGAAGAATTAGATACAAAGAAGAAATTACAATCATTTTTAGGATTAGTGAACCAAGTAAGAGAATATATTCCAAAATTAGCAGAAACTTTAAAACCACTACAGAAAAAATTAAAAAAGGATGTAGAATATAACTATAATGAAGAAGATAAAAAACAAGTTCAAAAAATAAAATTACTTTGTAAAGAATTACCAAAATTACAATTTCCAGATGAAAATAGAAAATTTATATATATAGTAGAAGCAGATGCTAGTGAATATAGTTACGGAGGAGTACTTAAATATCAATATGAAGCAGAAAAAATAGAACACCATTGTAGATACTACTCAGGTACGTTCAATGAGACAAAAGTAAAATGGGAAATAAATAGGAAAGAATTATGTTCATTATATAAATGTTTATTAGCATTTGAGCCATATATTGTATATAACAAATTTATTGTACAAACAGATAATACACAGGTACGCTGGTGGTTAACAAAGAAAATACAAAATTCAGTTACAACAAAAGAGATTCGGAGACTAGTTTTGAATATATTAAATTTCACATTTACAATTGAAGTGATCAGTACTAACAAAAATGTTATTGCAGATTACATATCAAGACAAAGCTACACAGACTGAAATAATAGAAGAAGATACTCTAGAAAAAATACTTAACACCCTAACTACGCTTTCAATGAAAGTGGACAGTATGGGTAATGAGATAGAAAAGCTAAAGACTAACGAAGATAAACTGAAGTCTATAGCTATAAATCAGATAACTCAGCAGTGTGCAGAGCTATGTCGATCGGAAGACATTAAAGTTCCAGAGCAAGAAGGAGACGTTGGGACACTCCATAAAACCCATAACATTTATCAATCTACTTCTGCAGGTACAAGCAAAGGAGTTAATCGACCAAGATACCAGAATGTAAATATGAATAAAATATTTGAAAAACCATTTACACCAAAAACACAAAAAGGCCACTTGTTCATACCCCCACAAGTTAACACATACCGAGATAGCCTAAACCAAGATAAAAAAGTTTACAACTACACCGCCCAGAAATACATAGAAAATATATACAGAGTACAAACCTTTCTAAACCATAACCCCAGAACTACAAACATCAAAGAACCAAACACCAACTATATAACCCAAAAATTACAAGGATATAACAAACTAATTGCACTACCCCAAACTAACCCAAGCTTAGTAAAAACCTGTTTTGACTATGGACTATTAAACACCATATATACCCAAGACGGAGAAGAATTAACAGCTATGGAAGAATTATACAAAATATTCACCACCTACAAAAGGATCACAAAAGGCAATCTATTTTATATAAAATGTTATACTGCACCGGCAGAGATATTATATGATGAAATAAAACCAGTTATACAAGTTGTAAAGATAGGACTAACTAGAGATATGATCATACCAGAAGATATTACACAACAATCAGAGATACCCAGAATCGAGATACCGAACTTCTATGCAAATAAACGACTTATCGGACTAGCTACGATTATTCAAGAACTAGCAAATAATTATACTAATGGAAACCCAATATGGAGCTATTATTCGAGAGATCATCAAATGATTTACTCAAATTCAAAAGAGCTACGACAAGCAGATATGGAAGACGTCAGACAATGGATAATGACGCTACTCAACCCAGAAAAACAATCTACCGCAAGAGCAATAAAAAAAGAATTTATTTCAGACGGACTATTGACAAGATATTGTAAAATAATTGGACATAAATATCCAGATCACCAATATTCAAGGTGTAATGGAGAAGATAATATTATTCCAGAAGTACATCTAGAATAAAGGAAGACAAGATGCCAACTGGAAAGATAAGATAAGAAGCAATAATGAAGATATAGCAGATACGACAAAATCAACGGAGACAAGATACTGTTGAATTATTATTATTGTTGAAATTATTGAACAAACTTTAGACTTTTACGTAAAGATATAGATTTGTAAGTTTGTAAAAAATCAAAGGCTAGTAGGCTAGTTAGTAGCCTAGCCTCCCTTTTTGACTTTTAAGTTTTACATTTTAAAAACATGTAAAGTTAGATTGGATTGTAAAGTTACTTTTCATTCTATAAATAAAGAAAGCCGAAGGCATTGCAAAGGCAAGCCTTCATGCGTTGAAGCAAACATTCTCTCCATTCCACAACAAATATTTTACTCAGTTAATTAAATAGACATATTTCAATGGAAAAAGCTATGGAGGAACAAACTTCAGAAATATCAAAACTACCCGAACAGATATATTTATTTATGATTATGAATAGCTAAATTCATAATTCCCAACAATCATGATATGATAAAATAAATTCATATTAGTTACTTTATAGTAGAATTATTCGAAGAATAATGTGTTAAGAAGTTTATTAACAAAGCGGAAACGGAAAAAAATCCCTAAGGACTATGCCATCCTAAAGGTGAAACCAATGAGGCAAGAAGCCGTGGCGGGGAGTAACCAGAGTAGAGAGGCTGTTTAAGGGAAAAAGTATCCGAATTACCATGTTAATAGTAACCGAAGAACATATTATTTAAGAATAATCTAGTATATAGTAAGCTAAGATGACAATATTTTGTTATGTACATGGTTGAAGGGAATATTTTGAAAAAAGCAATTTTATGAAAATGAATAATTATTTATCTGATGTGATGGTAGATAAATTTAAAATACTTATTTTGTATGCACTTAGAGATATTAAAGTAGTAGATATAAGAAAAATCATATTAGAAAAAGCCTTTGGTAAATATTACATGACTAGAGTAAATTATATACCATATCTACCTAATTACTCTTACAAATACTTACCATGACAAATTACATGGAAAATTTAGAAAAAGATATGAAAAACATACAGTTACTAGAAAAACAGATAAAAATAAATATAGACAAATACATGGAAAATAAAGATATAAAATACATAGAATTTCTTAATAAAAATATGCAAAAACTACTAAGGCTAAAACAAACAACTACAAAATATTATAATAAAACCAATTTTAAAGATAGATCATTTAGATTATCTTAAAGTTTTAATCTTATATATACTTAAAAATATAGAAATTATAGATATTAAGAAAATAATATTAGAAAAAGTGATAGACTACGAAATTGAAACTATAAATTGGCTAGAACAGTTATACGAAGAAATTTACCCAGAAGGATATTATACAGATTAAGAGATGTTAGAATATATTAGAAAAACTAGAGAAAATCAAGAAAATCTAAATAATGAAATTAATTATAGAAACCGAATTAGAAAAATAATGGAAAATCTAAAAGAAAAATTAATATGGATAGAAAAAACCTTAGAAAATTTAGATAAAAGTACATGTGATAGTTTATATAATTTAAAAAACTCACTACGAGAAGAACAACACAAGATAATAAATAACATTGAAAATCTAGAATTAGATATACATTACAGTATAGATAGGATAAATTATTATACAGAAATTTGTAACTCTGCAATTACTACAGGATAAAATAATAAACAAATTAATGAATATATCTTACGAAAAAAGTAAATCATTAAAGATATTAAACAAAATTTAAAGAATATCCACGCACAAATAAAAATAGATTCACTAGAAACCTAATAAATCTATTAGATCTATTAAATATCCGCACCCCCTACAATTGTTGAATCTATTAGATCTATTAAATATCCGCACCCCCTACAATTGGTGAATCTATTAGATCTATTAAATATCCGCACCCCCTACAATTGGTTTATTGAGGGTTCTTAGATTTGGCACTTGATTTCTTGGTTTCTTTGTAGAGAAATAAATGAAATTGATGAACTTAGGGGATGATTAGGGTTTGTTTTTTAGAGAAAAATTGGGGAAAATGGGCATATAATGCCCTAACCGACTTTTAATTCATGTTTTAATGAATTGGATTGAGGAAAAAAACTCAATTGCCCCTCAGAGAATTAAATTCACAACTAGAATGCATTTTGCAGCGTCACTGCGAGGCGATTGGTGTCTCATTGCTATTACTGCAGTGACGCGATGCTATCGCATTGAGCTGCTGGAATCGTGATCTAAATATGACCCAATACTCATTCGAAAAATTCAAAACTTCTCCGAGACATGATACTTAAACCCCTAAATATGAATTAACTCAA
This sequence comes from Capsicum annuum, assembly GCF_002878395.1. NCBI lineage: Eukaryota > Viridiplantae > Streptophyta > Magnoliopsida > Solanales > Solanaceae > Capsicum > Capsicum annuum. The sequence goes on from NC_061121.1 coordinate 49,882,145, forward strand.
AAACCAATATCTCGGGGTCGGGAAGACTCGTTTAAAAATCCTCAAAGTTAAGGGGCCAAAAATAAGACTGTGTACCCAGCACTTAGTGAAATTTTCATGCCTTAAGCCTTTTATGCATACAATTAGGAGTTGAACTAAGCTAAGAAAAGTACAGGGTATTACAATGGAACACCGAAGCACGAATATTCTTTCTTGTATGTTTTTTTCTACATGAGCAAGTCATGAAATCTTGGTTCTTCTTATTCTATCATGGTTAATAGGAAAGATAGATCCTTCGTGTACTACTTCTTAGCTTTTGAAACTTGCATACAGGGATACACTCACATGAGAAAGGTAATTGTCATTGACGGCACATATTGATATGGCTGGTATTGTGGTTGTGTTGCTAACCACCATTGCACAAGAGACCAAAAATCATATTTATCCAATTGCCTTTAGAATTATGGATAAATATAATGATACTTCTTGGATCTTATTTTTTAAGAAGTTAAAGACTAGTAGATGGTGATCCAGATTTATGTGTCATCTCTATTAGACAAATTAATAACGACAACGCCTTCTCACGTGTTTACAATCGTGCATAATATGGACTTTGAATAAGGCAACAACAACAACAACATACCAAGTGTATTCCCACAAAATGGGGTCTGGGGACGGTAAAGTGAACGTAGTTCATACCACTATCTCAAATGAAAAAGAGAGATTATTTTCAATAGAACCCCTGGCTCAGGACAAATAATGGTATAACAAACAAACAAACAGAAAACATAAACACACGCAATAAAAATGGGATAACACATCGCTAGATAATTATGAAACCAAGGCACCCATAAGGTAATACTATAAACTATCTATTCAAAAGTAGAGATGACACCGAAACATCATGAACAAGAAACTATAGGCATAGATACAAATAAAAGCACTTTATCCTACTAATATGAATGAAATCCTACCCACTAGCCCTCTACACTAATTTGTGTCCTCCACATCTTCTTATCACGGTTCATGTCCTCTGTAAGCTATAACTGCTCTATATCATGTCTCTTCACCTCCCTCTAATATTTTTTTGTCCTATCTCTACCCTTCCTAAAACCATCTTTAGCCAACCTCTAATACATCCAAATTGGAGTAACCGTGTCCCTCTTTATCACATGTCCAATCCATCAAAACCTCACTTTCCGCCTCTTGTCCTTTATCCAAGCCACTATCATCTTCTCCCATATAATCTCATTTCTAGCCCTATCACTCCTAGTAATTCCACACATCCATCGCAACATTCTTATCTCTGCCACCTTCAAATTTTGAAAAACAAAGTCTATTTTTTGTTCATAGTTGAAGTACTCTAAGTTATAAATTGAAATATACAGCCATTTCACCAGACACTTCTAGTAAAAATCTAAAAGAAAACTAAATTCTTACATATTAGCTACCTAGAAGCACCTAGGAAAAAGAGATTCCATACGATTGGCCCTAGTACTGTCATTCTCATTCTAGAATGGCTTAGGGCTTAAACAAGAGAGATAGACAAAAGCATATATTTAGATATTGTTAAAAATTCAAATCTCATAGATTCTCTATCTAGCCTAACCCTTTATCTCAAATAGAGATGGGTAATAAGTATTGACATGATAGCATCACAGGTTCCACGTTGCGTTAAAGCAAAAAACTTGACAACCTACCCAAAACTTACCATGTTGGGCATAAGATATTTCACTGATGAGCTAATTTGACACCAAACATGTTATAATAACAAAACTTATTGTAAAAGTTGTCTTTCTTATTGGAATTCTATGCCAGGGAGGGGACTTTCCTATTTGTTACCCTACTAAAAAAACTAAAATATTTTGATCATAATTTGAGTCATAAATGTCATGGATAAGATATTTCATCTCATGAATAAAAAGAAAATCTTTTTAAGTCTAGGAAAATGATACTTCTTAATGTTACTAAGGTGATCCAAAAATAAAAAGTTTTATACACGCTACAAAGGATGAAACTTCAATACCTATATCTCCAGCTTATAATTGCATAGATTGTATGCAAGGGGTCACATTCTTGACAACATGCATTCTCCTGTTGTTGTTAGGCCAAAATCTGAACTGCAATAACCATTTTTTATCCTTCATATCTTACATGAGGCACCTCGGTGAAAATCTTTGAGTAACTCAAGATTGTGGGGATCATCTTTATCTATTTTGTATTGCAGAAAAGGTTTATTATTTAAATAATTTTAGCGATCATTTTAAAGAATTCAAGGGTAAATACCTCGAGGCAGCATATATCCTTGAAAATGTAGTTGGTTTTGAGAAGTGGAGCAGAGCACACTGCCCGAGTAATAGGTACGATGTGATGACCACAAATATCGTTGAGCCACTTAATTCACTATTGATAGATGAACAGGAGTACCCCGTGTTATACATATTCAATTTAATTGCTAAAAAGTTTGGTGAAATTCTCAAGGAGAGGCATACATATGTCGCCAATTCAAAGAACAAACTTGTGCCTTGTGTAGAAAAAATCTTAAGGGATAATAAGAGAGTGAGAAATTCCTTGTATATGACTAATATGAAAGGAGATCTCGACCAATTCACCGTGTTCGACAACAGTGTTACTGCTAAGGTAATCTATTGGAGAATTCAAGTTCTTGTAGGTAATATGACTTGGTGAAACTGTCATGCGAACATGAGATGGCTTCTTTGTAATCAAAGTATGGCGATGGCGAAGGATATATAATTCCATCTATGAGTACTCTGCGCCTATTTATAAAAATAAAATGTACCTCCTTACATACTCTGAATCTATTTAAATTGTTGCTCTAGAGTCTGAATAGATTATTCCACAGGAATTGCAAGACATGAAGACTTTTCCACGCCCCCTACGATCCCACACTCGAAAGAAAGAGATTCAAACACATTAAGGGTGTTAGTAAAAATTTTAGGTCCAAAATATGGAATAAATGTTAAGTGTGAAAGAGACCTTGTCACAAGAGAACCACATGTAGCATGGCTAACAACTATTAGATAGGCTTGTCTCTTCTTTTGTAACTCAAGCTATTATTTTTAGGGGGCCCATATTTCTGTCAAATTTAATGTTCACTTGTAATTGACTCTATGCATTATCTATGATAGACCACACTAATCTACCATATATCTTTCACATGACCCATTACAGAATTGTAAAGAATGTATAGTTTTTAATTTAACATATTATATAGATCTCTTTACCATCCTATCACTTCAATCGATGCATTTAACCATCTGATGATTTCATTTAATTAAAAATTGCACTACATGTCTATTAACATAAAAAAACAACTGGTATACATAATTCAAACGTATTTTATTCCTACACGTATCGACTGCTCATTGGTTGAGAATTTAAAATATATGGAGAGTCACTTTACCTACACTACATAGTGCAAGAATTTGTTCATCTTCAAACAAGAGTCATGCCTCCAAGAAGAATTTCAATTCGATCTATGAGGAGAATGAGTACTCATTGACACTACGACATTCTTCTCTTCTGTAATAACCTCAATCGCCTGTTCTACAGGATGGGCAAGGACATATTTATCTTGATCGTGAAGTCACATCGCTCATTTTGTATGAGGTAATTTTGGAGAGGATCGATCTAAAATCGAGCAACTACATCCCCCATCCCCCCGACACACACAATATCACCCTAATTTAGTAGTTTTTGTTTGTTTTTTTAGTTCATTGCAAAAGAAGATTTCTTAGTTAGGATTTTTGTTAGAAGAAATTTTCTTTGTTTTTCTCTTTTTACTGGTTTGGTGTTGGTAAAATATAGGTATTTGCAATGAAAAATATCAATATAATGATTTCAATTTGATAATTATCTTTGTCCTTTTTTATAATTTTTGTTTTTATGTTGGTAAGCTTCTTCTTTATGATTGTTCTTTTTTTGTGCTGCTAACTTTTTAAATTCATATTGCTCACTCAATGAATATAATAATGGACACCCTTGATAAAATATATGAAGAGTTAACTGTTTGATAATACACGTAGATCACATATATAGTCTATTGTAGACATAGCTTCCGGACTACGTATGACTAGATATTATTCTAAGGAATGTCATCTATCTTGACCTCTATCAGTCCTCGACCATACATATAGGTTTATCATAGACCTTTTGAATCGATGGACCCTCTGTAGTATGTCGTTTAAAAAAAACTAATTAAATAAAAAAGCTAAATTATGGAAATTGACACATGGAGGTGTTTAACCAAGTCATGTAATCTCATAAATTGTGACAGAAGGGGCATGTGGAAGGGTAGTGGTTGAACAAACAACATTTTCAAAATATACTTGTGCTTTGAGGGTCCATCAATTCATCCGATCTATGGTAGACTTATATGGATGATCGAGAATTGACAGTTGGCAAGATCGATGGTTGACCCTATTGTTCTATCTACATGGTTGTAGACCCTCACTAACTTTTTATTTAAAAGAGAATAATTAAATAAAAAATTAAATTGTGAAATTTAACACATATGAATTAGTTTAGACAAGTCATATGATCATGTAATAGTCCACATAAATTGGGGGGGGGGGGGTCATATATAAATGTAGTGGTTGAATAAACAACATTCTCAAAGTAATGTTTGTCAAAGAACAAGTATGTTTGAGGATGTTGCTTTTTCAACCACTTCTCATTCACATACCCCTTTGATCACCACCCCCAATTTATGAGAACTATTGCATGATCATGTGACTTATTTAAACTACTTTATATGTATAAATTCTCACATTTTAGATTTTTTTTATTTAATTAGTTTCT